>NW_027397074.1:13073459-13571523 GCF_003265705.2 Callorhinus ursinus | reverse complement strand
GCAGTATCTCATTACACAGCCCTTTCTTCCCATTATTTACTTTTTTTGCAAATAAGTCATTTGACCCAAGTCCAGCATAAATAGCTTTTTACCAATTCCTAACTTAAGACAACTAAAATTTATAATCATGTGACAGTATAAATTTTAAAATTTTTAGTTGATACACCTTGACAGTCAAGATAGTCTCAAGTACAAAAAGTAAACTGTCCTTTAGCTGAATTACCTTTTTTTTTTTTTTAATAGTAGGCTTGCTAGTTAAGCCACACACACACACACACACACACACACACACACAAAGTACAAGTTTCAGGTGTTCTTCGAATACTTTTTGTAGGTGCCATATGCTAGTAAACAACATATGCATGTTCCTAATATTTTTCCCCAGTCTATTTATGACATTCAATAGAGCTCTTTATATGAAAATGTTTTCTTAAAAACCAAACAAAACAAAAAAACTTTGAGGGGATTTATTGACTTTTGAATAGGTGTGTTATTTCCCTTTGTTTCAGATGTGAGACACAAACTTCTGAATTCAAGCTCTGTAAGGCATACTACAAACCTCCAATTTACAAATGAGGCATTCTCTGTGGGTTTGGAATGACCATGTCACGCAAGAGGGAAAATTATCTGTAAACTGGTCCACTGCAATGTGTTAAGTGAGTCATGAAATGGCTGCTTGCCTTGGTATACTGAAGAAAGGTTTTTGTGTTTGTGTTTTTCTTTTTGAATAAGACATGCCCCAAGTCACCAAAAACTTACCAAAAGTGTTAAGTTTATTCAAACTGTAGCAAAACAGATCTCAAGAATTTTTTCGTTGTGCAAATTTGAAATTCTTTATCTATTATTAACCACCAAATTCCCTTTCTCTCTCTGCCCCAGTCCCTGGTAACCACCACTCTAATTTCTTCTTTTATGAATGTGACTACTTTACAGAATTCTTACAATAGGAGTCAGATAGTGATTTTTGGGGGGAATAGTTTATCAAACTTAGCACAATAACCTCAAGTTTCATCAATATTGTAGCATATGACAGCATTTCCTTCCTTTTTAAGGCTAATCGTCCATTGTATGTATATACCACATTTGTTTATCCATTCATCCCTCCAAAGTTACTTGGGGTTGCTCCCACCTCTTGGCTATTGTGAATAGTACCATAGTGAACATGGCAGTTACAATATCCGTTTGAAAGCCTGCTTTTGGGGCTCCTGGGTGGCTCAGTCGGTTAAGTAACAGACTCTTGGTTGCAACTGAGGTCATGATCTCAGGGTCCTGAGATCGGGACCTATGTGGATGGAGCCCATAGTGGGTCTCCGCACTCAGCAGGGAGTCTGCTTGTCCCTCACCATCCCTCTCTGTTCCTCCCCGCCTTTGCCCCTTATCCATGCATGTGCAAGCACACCCTCTCTCTCTAAAATAAATAATTAAAATTGTAAAAACAAAAACAAAAACAAAAACAAAACAGCACTTTCAATTCTTTTTGGATATACACCCAGAAATGGAATTGCTAAATTATACGGATTTTTTAAATTTTTTGAAGAACTCCCATACTGTTTTCTATGGTAGCTGCTGCATGTTTTTACTGTATCAATATTGTAGATTCGTATTTGAAAATGAGAGAAAGAAAATGGAAAAATCCACTCTTTTTCTTCTTTCTTTAAAGAATGCAGAAGTAAAACTCCATATACAAACTTTGAAAAAGGTACATAGGTATTTAAACTATGACAGGTAAAATATTTCCAGTTGATATTAAAAAAAACAGCAACAAATGAAATATCTTTCTGTTAATTCATTCTTTACCATTTACGTGCACTATATAGTAACAGCTTAGTGCTGGTATTTCTTGGTAGTAAGTGCTTAAATGCAGTGAGCCAGCACATGGATGGAGAGGCCACACAAATAGAGCAATCCAAGAACATTCCCTCGGTTAGTCCAGGCCTCTGTAAATACTTTTTAAAAAGTCACACTGGTAGTATAAGAATTGACTACTAAAATTTAGGGATGAAAAAATTCATATACCAAGCTAAAAAGACTGTATATAATAGGTTTGTTTCAGAAGTAGATATGTAAAATCAATATTGACTCAAATGGATTTGAAATAAACAGACCTACAGTCTTAAGAGTTTTATTTTAAAAATCCCTACATCTTGAAAATGCCTAACTGATGCAAAATGCCTCGTTTATCTCTTAACAGGACAACTGTTATTAGATTTAGGGCACTTTTGGATAATCCACCAACATTCTGCCTGGTAAGCTTCTTACGCTCTGAATTTCTTTACCAGTGAGCTAATTGGGTAGATCGACTACCTTACATATTTAGGCCATAGAACCAAAGCAAAATATTATGTATTAAGAATAAGAATATGGTTAAACAATTTTAAAAAGGGAAAATGAAATTAAGGAGCATATATATATTATTTTATAAATATAAAATTGTCATGTTTTATAAATTATATTTTATATATGTTATATATATAACACAGAAGTGCCAAGCTTAAAATTATAGATGGCTGTTTTCAAGAGAAAGTTTTAAGGTTGGTTTAAACCTTAAACCATAAACCATAAACCTTGGTTTATGGGCTTTTGGGGAAAACTTTAAGACAAGCTGGAATCAGCTGAAATACTCTGTTCATTTTTGTTTGCATTCACAAATATCTTTTTTTCCCCTTATACCTGTTAAATTAATCTGCTAAAGCAATGACATGGTCAGGTAAAGTGAAAGCATTTAGTTTTCCATGCAGTTTGAGTTGGGAAGATTCATTGCATAATTCCAAACCCACTGAAACCTGAAGGATGGAGATGTGTAACTAGATTTTTTTTTTTTTTTTCCCAGCCTAAGCCAGATAGTCTTTGGTGTTAGGAAGGAGAAAACAGACTTGAAGAATCAACACTATTCATTACTGGGGTATTTGTTTATCCTCCTGTGTGACCCATTTGATTTTCAGAGACTCAAATTCCCTGTCTTAGCATTCTTATTCAAAAGAAGATGAAAGCATCTTTGTGGAGTATTACTTTGAATTCCATCACCTGTTTTTGCCTCAATTCATTTATTTAGGATAATTTAGCACATCAACTCTGGAGCCCAGCCAGGGTCCGAAATCCCAGTCCTACACTGGTGTGGTATGAGACCTCCAGCCACTGATGGAGGCTGTGCTGCACCCTGCCCTACTCTCCTAGTACCTACTCTCGGTTGTTGTGAGAATTAAACTAATTAGTATTGGAGAATGTGAAGAACAGAAGCTTTAATTCCTAATATGTAATACTGACTATATACACAATAACTGAAGACATAAACTACAAAAAAAAAAAAAAATGCATAGCCACCTTCTGTCTGAGTTTCCTAGGGCTGTTGTAGCAAATTATTGAAAACCAGTGGCTCCGAACAACAGAAATTACTCTCTGATGGTCCTGGAAGCCAAAAGTCCAAAATCAAGATGTCGTTAGTGCTGAGCTCTCTCCAAAGGCTCTACGTTCCTGGAGGCAATGACCTGGACTATGCTAAGGACGAGATCTTTGGTCAGCAGATAGATTCTTATAATACACACAGTGACCAGTGGACACTTTGAAATTTCAACCTGTTGACTGGCCAGCATGAATCTGGAGTTGCTGCCCATGATGAGGGAATAGATTTATTTGGTGGATATTTGACTTGGGCAAATGAATCTCTGATTTGCATCTAGGTATTGGGTATAAGTAGAGAAGGCAAAGAATAAGTGTTCTTTTGCTTCTAAGAGAATAGCACAGTACTTCCTGTTAGTGCCACATTTCCCATACCAGAGGCTTCATAGTCTTCAGGAGTCTTGTCACAGGAATGGCTCTATGTGAGAAGCCTATATACTCTGTTTATCATCATTATGAAGAGGAAGGAGGGAAAGACCTGACTTTTGGATACTGGATTCGAAAATACTCAGTGCTCAATGTTACCTTGTTTTGTTTCTAGGTCTTACATTCAGATGAACATAAGAAAAAATGGACAGTTTTCTAAAACACGTTATTGAAATCTCTTGCCTCCCTCCTGTGTATGCCAGAATGTGATCTAAGATGTATAAGTGAAAAACAAAAAACAAAAAACAAAACTTTCTTTGCTTCTTTCTGGCTTCTGGTGATTTCAAGGTATTCTTTTGCTAAGTAACTCCAACCTCTGCCTCTGTTTTTGCCTGGCCTCTACTCTGTTCTTTCTCCTCTTCTAAGGTCAATTGTCACTGGAATTAGGGTCCACCTGCATAGTCCAGTATAAGCTCACTTGAGATATTAATTACATCTGCAAAGACGGTTTTTCACAAATGAGGTCACATTCGCAGGTTCTAAGGGATAGGACATGACCTTATCTCTTTAAAGGATATGATTTCAACACACTATACCTTCCTTCGTTAATATTTGATTTCTATTTATCAGATCTCTTCTCTTTAAAATGGAATTAATATCCTCATATATAGAAATGCTCAATCTTAACATCTAAATAATCAATGGTTAATTATTATTTAAAATTATTTTGGTGATTTTATTTTCTTAGATTTTATTTATTTGACAGAGAGAGAGACACAGCGAGAGAGAAAACACAAGCAGGAGTGGGAGAGGGAGAAGCAGACTCCCTGCTGAGCCAAGAGCCCGATGTGGGGCTTGATCCCAGAACCCTGGGATCACGACCTGAGCCGAAGGCAGAGATTTAACCAACCGAGTCACCCAGGCACTCCTAATTTGGTTAATTAAAAATTAATGATTAATTAACTATTAATTAAAAAGCTGCAGGTTTTAAAAGTATATTCAACGTAAATGTTAGTTTTAACATTTTTAAGGAAACTAATCTCCCTAATTTTGTTTGATGACAAGAAGTTCATTACACATGAGTTTTCATTCACATCTTTGAACTAAGAATATACTATAACTTATAGAGCCAATTTTCCAATTATTCACAGTTGCATGTTTCCATAATTTGTCTTTCCACGTCATAATTATGTTATCAGCTTCTTTACTTGCACACTGCAAAAATGTTACTCTTTGCTGACATAGTCAGCATCTTCTGTTCACACCCTCCTATATATAATGTTCAGTCAAGTACCAGATGGAAAGGCAGATGATAAAAAATCAAAACATGCAATTAATTGCTTCCTGTCTCCAAGGAATGTTTTGGCCAAAATGTAGAAGGTTTGGAAGAAAAGAGGACAACTTTCATTTAATTTAGTCATATTCTTGGCTTTTGATCAAGAGGTCATTTTCTCCTTTTACATCATAGAGGGGAAACAGAAAAGAATTTAGACAGGAAAGATGGGAAAGCTCTAGAGCCCCAGCTCTTGTCTCAGTTGAGACTGGAGGTCATCCTGCAACTTTCTTACTTAGGTGAAATGTGTACAGACAAACACCTATACAGTTACTATAAAAATAAAAAAAAATGTGTTATTCATAATGGTATGGATTGCCAGAAATTATCCATTAATGTTAATTTTTTTTTAAATTAACATACTGCCTAACAAAATGTATTTACAAACTAAAAGGATGATGACTTTTACCTCGAAGCTAGATACGGTGCAAGATTTACTTTTATCTGGTCAAGAAAAAGCAAATTATATTTATGCAAATATATGGAAAGGAAAAGTTTCAATTCACTTAAGGTTTTTAATGAGATGATACTTTAAAAATGTATAATTTGGGGTGCTCGGGTGGCTCAGTTGTTCAGCGACTGCCTTCAGCTCAGGTCATGATCCTGGAGTCCCAAGATCGAGTGCCACATCGGGCTCTCTGCTCAGCAGGGAGTCTGCTTCTCCCTCTGACCCTCCCCCCTCTCATGCTCTCTCTCTCTCTCATTCTCTCTCTCAAATAAATAAATAAAATCTTTAAAAAATAATAATAAAATAAAAAAATAAAAATGTATAATTTTTGTTTGTAAGGGAGGGAATGCAAAAAAAGGCAAAGGTTTTTCAAAGAGACACTTTGACCCTATAAAATAGCATGCATGTCAACAGGAAATTGTCACTACAAATTAGGAAAACAAGTTTTCTGGAATAGCCATTTTATTTGTCTATGAGATAATTATAAAAAGTGTTCACCATGTATGACTATTTTTAAGTGAAATTTTATTAAATTAGTTAGATCTATGTCTATTAAGGATTTTGCAGAATAAATCAACTTTCAGACAATTTATTCACCCCTCACCATCATTCCTCTCCCTCTCATTTTCTTTTGTTAACTACACAAAATTAAATTTAAATTGTTTAATAATTATTTGTTATGTTTTTTCATTATTATTTATTACATTTATTCATCTCAAAAATCTAATTTAAGGGGCGCCTGGGTGGCTCAGTAGTAAAGCATCTGCCTTTGGCTCAGGTCATGATCCTAGGGTCCTGGGATGGAGCCCCGCATCAGGCTTCCTGCTCAGTGGGGAGTCTGCTTCTCCCTCTCCCTCTGCCTGCCGCTCTGCCTACTTGTGATTCCTCTCTCTCTCTGTCAAATAAATACATAAAATCTTTAAAAAAGTTGTGATCTTTTAAAAAACAAAATTAGAACAAATTATTCACTTAAAAAAAATGATGTTAGGCACAAAGGACATAACGGGTTTGGCATGTTCTATTGGAGAGGTCATCTTCATATTTTTGCAACAGTCACGTAGGTTGTGGCTAATAGTAAGGAGACTTGACCAAGTTCTTTTTTTCCCTCCTTTTTTCCCCTCTTTCTCTTTTTCTTTCTTCTCTCTCTACTGAATATTTGGTTATTGATATTAGAAGTATCTCTTCACAGAAATTGGAAGTCAATCTGTTTCCGTTTGTGTTCCCTAAAGCCGACAATGAGACAAGGACTCATGTGCATATAGTCTATTTGGGAGGTGATCTTAGGAAATGCATGAGTGGGGAAGGGATAAGATGAGACAGGAAAGAAAGAAAAGCTAGCAAAGGATATGTTAATAAGAAGGTTTCTGTTGTGGCAAATGATGCTCCATTCTGTTGGCTCCCTTCTGAGAAACTGTGTGGAGCTTGCCACCAAACTGTCATCCACCATCTGTCACCCACCAAATCTTCCACTGGTTAAGGGTTGACCCTGGGGATGTGAAATCCAGAGCTCTTCACTGTTTTGGAGCTAGAGCGGGCCTCATAGAGACAAACAGATGGAGGTACTTCCAGTGGGGCTCTGTCACAAGGCTGAACGTTGTTTACCTCAGCTGCAAGGAGATACAGAGGAGAGATTCAAGAATCTTCTCCAGAGGTTTGGCCAAAATTTAACCCCCCAAAATACTTAGGCTTGGATCAAAACCCAGAATCCATGAAATTTTATAGAGAATACTGAGCATGAACAAGTGATCCATGTTATAAAGCTAGGAAAAAATTCCTTTAAAAATGGCATTTTTCTGAATGTTTCTGAAAAATCCATTCTCGTTCCCATAAATGTAGTCAGGCTTAATCTTTCAAATTCAGCTTTTCTTTCCCTCATTTACAAAATGAGGAATTTTAGTAGCTCTTTAAAATGCTCTTTCATTGAAAATTGAGTCAGGGACTGAAATATAAATTCCTTTGAGCTCTAAGATGTTTTAGCTAAGTTAAGGGAAAAAAAGGATGTTGTCTTGAGTAGCAAACTAAAGGTAAATTAGTTTTTAAAACCACTACTTATTGGGGAAAATGTATCGTATTTTTAACTTATACAACGTTAATAGCTAAGTCACTGACTCGAGCTGCTTATGGTATGTTAAATCTCAGGATTTTTCTTTTACCAGATCTAGAATACCAGATAAAAATCAACTATTTAATCTGATGGATATGGTATGACTGATTTAAAAAAAAGCATCTTAGAAACTATCTGGAAAATGTGGGTGTGAAGGTTAGCAACTCAGGAACTAGCTGCAATGGGAGAGCCCTTTGGTCATTGTTACTTAGCATACCCTGTCTTAAAAACATGAAAATTGTATTATCTCAGTATCTTTACCCCTTTATTTTTTGTAAGTTTTCATTAGCAGTTAAATGTATGTATTTATATTTGACTCGTTCCATTTTTATTCTTTGTTAGCAATACCTAGGATATACCTTAAATGTTTGTAATATGCCATCAAAAATATCACAAATTTAGAATAACTCCATCTCTTCTGCTTTAGCGATCCTTTGCTTAGCCAAAGGAAATGTATTTTCTGAGAATGGACTTTGCAATTTGGGCCAATATTTTGGAAACAGAAAGTCTAGCCATTGTGTCTCTAGGACCGCTTGTTTATATGCTTGCACAGTTTATTAGTAAACACAGCTGAATAACCAAAATTCAAAGCAGATTCTTGAGCAAGCAAATTTGACCTCAGTTATCATGACACTATATTCACCCTGCAACAGATCTGTTTTCCTTCTCACCCAGCAAACTGAGCATTAAACTGTGTGACAATGTATTTTATTAAGATCCTTTTTATACGGAACAACCATACCTTAAAAGAAAACCACTGACTGATCATTAACCTTTGGAAACAGAAAATTTGGGCTTCTTTGTCAATGATTCAAATTCTGAGGGTAAGTATTCAGTTAATACTCTCAAGCTGCATGATACAGAAAAACATTTTGTTGACTCACAGTTAAGTTCTGTCAAAAAAGAAAAAAAACAGCAGGAGACTGTCACAGACCAATCTGGACTGTCTCAACTCTGGCTTCCTGGTAACAGAATCACTTTTTAATAATGTATAAACTGTGCATCGTTGGCAAGTCAGTTGCATCCATGACCACTGTGCCTGAAAATATGTCCACTTTGGCATATTTCTTTCATATTTTCTCCTGCTCTATTTCATGTTCAAGTAATAACTCATTTTTACAAATGGATAAAAACAGCAAATCTAAAAAGGGAGTAATAGTGGGAGGTTGTGTAGGAATCAAAACACTTGAAAATAGCACAGCTGCTGTGATATTGTTATCATGCCAGGTATTTCTGATGGTTAGGTGATGGTAAGAGGCAGAACAAACTTTCAATGTGACTATTTTGCAAACCATGTTTCCGCCATCGTGGTATGCGCTTATCTATCAATGTGAGGCTCCCCATATGTACACAATGAAAGAAGCCAATTAAATACATGTGCTCTTTATAAGATCTAAGTTTATAAATGCAATTCTTGGTACTTCCTACCCATGGGGCAGAGACCGAACACCAGGCAAGAGTCCTCACGCAAAGCAGAGAATTAGGCATTTCACAGAGGATAGCTTACATTCATTTCCTGAAGCATCCAAAATAAATGGTATGATTCATACAAAGTCTCGGGAACAGCCTATGATTACCTAGCCATTTGCTCCTCTCAAGTCTACAGTCATACTTTCCACCTAGTAACACACATCTGAGAGTTCCAACCCTGAACGTTGCTCCTTGAAGTGGATATGGCATCATATAGCATTCCTACCCAGAGGAGACTTACAGGTAGAGACTAAGAATATGAATTTTGGAAGTAAACCACCTTGGGTGATGACTCCTAGCTAGATGACTCACTTTACTTTTTTGTGTCTGTTTCTTCACTATTTCTTCATCTATAACGTGTATGTTGTAATAGTCTTCAAGGCATTATTGTGAGGACTACATGAGTGAATGAAGACTAGTGTCTGGCTTGTAGTAAGTGTTCCATGAATTTATTTATCATTGACATGAAACATTTCCATTTGACCTCGGTTGGCTTCATATGTAGAAATGCTTGCCTGTTGCCTACTAGGATAAATTAAAGGGCTAATGTGAAAGCCTAGTTTACCACCAAAAGATGTTCCCGCTTTCACAACATTCAACATTAAAAATATTACAGTCCAGATTCTTCAGGAAGGCAATGTAAATTGCCCTCCATTGTTAAAATCTATGTATGAAATCTATTTCTAGCCTTGCACACTTGAAAAAAATTGATTAAACCATAGCTAGCCAGAAACAATCTGGCCAAATTTTAATATTTTCTTTAAATCCCTGTTATCGGGCCCCTGAGTGGCTCAGTCCGTTAAGTGTCTGCCTTTGGCTCATGTCATGAGCCCAGGGTACTAGGATCAAGCCCCACATAGGGCTCCCTGCTCAGCAGGGAGTCTGCTTCTCCCTCTGTCTCAGCCTGTCCACCCTGCTCGTTCTCTCTCTCACTCTCCCTCTCTCTCAAATAAATAAAATCTTTAAAAAAATAATAAAAAAAATAAATCCCTGTCATTGTACTAACCTTCTATTATATCTGTTAACAAATTTTCTCTTTCTTAACAAAAACTCTTACTGGGTAGGAGCTGCATCTAAGTCATCCTTGAATATCTTTACTTCATACATAACTACTCAATATGTATTTATTGAGTTAAATATAAAGAAGTTATATTTTAAAGAGAATATAGAACTACAGGACACAGTTATTACAGAGAGGCAAAAACAGTTCTAAGACTCTTAGAGAAGGGAGTGACCAGGGCAGAGAAAGAATGCATGAGGACAGTGGATACTTAGTTCTGGAAACATAAATGCTGACAGGAACGAGTTAGGAGCTGAGAGACAGGGATAAGTGTATTCACTTCATCAGTGGGAGTGTTGGCCTTAACGTGTTGCATTTTTTTCACCGGAGTTAATGTGACCTCGTTCACAAACCTCTAAAACCTTTAGGTCTAGAAAAAGAAAGGTTCACTATTTAACATGATTGCCTCACCCCAGATGAAGTGATAAGAAAATAAAGTTTTACGAAAAGGAACCTATGACTGTGAGCCATCTGTCATTAGCAAAAACCATGTGTTTGGTTTTTTTTTTCAGTGTTTTTCAAATAGCAAGGCTTAGCAATTGCCCATTTGCTAAACATTATAGAAGATCTCAAATCAACGGTAAGTTCATTCAAAGAATATACAATTATTCATGTTCAACACAAGTCCTTCTCAAGTTGATAGTTAAAACCCCTTATAAAATAACAGGTTTTATACTGATATTTTGACTACTTAGTTGAACATGAAAATGGGGACCAATGAACACCTAACAATTTCTAACATAAGAAGGCAAATATAGCATGGCAATTAGAACAATTGTGGAGTTAGGTTACCACATCTCTTCTTTAAATTTTTATTCAATTTATTTAGACTTAATAAAAAATAATTCATCCATTTCTCCCATCTTCCCACCCCTCTTGCAACACCAATCTGTTCTAAATACCTATGAGATTTTTTGTTTTGTTTTAAGGATTTCACATATAAGAGGGGTGCATGGAGGGTTCAGGCGGTTAAGTGTCTGCCTTCAGCTCAGGTCATGATCTCAGGATCTTGGGATCGAGCCCCCTGTTGGGCTCTGCTCTCAGTAGGGAGTCTGCTTCTCCCTCTCCCTCTGCCCCTCCCCACTGGCCATGCTCTCTCCCTACCTCTCTTTCTCTATCTCAAGTAAATAAATAAAATCTTAAAAAAAAAAAAAGATTTCACATATAAGAGAAATTATTTGGTGTATGTCTTTGTCTGACTTATTTCACTTAGCATAATGCTCTCAAGATACATTCATGTTTTCACAAATAGCAAGGTTTCATTCTTTTATGGCTGAATAATTATCTATTATATATGTATATGTATACATATATACGTGTATATATGCAAAATTTATCTATGTGCATATATATATATATATATATATAAAATAATTTCTTTATATATACATCCATTGATAGACACTTAAGTTGCTTCCGTGTCTTGGCTATTGTGATTAATGCTGCAATGAGTATGGGGGTGCATACATCTTTTTGAGTTAGTGCTTTTATTTTCTTCAGATAAATACCCATATGTATTAATTGTTTTGAGGAACGTCCATACTATTTTCCATAGTGGTTGTACCAATTTACATTCCTACCAACAGTGCACAAGAATTCCCATTTCTCTACATCTTCGCCAACACTTGTTATTTGTTGTCTTTTTTATAATAGCCATTCTAAGACCTGTGAGGTGATAGCTCATTATGGTTTTGATTTGCATATCCCTAATGATTAATGATGTTGAGCATCTTTTCACGTACCTGTCTTCTTTAAAAAGTGGCCATTTAGTTGACCATAGAGTTGAGGGTAAATTTCTGGGCTCTCTATTCTGTTCCATTGATCTATGTGTCTGTTTTTGTGCCAGTACCATACTGTCTTGATGATGACAGCTTTGTAATAGAGCTTGAAGTCTGGAATTGTGATGCCGCCAGCTTTGCTTTTCTTTTTCAACACTCTTCTGGCTATTCGGGGTCTTTTCTGGTTCCATACAAATTTTAGGATTATTTGTTCCATTTCTTTGAAAAAACTTGATGGTATTTTGATAGGGATTGTATTAAATGTGTAGATTGCTCTAGGTAGCATTGACATCTTCACAATATTTATTCGTCCAATACATGATCATGGAACATTTTTCCATTTCTTTGTGTCTTCCTCAATTTTTTTCATGAGTATTTTATATTTTCTGAGTACAGATCCTTTGCCTCTTTGGTTAGATTTATTCCTAGGTATCTTATGGTTTTGGGTGCAATTGTAAATTGGATTGAGTCCTTAATTTCTCCCTCTTCTGTCTTGTTGGTGGTGTATAGGAATGCCACTGATTTCTGTGCATTGATTTTATACCCTGCCACTTTACTGAATTCCTGTATGTGTTCTAGCAGTTTTGGGGTGGAGTCTTTTGGGTGTTCCACATAAAGTATCATATCATCTGCAAAGAGTGAGAGTTTGACTTCTTCTTTGCCGATTTGGATGCCTTTGATTTCTTTTTGTTGTCTGATTTCTGTGGCTAGGACTTCTAGTACTTTGTTGAATAGCAGTGGTGATAGTGGACATCCCTGCCATGTTCCTAACCTTAGGAGGAAAGCTCTCAGTTTTTCCCCATTGAAAATGATATTCGCTATGGGTTTTTCATAGATGGCTTTTATGATATTGAGGTATGTACCCTCTATCCCTACACTCTGAAGAGTTTTAATCAACAAAGGATGCTGTACTTTGTCCAATGCTTTTTCTGTATCTATTGAGAGGATCATATGGTTCTTGTTCTTTTATTAATGTATTATATCACATTGATTGATTTGCGGATGTTGACCCAAACTTGCAGCCCAGGAATAAATCCCACTTGGTCATGGTGAATAATCCTTTTAATGTACTGTTTGATCCTATTGGCTAGTATTATGGTGAGATTTTTTGCATCCATGTTCATCAGGGATATTGGTTGGTAATTATCCTTTTTGATGGGGTCTTTGTCTGATTTTGGGATCAAGGTAATGCTGGCCTCATAATATGAGTTCGGAAGTTTTCTTTCCATTTCTATTTTTTGGAACTGTTTCAGAAATATAGGTATTATTCTTCTTTGAATGTTTGGTAGAATTCCCCTGGGATGCCATCTGGCCCTGGGCTCTTGTTTCTTGGGAGATTTTTGATGACTGCTTCAATTTCCTTTGTGGTTATGGGTCTGTTCAGGTTTTCTATTTCTTCCTGGTTCAATATTGTTAGTTTATACATCTCTAGGAATGCATCCATTCCTTCCAGATTATCTAATTTGCTGGCATATAGTTGCTTATAATATGTTCCTATAATTGTTTGTATTTCTTTGGTGTTAGTAGAATGTCCAGTGAAAAAATGGATGTCCCCCCAGTGAAAAAATGTCCAGTCCCTTCAACAAATGGTGTAGGGAAAATTGGACGGCCACATGCAGAAGAATGAAACTGGACCATTTCCCTACACCACACACAAAAATAGACTCAAAATGGATGAAAGACCTAAATGCGAGAAAGGAGTCCATAAAAATCCTAAAGGAGAACACAGGCAGCAAACTCTTCGACCTCAGCTGCAAGAACTCCTTCCAGAAACATCGCCAAAGACAAGGGAAGCAAGGGCAAAAATGAACTATTGGGAGTTCATCAAGATAAAAAGCTTTTGCACAGCAAAAGAAACAGTCCACAAAACCAAAAGACAACCGACAGAATGGGAGAAGATATTTGCAAATGACATATCAGATAAAGGGCTAGTATCTAAAATCTATAAAGAACTTCTTAAACTCAACACCCAAAGAACAAATAAGCCAATCAAGAAATGGGCAGAAGACATGAACAGACATTTTTCCAAAGAAGACATCCAAATGGCCAACAGACACATGAAAAAGTGCTCAACATGGCTCAGCATCAGGGAAATCCAAATCAAAACCTCAATGAGATACCACCTCACACCAGTCAGAATGGCTAAAATTAACAAGTCAGGAGATGACAGATGTTGGTGGGGATGCGGAGAAAGGGGAACCCTCCTACACGGTTGGTGGGAATGCAAGATGGTGCAGCCACGCTGGAAAAGAGTATGGAGGTTCCTCACAAAGTTGAAAATAGAGCTACCGTATGACCCAGCAATTGCACTACTGGGTATTTACCCCAATGATACAAATGTAGTGATCCAAAGGGGTACGTGCATCCCAATGTTTATAGCAGCAATGTCCACAATAGCCAAACTATGGAGAGAGCCAAGATGTCCATCAACAGATGAATGGATAAAGAAGATACGGTGTATATATACAATGGAATATTATGCAGTCATCAAAAGGAACAAAATCTTGCCATTTGCAAGGATGTGGATGGAACTAGAGGGTATTATGCTAAACGAAATAAGTCAATTAGAGAAAGACATGTATCATATGATCTCACTGATATGAGGAATTCTTCATCTCAGGAAACTGAGGGTTGCTGGAGTGGTGGGGGGGTGGGAGGGATGGGGTGGTGGGGTGACAGACATTGGGGAGGGTATGCGCTATGGTGAGCACTGTGAATTGTGTAAGACTGTTGAATCACAGAACTGTACCTCGGAACCAAATAATACATTATATATTTAAAAAAAAAAGAGGATAGTAGGAAGGGAAAAATGAAGGGGAATCAGAGGTGGAGACAAACCATGAGAGACTATGAACTCTGAAAAACAAACTGAGGGTTCTAGAGGGGATGAGGTGGGAGAATGGGAAAAAAAAACAACAAAGAAAATTAATAAACATTTTCAATTTTGTGCTGGATCTAGGTTTAGCCTGTACTAGCTTGTGAGAGCTGATTATTAAGCTTTCAGAAATTCTGTGGGCTATTTGTTAAACTGCTGGTAGCTTGAAATTAGTCATGGTAATAGTATTCACACCATAGAAATGGGAAAATGCTATAAATCAGGGCTTTTCTCTTTTCCCCACTCTTCTCCCCCAGTCAATATTCTAGTACAACACCAGGTTACTCTTCATTTTCAAAAGAGGTCTGTTATGAATAAGGTAAATTATGTACCAAAAAAAGTGGCTATTTAGATCTTGTGCTCATATTTTTTCATCCATTTTTCAAATGGATTTTTTTTTTTTTTTTTTTTTTTTTGCTATTGAATTGTATGAGTCCTTTGTATATTCTGGACATCAGGCTCTTATCTGACATATGATTTGCAATTCTTTTCTCATATTAGGTAGGTTCTCTTTTCATTTTGTTGATGGTTTCCTTTGCTGTGCAGAAGCTTTTGAGTTTGCTGTAGTCCAACTTACTTTTTTTTGTTTTTGTTGCTTTTGGTGTCAGATTTTTAAAAAAACCATTGCTAAGACTTTATGAAGGATCTTACCACCTGTGTTTTCTTCCAGGATTTTTATGGATTCATGTCTTACATTCAAGCCTTTTATCCAGTGTGAATTAATTTTGTGTATGGTATAAGATAGTGGCCCAGTTTCATTCTTTTGCATGAGACTGTCCTTTCCCTACTGTATATTGTTGGCTCCTTTGTCATAAATTAATTGACTTTATGTGTGTGGCCTTATTTCTGGGCTCTCTAATCTGTTCCATCCATCTATGTGTCTGTTTTTATGTTGATACCAACTGTTTTAATTACCAAACTTGTAAAATAGAGTTTGAAATCAGAAATCATGATGTCTAGCTTTGTTTTTTAACTCCATATTGCTTTGGTTATTCCACTCCTTTGTGGTTCCATACACGTTTTAGGATTATTTATTTTATTCCTGTGAAAAATGCCATTGGAATTTCAATAGGGATTGCATTGAATCTATAGATCATTTGAGGTAGTATTGACATTTTAACAATATTAATTCTTCTAACCCATGAGCATAGAATAGTTTTCGGTTTATTTATGTCTTCTTCAATTTTTCATTAATGTCTTGGAGTTTTCAATATGTAGGTCATTCAGCTTCTTGGTTAAATTTATTTTTATGCATTTTATTATTCCTGATTCAGTTATAAAGGGGATTTTCTTAATTTCTTTCTTTGATAGTTCATTAATGAAACACAACAGATTTTCACATATTATTTTTGTATCCTGCAAGTTTACTCAATTTATTAGCTCTAACAGATTTTTGATGGAGTTTTTAGGGTTTTCTATGTATAGTAAGGTGTCATTTTCAAATTGTGATCGTTTAACTTCTTCCTTTCCAACTTGGATGCCTTTTTTTTTCCCTAAATGCTCTGGTTAGGACTTTGAAGACCAGATCAAATAAATGTAGTAAGGGTAGACATCTATGTCTTGTTACTGATTTTAATGGAAGAGCATTCAGTTTTTCACCACTGAATACGATGTCAGCTGTGGGCTTGTCACATATGGCCATTACTAAGTTGAAGTACATTCTCTCTATAATAACTTTGTTTAGAGTTTTTTTTATCATAAAGGGATGTTGAAATTTGTCAAATGCTCTTTTCTGCATCTGTTGAGGTGAACATGATTTTTATTCTTCATTTTGTTAATCCTGTGTATCACGCTGACTGATTTGCAGGTGTTGAAGCATCCTTGGAATAAATGTCATTTGATCATGCTATATGATCCATTTAATGTATTATTGAATTTGGTTTGCTTATATTTTGTTGAGCATTTTTGCATGCATGTTCATCAGAGATATTGGCCTGAATTTTCTTTTTAACTATTTATTTATTTAGGTGCCATCCTTGTCTGGTTCTGCTATCAGGGTAATGGAAGCCTTATAAAATGAGTTTGGAAGAGTTCCCTCCTCTTCTATTTTTTGGAAAAGCTTGAGAAGTATTGGTATTATCTTTTTTTGAATGTTTGTTAGAAATCAGCAGTGAGGCCATCTGGCTCTAGACTTTTGTTTGTTGGGGGTTTTTGATTACTGACTCAATTTCCTGCTAGTATTTGGTCTGTTGAGATTTCCTATTTCATCATGATTCAGTGTTGATTTTATCTTTCCAGGAATTTTTCTATTCCTTCTAGGTTGTCCAACTTGTTGCTATGTTTAAGTGTTTATAGTGCTCTCTTACAGTCCTTTGTTCTATGGTATCATCATTCATGATTTTATTTGAGTCTTATATCTTGATGAGTCTAACTGAAGATTTGTCAATTTTGTTTATCATTTCCAAGATCATCAATTCTTAATTTCAACAATCTTTCATCCTTTAGTCTCTATTTCACTTACTTCTCTGATCCTTGTTATTTCCTTTTATGTTTTTCTAACTTCGGGCTTTTTCTAGTTGCTTGAAGTACAAATTTAGATTGAGATTTTCTTTTCTCTTGAGGCAGGCATTTATTGCTACAAACTTCCCTCTTAGAATTGCTCTTGCTGTATCCCATAAATTTTGGCATATCATATTACCATTTGTCTCAAGACTTTTTTTTTCTTTGATCCTTCTCCTTTGTTATTCAGTAGCATGTTTAATCTGCACATACTTGTGAATTTTCCAGTTTTCTTCATGTAATTAATTTCTAGTTTCAAACCACTGTGGTCAGAAAAGATGCTTGATATGATTTTAGTTCTCCTAAATTTACTGGGACTTGGTTTGTGGTCTAACACATGATCTATCTTCAAAAATGTTTCTTGTGCACTTGAGAAGAATGTGCATTCTGTTGCTTTTGGATGGGGTGATACTTCTATATCTGTTTAGTCCATCTGATCTAATGTGTCACTTAAGGCTGATGTTTCCTCACTGATTTTTTGTCTGAATGATCCACCCATTGATATAAGTGAGGTGCTAGAGTCCCCTACTATTATTCCATTGCTATTTTCCCTGTAGGCCTCTTAATATTTATATACTTAGGTGCTATATATAATTACAATAAAAGGTGATCTTTTTTTTTCTTTTTTTGACACAGCAAGAGAGGGAACACAAGCAGAGGGAGTGGGAGAGGGAGAAGCAGGCTTCCTGCCGAGCAGAGAACCCAATGCAGGGCTTGATTCTGCAGACGCCCAACAACTGAGCCACCCAGGTGCCCCAAAAGGTAATCATATCTTAGTAATCAGTTTTAGGTTCAAGAAAATGAAAGCTGTCTCTGGGTGGATGACAGACAAGAGGGACAATTTATTCATCAGAAATTTGTGAATGAGCACTTACTATATTTCAGACAGTAGTATGAGCAAAAACAGTTAAGATTTCAATCCTAAAGCAACAGGGAGATCAGAAAGAATCTTTAAACAGGGACTTAGTCATGATGAACCCAACAAAGGCCTAGTAGCTAACATGCAAGTAGAGAGTCCCACGGTATCAGTGCTGATGTTCAGAGTACTAAGGTCACACTGCCTCCTCACAAGATTCCTGGACTACAATTTCCATTCCTTTCTCATTTTTTGAATTATCAGTTCCTTGTAGAGGAAGTCCTATAAACTACTGTACATCTTTGTCTTATACTTTCAACTATGTATTTTTTTTATGTGTACATCATACCTCCTTGGAGAAATTATGTGAAAAAGAATTTCTGGATAGAGAGTTGAAAACACGTGGATCAAGCCACAGCTCTGGCATTTACTAATTATTTGGTCTTAGAGAAGGTTCTAAACTTCTCTGAACTTCAATTTTCTTCACTCAAAAATGGATATGATAATTCTAAGAATTGAATGACCCAATAGGAGTGAAAAATTTATCAAGTTAAGCCTTTTATCAGTGAGGTTTTTTTTTAAAGATAATTGAAACTTTTCCCCAGATGAAATTTTTAGTGGAAGCTCAACAACAAAAACAATAATATTTAAATGCATTTTTACAAAGTATTTCCTGAGTTAAAGTATGAAATATTTACTTATTAAAAGTTTATTGACAAGAACATTTATGTTTCAGTTTCCAATTTACTTAATATCGGTTTGCGTAGAATCAAGAACATTTGGATTCCCACAATGAAGAAGTTGCAAATGACATTTCAAAAAACAATTCCTAATTATAACACTTACCATGTTTTGCTGTATAATTAATTTAAAAAGTTACAGATGGCACATAGTAAAAATTTTAAACAATAACCATTTTGTAAAAGAGTATGCAATAGAATACAACTAAAAGCAAATTAATCTTCCCTCCTACCTAGAATTGAGGATCTCTTACATACAATAACTATGGTAACAGTTTTTTGTGTGTATCATCCAGAAATAGTCTCTGTATTTAAAGCATAATAACCAGACATTGTTTAATTGTTTGATTGATTGCTTGCAAATCCATAAGCTAGTGAACTAAATTGATCTAGAAACTTTAAAGTGTGCAAATTTAATCAACTGCTCTCAATTCTTTTTTTTTTTAGGATTTATTTGTTTATTTGAGAGACAGAGAGCAAGAGAGAGCATGGGAGCAAGTGGGGGGAAGGGGCAGTCAGAGAGAGTCTCAAGCAGACTCCCCAATGAACAAGGAGACTGCCACAGGGCCCGATCTCATGACCTGAGCCAAAATCAGGAGTTGGATGCTTAACTGACTGTGCCACCCAGGCGCCCCCAATTTCTCTCAATTCTTAAAATATCAAAATAACATGGGGTGCCTGGATGGCTCAGTTGGTTAAGTATCTGCCTTCGGCTCAGGTCATGATCCCATGGTCCTGGGATCGAGCCCCACATCAGGCTCCCTGCTCAGTGAAGAGCTTGCTTTTCTCTCTCTCCCCCTACTGTTCCCTTCCCTCTGCTTGTAAGTGCTCTCTCTCTGTCAAATAAATAAAATCTTAAAAAAAAAATGAAAATAACATAATATACAATATTTACTTAAAATTTTTAAATGTTAAAGTGATGCAATAGTATCACAGTGCAGTGAGTTATGTATTCTACTTTTTACAGAAAAAACTATTACCCCATGATGAGCGTGTGCTTACAGACACATAGTTGAGACATGGTAGGCAGTTAATGGCGCATGGTGTATGTGTGTTCTGGTTGTGTACTAAGACATACATTTTACATATGCCTGTGTGCAGGTATGAATTCAAATGAAGACCCATGATACACTATCAGAAATTCAAATGCATTTTGAGGTGGGTTTAGTAGGAGATAGATTTTCAGGTCTGCACAAAAATGAGTTCCAGTGCCCATGCCAATTAATCTTTTAGCAAAAGTTACTCAACGGGTATTCTCTAATGTACTCAAGCTGAGGGATTTATTCATTTGTTTTTAAGGCAAATTTAAGTATTTTAAATATATTTATTATTAATAAAGTTCAAGGCTAAAGAGTTCAAAATCCTTGAGCTGCTCCTGAGTTACCAGAGTTTTCCAGTAATTTGGTTTGAAAATAGTATACTTCTTCCCTAATGTGGTGTTACATTTACTATCATTATCAAAGTTTCTGTGAATTCTGCTATTAATTTTTAATCTTTCAAGTTCAGAGTCAATGTTTTAGAACTACATTGTATCTCCCATGATTTCTTATCATATAGTTAAATAAATGTAATAATTACAGAATTCCATGTCGAGTAATCTGATGATTACCTTCTCTTTTTTTGTTTGTTTCTAGCAATATGGTTCAGTTTAAGCATGTTTCTATTGCACATATCCAATCTCAGCAAATCTTAGTATACTATTTCTTATGAGAACCTCCCCCACATTATTAAAAATTAACATAATCAGACAAACACAATGGCTAATCTATTAAATGTACGTTTCCTTACCTTTATCTCAACATCATTAGTTAAGAAATAATAAAATACTAACATAATAATAAAAGGTAAATACTCATAATGCTTAATGTAGTATTATGTCTTTAGGTAGCATTAGATACTCATTATTAATGATTCAGCCTGAATTACATTGGAAAGTAATCACCTGAAAAAGAGACAATAAAATTTAAATAACAGATCATGTCCTTCCTTGTAAAAATAATAACTTTATCATACATATAAGGAATTAGAATATCAGTATGGTCTTTCATATCACTTTTCAATGGGAGAATTCAAATGTTGGGATTTTGAGCCTCTACACATAATACTATAAATACATAAATCACTGTGGGAATGAATAAATCCTATCTACTAATGCAGTATTCCTTCTTTGTCTGGTGGATCGATCAGGATGGAGATTCACGTCAGAGACCTGCTGTGTAGGCCCTTCTTCCTTGCATCTGCACATAGTTAAACATCTTCATCAGCTGGCAGATAGAAACTTCAACTAAAAAGCCCTGAAACATCATTCTGTATATGTAAATTGATACTCCTTGTTCCTACCCAGAGGACCACCCCAGAGCTGGAGCTAATGCCCTCCTTATATTGATTTCCATTGTGACATGTATTAGTATAAAGTATGAAAGGTCTACAGATCTCACTGTGAGTAAAAAACTTAGGTACAAAAAAATGGGTAACAAATAACATTTGTAACTATACTTTTGAATTTAAAACTGTTGTTTTCCTCCTTACTATTGACGTATTGGATTCCCATAATAATCAGCACCTAAAAGTATACTGTTTCAAGACTATTAACTTAGAAATCATGAACTGAACACCAATATATACTTTGAAATATATGAAATAATAAAAGGTTTCCTGTATGTATGTGTCTATGTGTACATATGCAACTTTCAAATTTCTGCATTTTTGTATCAGCCTATACATTTTAGATATCCAAACCACTTTTCACATCTTGTTATTAATATTTTTACTTAATAAGATATGATTGGAGAAAGTAGTGGTGCATATTGTTTAGTTAAATTGCTCAATAATCAGAAACAAAAGTGAACTAGAATAAATCAAATGGTGAAATAAATTATATGCATTAATATAAATTATAACTCAAAATAATAAAAATCATTTGAGTGTCTAATAATACGCCTGAATCTCAAATGGGATTTCAGTCAGTCCAGACAAATCCTCGAGCTTAGCTCCAGCAATGTTTACACCACTTGGCTTCTTTTCCTTACATTAACTATTTCTTTTTCTTTCTTGGATGTACTTTTGTTCTTAGATACTTAGACACTTATCTAACTTTTTAATTACTCTTTAATTGATTTGGAGAAAGGGAGGTGGGAGAGAAAGAGAGAGCTAGGCTGAGAAAAAAGAGAGCAGTGACAGAGATACAAAAACAGAGAAACAGAGAAAAGACACCTAATAACATCATTTGGGCCAGGGAGCTTGTCAGCCATCGTACCCTTCTAAATTGGTGAACAAGAGAAGTCTCATTTATTGTAAGCCGGCTTAAGTGAGATTTCTATTACTTGTGTTTAAAAGAGTCTGGATTATTATTGAGAGTCACTGAGGGATTTTAACCAGGAATAGAATCAGATGTATATTTAGAATGACCAGTTCTGCAGCAAGGAGGAAGATGGACTGAAGACAGGGAGGAGTTGTTGGCAACAATCACAATGAGCGAAATTATGGGATAGACTAAGATGTTGGTTCCAAGGAGGTGAAAGTGACAGGACTTAATGTATAATCATTTAGGGAGTCAGAGGAGAAGGAGAAGAAATCTTAGAATTAACTCTCAGAATCTGGCCTTCAGAGTTTGGTTTATAACACCATTTGAAAAAATGTTGAGTCAAGGAAGCATAATAGCTTTGAGCAGGGCTAATGACAATTTATTTCCAGGACATATGTTGAGTATCTGTAGACTAGTCAAGGGAACATGCAACAGACAGGTGAGGGAAGTATTTGGAGCTCAGGAGAGAAAATTCTGCTAAACAGAAAGTATATTAAGAAGAAGACATCAAATGGTAATATATACTGTAGAGTGAAAAGTCAAAGGCATCAGAAGAGAACATCAGAATGGAATGGGATTATGACTGATGACATGAAAATATATACCACAATTTAAGTAAGTATATTAGGAAGACATCAAATGGTAATATATACTGTGGAGTGAAAAGTTAAAGGCATCAGAAGAGAATATCAAAATGGAATGGAATTATGACTGATGACATGAAAATATATACCACAATTTAAGTGAAAAAAATATCACATCTCAGCTATGATAACAGTACAAATATATATAGAGAGAGAGAGAAAAAAAAAAGTCTGAATAATACGTAAAGAAAATTTGAAATGCTGAGTATCAGCTCTACTCATCTTTTTTAGAATTTTTATTTCTTCTCCTCCTATACTGTTGTCTTTTGTTAAAGTAGCATGCACAAAAACATTCAATAAAAGTGACTCCCCAAGCTATCTTTACCATATAAATAACCACATGAAACCTATTAGCATCTATGAAGTTATTTCCATTAAATTCAGACACATAACCTCTTAGTTATTTTTTCCAGATTGTGAGTTCTAATGATTTAAGTGTATCTTTATAAAGAAACCTTTCCAATCCTTTGATCAGTCTAATTGGGTCTTTAAAAACTTTCTTCAACATTATAGCATTATTGAAGTATAACAACCAGTCATCATGCAATCCATGTTTGTTCCTCAGAAGGCAAAGCCCATGTCTTGCAAGTCTTTTTACCTAGGTAATAATAAAACCTGCCACTAACCATTGTTCAATGAATGTTAGTTTAATAAATAAATAAGCACTTAATTTCTCATCAAGTTCCTCATTATGTCAGCCCATCAAAGTCTTTTTTATGTCATTGTCTTCCATTGGCCTAATGTTGTCAGGAAACCATCCAGAATTATATCATTATTTTTACTATATACCAGAGGTCGGCAAATGATGACCCATGGGCCAAATCTGGACACTTGCTTTTTTAAAAACAAAGTGTAATTGCAAAACTGTCACACTCATCGTGAAGTCTTCATGCTTACTCTTTCACTAAAATGGCAGAAATGAGTTGTTTCAACAGAGATCATATGGCCCACAAAACTTGAAATATTTACTATCTGACCCCTTTCAGAATGTTTACCAATTTCAGATCTATATCAAAAATGCTATTTAGAGCTTATCCTTTATGTGTTTAATGACAATTGCCCAAAGAAACATTTTTCTTGTCTTTCTGTTCATAACTTCTTGAATACTTTATAGTTTTACCCTATTAATAACCAAAAGAAGTTTTATCATCCTCACACTTAAAAAAAAAAAATCACTGAATATCTCTTTTACAGGTCAGTTACAGAAACTGTGGATAAATGTCAGTCAAGCAACAATTCTCAAGGGCTCTACCATGATTAGTTCAATTTCTACTGATAACAAGCAATTACAATAAGTTTGTGTTCTATACAAAGTGCTCATCACAAATTATCTCATCACAAAATTGCTATGATTTAAAAATTTATTATTACTACCTCAAAAAAGAATATAAGGTAATTATCATTAACACTACTTCCCCCAGAATACACAGCCAGAGAATTATTTATTGTTCTGACTTTGATTTAGTCAATAGACTTCTCATAACTAAAAACTGCCCCTCTTAACTGTATTATTTCAACATAAAAATATACCTTCGGTAAGAAAAATATCAAAAGCTTTTTCATAGATAAAACCAAATAAATACATTGGTTTATCTTTCCCCCATATAACAGTCAAGAGTAGAAAATTCTCTACAAAAATTTTTTTTCCTGAAGATTAAAGTTGTACTTTTTGTATAAATATGAAAAAATCTTATCTGCTAATAATACATTTCAAACGTGAAAGAAGCAAATAAAGTGTGTCTCTATTCTGCAGGTGTTCTACATATGATACCGTCTTATGTGTGTGACTCATTCCAAATTACACAATAGTAGACAATGGGGAGTCCAGGCTGTGCCGCCGAGCTGGTGAGTGGCAGTTATTCATAGCAGCAAACCTGCTGTTGACTGATCACATCAACTGAAGAGCCGAAAGTTAAGAGAAATTTGTTTCAGAGTAGTGAACACTGAGACAAATTGAAAATTAGGTTACCTCTTTGACTCAATCCATACCAGAATGGGAGTGAAATATCATTATGCTAGTAGTAACAAAATGCTGTTATCCAGTTTGGCTCCCATCTGCAGATTTCTAGGAGTCCATCCTCCTCAACTGTCCCCCAGATAAATCAAAGGGTTATTTTTATAAGTGCTCAGGGGTACAGGCCTCTTAGCTGCCTTCTGAGGTTTATTTTCCTTTACCTCTTGTTCTGCTGCTGCTGTCAGGGCCCCAGGTGGCCCAATGCACGATGCCCTCTGTCAGTTCTCTAATCAGAAGTGGGTTAGTCTTACTAAATGATCAAGGCATCACCATCTTTCCCAGGCCAAATTCCTCAACCAGACTGCCATTTTGTGAACTCCTGTAGACACACGCATTGACTAAGACAAGACAAGACTCTCCTCCTCTTTTACCCTGCACTGGGTTTATAGATTCTAAGGGAGCATTGCCTATACCCCCACACACATAATTGTGTTTGTGCATGTGTGTGTGTGTGTGATCCAACTCGTTTTTTCTTTCACCCTTTTTCCCTGGAATTCTCTACCAAACTTAGTGTCAAAGTATAATCTAAGCCTTAGGAATTAGACCCTGCTCTACTCAAAAATTTCTCTTCCCATTGATCTTTCAAGTTTTATTTGGTTTAATTCCTCCTTAGGATCAGTTCTGACCAAAAATTTCGTTAGATCTTCACACACACATGGGCCTCTCTCCTGAACCCATGTGATGAGCCAGGCTTCCTTTTAATCTGCTAAGCCAAGTCCGATTTTTGCAGCAAATACAAAGTTTGACTAACTTCAAGTCCTTCATTTGTGTTCTTGTAGATTAAGAATATCTCATTTATGTTTCATCTCATGTGACCACCATTTTCTTTGATCTTTACAATAATTCAAACTTGGAAATTAACTCTTTTTCCTTAATTCTTTAGAGAAACCACCAAAACATTCTTGCATGTATCACTTTCCTAAGATCTTGGGTGTTCTCATAAGTCGGTTGACCACTGTGTCTCTTGAAATCCCTCTTTCCACCATCCTTTGCTGATTCTAGTCTCTCTGTGCTTTGGTCATATTTTTAAAAATTCTCCTCTTATCTCTGATATCCCATTTCTCAGGCAATTTTACCCTCAGGTGCTGCTGAAACACATTTCCCATCACATTTTCACATATGGCCATTTATACAATCCACTTTTCAGCTTCGGCCTTTGCATATGTAAAGAGTCATTAAAACCCTTATTAAAATAAAAGACTTTTTCTTCCAGATTTTCTTTTTGTTTTTGTTTTTTTTAAGATTTTATTTATTTATTTGACACAGACAGACACAGCAAGAGAGGGAACACAGGCAGGGGGAGTGGGAGAGGGAGAAGCAGGCTTTCCAAGCAGGGAGTGCAATGCGGGGCTGGATCCCGGGACCCTGGGATCAGTGACCCTAGCCAAAGGCAGACACTTAATGACTGAACCACCCAGGCACCCCTCAGATGTTCTTTCTTTCTAAAGGTAGAGTCCCATTATAATATATATTGGCTAATTGGATTTAAATTAAAAAAAAAAAAGGTAGAGCCCCAGATGACCTCTTTGTTTTTACAACACAGAAAGCATAGTAAAGGCTTTTAAATTCCAGTGTTTCCTTTCATCCTTCCCTACCAGTTTCTGTAAGCATAAGGAAAGGGTACAGGTGTCCTTCCTCATAAATACATACTATGTTATCCCTTTAGAAGTTAGAAACAACTTATTTTAAATAATATATTTAAATATTGTTTTAATATTTAAATAATTATTTTATTTTAAGTAATATTTTTACTTTTTCTTATTTTAAATAACATTTTTTTAAATTGTCTTTATTTCATATCTGCAAAAGTCATACCACAAATCTAAAGTATTTATAACAAATATGGTTAGCAAAAGGGTAGTTTTACATTCTGTTAGAGGTAATTGCCACAGTTTCTGGGTATTTCCCTTTATAATTTTCAGTAACTTTGGAACATCTGTGAAACACCCCATTCTGACGATCTGTACACTAGCTCTTATTAGCATACATCTTTAATCTCATGATTAAAACAACAATCTGAAATTTGAATTCAAAGACTTTCTACCCTACTTTGCTTTGAGACTTCTCTAAATGTCTAATTTGCCTCCTGCGGCTGAAAACGAAGTTTTCCAAGAAAGAGTATTTTGCAGGCACTAATCAAGGGTAAAAATATGGAGGGAAAGAAACATGGCAATTAAAATACAGGTATGACTCTAGTCTTTGGGACATCATAACTGAGTACCCAATACCAGTACTCTTGTTGGTGTGAAGCAGCACTTCCTACATTTCTTCTTTGCTGTGAAGCAATACGTCCAATTTTTCTTGTTTGTACTGCCCTCATCTTTCTCTTTTTAATCAACTGATGTTTGCTAGAGATAATGTCTTGCATCTTATGAAGCCTCACATGAAATAGAATCTATGTGTGTATGTTCTGCTTAGAAACAAAAGATGCGCCATTAAAAAAAAAAAAAAAAAAGTTTTCTTACCCTCTCACCTGTAAGATAAAGCCAGAATTATCCTCAAGAGTGCGAAGTGATATAAAAAAGTTAAAGCATAATGATCATCTCTGCTAATTTGGGATTTACAATGGATCCTGAACTCTTTAGTGAAGTTGGGCCCTTTAAGGTTTTTTTTTATTTGATTCCAAGAAGTTTGTTCAAAGTTCAAGTAAACCTCTTGGACCAACTAAAGAGATCTCAGTTGCATTTCAGAGAGTTCAACTCTGGGGAAATTGAAAAGGCTCTAAACACATGGTTGAGTTAGTTAGCTACAAAAGCCACTCTTCTCTGGGAGTTTTGCTCAGTGTCTTTCTCTGAGTAATATGGTCCACAGGAGCCATGCACTAAATAAATTCTGTCTGCTCCTTCTACTTCCTTTCTGTAAATTTTAATTTCTTTCTGGGGAGAGAAAAACCTCTTCCATATGTCTGGGTAATGCTGCTTTAGAGGCATTCACATAGAGATAATAAGCATAGATTCTTGGCATACCCCAGTAGTTCTCAGTAACTTTTATAATTCTCAGTAACTTTTCAACATCTGCAAAACACCCATTCTCACTGTCTCCAGGCCCCACATTAGCTCTTATTTGTCCACATCTTTAATCTCCAGATTCAAACAACAATGTGATTGAAATTTGAATTCAAAGACATTCTTCCCTGCTTTGCTTTGTCCTGGCCCTTGCAATCTGTCCCGGGTACAAAGCACAATAATTAAAGACACAGTTCCTCAGGATAGTTACAGTGTGTTGACGAAAATAAGAAACAAATGGAATGGTTTTAGTCTTGTGGAGAATGTATATTTCAGTACGGGAAAAAAACCAAACCCGTTGATAACTGCCTTTGCTAGAAATAAATTGGACCCGTTCTTGTGGTGTGATGTTGCAGAAATGAAGTAAAGACATTTCCTATCTTTTCTTGTCAATTCTGACTCCAATTTCAATGTTCTCAAGTGGAAAGATGAACACTGAAAACAGAGCAGCCTAAGCAAAAGAAAAGGCAAAAGCTGAGATAACCCTAATTACCCTATTTAAATAGAATTTCCACAGAAAGGTATAAATTTTGTAAGAACAGAAGCCATTGACATGGCTCCCTTCACTCGAACATTCATCGTCATGTTTCTGGCACTCAGCAGGGATGGACTTACAGAGAAATAAGAATAATCACTTCTGTGCCCACTTCGGCAGCACATATACTAAGAATAATCACTTCTTCGAGTGATATTGTCAGTCACAGCTGTACAAAGCACTTGTGTGTAAATGTGTTGACAGGTAATCCTCCAAATTATATTAGGTCATAGGTACTTTTATCATCCATACTTTGCAAATGAGGAAACAGGCTTATATATAAGGTACTTTGCCCAGTCTTTTCCATCTACTCAACTGCGGTCGATTTCATTTCCTTCTGATTATCAATGTCAGCCCCATCTGACGGTAAGCCAAGTGATCTTAGCTGTACATCTGTAGCACAGAGATAGTGAGAGAGGAATGAGTTGAATTGAGAGACAGTACAAGGTCAAAATAAAAGCAAGTAAAACCAGAATGTGTTGATAAACTAGTCGTGGGAGTTTTATTAAGGGAGAAGATAGACTAAATGGGTCCTGGTTTTTGGCTTGGTTTGTTGACTGTATGAAGGTTCCTTTCACTGAGTTAGGGAATGTAAAGGAAAGACAATATTTTAGGGGGAAGGAGAATGAATGGTAGTGGTGGCAAAGATAATTCCACAGGCAACATCTGGGGGTTAATTTTCCTTTTAGGCATCCAGGAAGAGAGACCATTACACATGAAGATGTGTGGTCTGGGAATCACTTTAGGGGTATGATCTACTGAGACAGATTTTTGCACCATCTGCACATACAGTTGATTCTTATTATTCATGGTAGTTAGGTTCTAGACCGTCACCACCAATACTGAATTAGCAAATAGCCACTGCTTCTAGGAAATAGAGGGGCAGGCTCCTCAGAGCCTCTGATTACAGTATTTTTGTCAACTCATCAATACATAACCTTGTTTGTGTATTTGTGTTTACAGATACCTTAGTCAACACATATTTCTTTTTTTTTTTTAAGATTTTACTTATTTATTTGACAGAGAGAGACACAGCGAGAGAGGGAACACAAGCAGGGGGAGTGGGAGAGGGAGAAGCAGGCTTCCCGCGGAGCAGGGAGCCCGATGGCGGGGCTCGATCCCAGGACCCTGGGATCATGACCTGAGCCGAAGGCAGACGCCCAACGACTGAGCCACCCAGGCGCCCAGTCAATACATATTTCTTACACATTATTAGTTATAGAAAATACTAGCCAAGAAAGGCCTAACATTTTCCTGACCCTGAGTAACGTTACCATATATTTCTTTGGCTTTTGACCTCACAACAATACTGTCTACTATGCTTTTTTTAAACTGGTTTGCGTGATGGTTAATTTTATGTGTCAAGATGGATGAGCCCTGATGCCCAGTGCTCAGCTATTAGGTCAAATATTATTAGGGATGTTTCTATGTAGGTGTTTCTTAGACTGATGAATTTCCTCTTACTTATTTAGGATGTACCATATTATTGATTCATTAACATTGGAGTCATGGCCCATAGCACTGTAACTCATGCTGACCAAATCTTACCTAAACACATGTTTTCTCCAAAAGGCACATCACAGACTTCTTGCACTTAGAGCACTAGACAGTCCTTCACAACTACTCTTGCTGGCCATTTTAAGAAGCAAGATCACCAACAAAAAGCACACACACACAACATGTGAAAAATGTGGCACTACTAGGTCATGGAAAGGACACTTGTTTACAGTATGAGAACTGAAACAAGAAGTCAAACGATCACCTTTTTCAACTTCATCTGGGAACATGTGCATCAAGGGTCTCAACTTTTTCACACTCTACATATTTTGTGAATGACAGTGAAAGCATCAAGTACGGGCTTGGAAGTTACAGATGACTCGTAGCAAGTAGCTAAGTTTGCAATGCAAAATGCACAGCTAATGAGGTACAGTTGGATGCAAGAGGTTTTTAACTTAACCTTCCTTTATTATCTTATTATACATGAAATGAGCTTAGGGGGCTTTAGATAAAATATATAAAACAGCAAATCAGAATTCATATAAACATATAATAGGCAAAAGAAATACAGTTAAGGAGAAAACAAAACATACTCACACCACAGGATTTCATGGTGTTATTAAAACCAGGTCCCACATTTGGCACTGAGTTTCCGGGTGTGAAGACTCGGATGACTTAAGGGTCAAGTACAGTATGGGAAATAAGGACATTGAAGAGACAGATAAAAAGAGAGCATTCATATGAAGCCCATTGCGCCAAGAATGAGCTTCTCACTTCCTGGCTGGGTATCACTGTCCTGACCAATGTGAGATAGAGTCTGGGTGTACAATTTTCTCAAGCAAATAAACACATTGTGTTAGAACATTTTCTAAATGAATACATTCTCTTAATGTCAAGAGGACACTTTGCAACTCAATTATCAAATCTGCTGTCTTAATAACTTAATGAAGTGAAAACTAGTGCTACAGGCATTAGGTTTTTGTGCCCAGACCTAAAAGTAGGATATTCCAGGTACAGAAAAGCATGAAGGGTGAACTAAAAATTGGTGACTGCTGGAGGAGACACACCTCTATTCTTGAGAGCCCATTGTGCAGTCCACAACTCTTTCCAAAGCCACACTCAGAGGTGCCACACTTACAGTCTACACGTGGCAATGTGGCGAGTAGTTAAACCACTGAAATCAGCAAATGGTCAGGAATGTTTCTACATCCAGAAAGATCAGTTGGTAAACATTCACCATCATAACCCTGACTAAAACTTACATTTCCTTATCTTGTTTCCTATAAAATATATCCTATTTTTTTTACTGATAATTACTGACTTATACTTTACATTTTAACCTGTCAATATATACTATAGTTGTAGATCTAAGGAAATGCCAAGAACTCAAAGCCACTGACATCCTCTGGTATTAGCAATTTTAGGTTTATGCTTCTACTTTCAGAACCTAACTTCCTTCTATATTCAGTGTTGAAAGATGTTAAAAACTTTGAACTCCTGAATTATTAGAAATTATATTAAATGCTGACAGATGGGAAAAGTCCTTATTCTGTTTTGACTATGGACTAAATTAATTGTTATCACCTATGACATTACCTTCTCCTACAAGACTGACGTGAGTAACATCAATGATTTAGGCCCACTCCTCAAAGATAGCAAAAGAAAAGGAAGTCTAAAATGTAATGCTGAGTATGCTTTCCTTTCCTCTATCTAAAATTTCAGCCTATTATAATCTCTAATTTTATTTTATTTTATTTTAAGATTTTATTTATTTGAGACAGAGAGAGACAGAGATAGTGAGTGGGAAGGAGAGGGAGAAGCAGACTCCCTGCTGAACAGGGAGCCTGATGCAGGACTTGATCCCAGGACCCTGGGATCATGACCTGAGCCGAAGGCAGATGCTTAACCGACTGAGCCACCCAGGCACCCTAAAATCTCTAATTTTAAAAAAACTTACTTTAATAAGACATTTCCTACTTATTTTCTTAATTTCCATATTCAGGGCATTATCCAGCTAGGAAGAGACTTCTCTTTACTATAGTCCTAATTTTATAACTTTATGTTTTCTTACTCTACAGAGGATTTTTTTTTTCTATTTAAAAATATTTTTTTTCTTTTTCTAAGAATATAATTGAAATACTCTAAACATAATTCATGTTTAATTTTAAAAAGAATTGATAGTAAGTACCATCAGATATATTTTATTTTCTTTAATAGATGTGTTTCTTACATTTTTATTTAAATCCAATCGTATTCTTACAATAACACGTAGTTTTAGGAGATTTAAACTGATTTCTTTTGGACAACAAGTGACAATAAATTCTAATTTCCTTCTTGTTCTGAAACTCCTTGTCATTAAGTTACTGATCTGTAAATGTGTGCTTAAATTAACTCAAGTAATTAGGAGTCAAGAAGTTGAATGCAAAAAGTGACAATATCAAGTAGTGACCAGGACATTTCCAATTTTTACTGTTATATTTAAGTGTTCTTAAATTATATTATGTAAGAATATTTTCTCCAAATTAGAGAATTGGGTTTAAACATTTAAAAAAAAAAGATAACCTTTTATTTAATCCTGGCCCTACTGGATCCAGATGCCACAATGATGCACACAATATAGCTGGTGACAGTGATTCTCTGTGTCCTTCATTTCCAAATTTATCAGCAGAGGCAGAAAAGTGTGCCAGGAAAGATGTAAGTCTGGAGATCTGATTATCTAGCCAGCTATTGGTTCCTCTCTGCCATCAACAACCGGGCTTTAACCTCTTCCCACAGTTGTAAAATGAAGGAATTAACTCACTGAGTTCTAAGCTTCCTTTTTTGGCTCTTCTGGTTCCACATTTTCAAACCTAAAAACAAAAACAAAAAACAAAACAAAACCAACATATAGCAGTGACACATGGTTCCTCTTTCCAGCTCTTTTTGTTTTCAACTTGAAAAAAGTGTGCATGTGTTGGGTGTGAATTTAAGTTATAGAAAAGGAAACTATTTCAAACCAAATATCATAGTGTGATTTTTCCCCAAGTATGTGCAATGCTATTTTTTTTTTAAGAATGTAAATAAATACTTTGGAAGTTGGCGGCTGTGGCTCATGGCAAAATGAAGAGGCATTTCTACTCTTGAAAAACAGGTTTTATCTTTTCTAACGTAAATCCAAAAAAGAAGCCCAATCTTGTAAGATAAGCAGCACCACAAGATCAACAAGATTTTGCTAGATAACAGATAAGGCCCTAAATAGCTCCCATTCAATCAGGAAAAGAACATCTTATAATTTATTTTAATAATATTTTTTGCACACTTGGATCTGCAATAGTTGCAGGAAAATGATTTTTACTAAGTTGGAGAGAATGTTTAGTTCTAACATGATTTGATTCTATTTCACCATTTCTTATCATTTAATTGTAGCTTCCATGGGCCTCGAAAGAGGTAGAAACTTCTTACCACCCTTCGGCCTCCACCCTGACTTCCATCTGAGGCCACACGCATGAGAGATGGAGAGCTTCCCTTTTGCAGTGGCCATTCTTCAGGAAGTCTTTAGGGTGGTTACCATACTGGTCCTGATTGACCTTGACTGGAAGGTGAGATCAAAGGACACTTACCACTTTCTAGTGTAATCCCATGTTCCCGTTATGCTTTCCAGCAACTATCTAGACGCCAACAAATTCCAGGTACTTCTCCTCTTTTCAAGTTAACTGATTTACTGAAATATTCATTTCCTTCCAACTCAGACTCCAAAAGATTCTTATTCTGAGCTAAATAACATCCACATTAACACATGTCTTACCAAATCCTTTTGGTGTACCCAACAACTACACAACAAAAATCAAAAAAGACTGGGAGACAAACGGGAGAGAGAATTTAAACGCATCAGGTGGGAAGAGTATTGGACTGTGTTCCTGAAGAACTGTACACTATAACTTCTCTTCCAAGGATTGTTATTTCTCTTGAAAAATGTTGAGAAAACTTATCCTTATACATGTTTATCAGAATGCTAAAACATATGGTCTTTTTGCAATGATTTTCTGCAGTTCCCTTACTGGGAAATCACAGTGATTATTATTGTTCCTTTGGTCATGAAGCTCTAACTTTGAGATTTCAAAAGAAGAGAAGATTCCTCCCTCCTATGATGGAAAATGAGGCCCAGAAAAGAATATAGACTTAAATATAGCAATATGATACATCAATATTTTTTAAAGACTAAAGAATTACATATGTAATTTGTCCTGATCAGAAAAAACAAAAACAACTTTTTTTTATCCATCTCTCTTTTTAATTACCTCTTTTTTTTTAATTATTACTCCGCCAACATGGTAATTTGGTAAGTTACATAGCATTTTTCAAAGTGTAATTATAAAGATTGGTAAGAGATCCCTAAACCCATTTTTAAGAAATTGGACAAGCCAGTAACTGTTCTCAATCTCAATTCCCTGATATAAGAACTAAAACATGGGCCTTACCAATCTCTAAGATCTCTTCCACCTGTAAAATTCTCTGACTTTTTTGCTCACCATATAATCCTAATTTCCTCTACATTTCTTAATAGGTCTTGAAGGGGTGCAGTAAAGTGCTGAATTTCATTCAGAACAGGAAGCTACAGTAAAATGACTCACACTGTCTCTAAATCACTGCAGATATACTGGCATGTCTTTGAAAATAAAAGCTACTTTTTACCTTACCATGAAATACTCCTTTTAGTGTATTTTACTATGAAATATACAACCCTAGAACCCTCTGAAACACCTGTTTCAATCCAGCTACACAGTGCTAAAAACTGGCAATAATGTAGCCATACATGGAACAAGAAAACAGTGCTGCCCTGACATTACTCAGAATAAAGGAGAAGTGGAACATTTTAATCAAAAATATGCACTGGGGGGCACCTGGAAGGCTCACTCAGTTAAGTGTCCAACTCTTGATTTCAGCTCAGGTTGTGATCTCAGGGTCGTGGGATAGAGCCCTGCATCGGGCTCTGTGCTCAGCATGCAGCCGGCTTGAGATTCTCTCTCTAAAATAAATAAATAAAATCTTTTAAAAAAAAAATAGGCACTGATTGCCAAATCTGTGCAAAATATTTTGCTGGCTGCTATGGCAGACAGCACAAAATCTAAGCTACCAAGGACTTAAAAAATGAAAGAAGGAATAAGGCAAACATCTATTCACTTCTTCCTTCCTTTTCATTCAACATTTTTTGATTCTTTATTGCTTATTATTGTCCACGGGGCTTGCATTCTAGGGAGAGGTATGCAAAAGAACAAAATAACCACAACTAACTGAGTACGACAAGTGCTGGGCAAATAAGCTAAAATCTGTGTGCGATCAACAGGTTCAGGGGGGGTTTCTTTAGACTGACGGGTTAAACAAAGCCCTACTGAAGAGGTAGCATTCATGCTCTGATTTCCTTTTCAAAAGTAAACAGCCTTTTTGAAGAAAGGAAAGGAACATTTAAGAGAAACAAATCTCTTCCACAGAATTAAAACGTTCCAAAGTGTACAACGTGCCTGAGGAACAGTTAGACGGCCAGTATTCTTGTGATGTGAGTTGAGGTCAAGAAGGTAGGCAGGGGAGAGATCAGGTGGTGGTTCATAGCCATAAATATCTGGGTTGTATTTTCAATGCTGGTGAAGGTGAAGCCACCGAAGATATTTAAGGAGATGAGTGTCATGATTTATATACTCATTATGTCACTCAGGTTTTCCTGTGCAGAAAATACTTATGGGAAGGAGTCCTGTTAGGTTGTTTCTTTAGTTAACTAGGAAAAAAATGATGGCGAAATGCTGATGAAATAATAAAATGAAAATGATGAAATGAGAATGAAGCAATGATGGCTTTGGAGGGTGTTGATGGAGCAGAAATGCAGCAAACAGATTTGGAATATAGTTTGAAGGTCATTTTGATGATACTTGTTTGGATATTGAGGTTGAGAGGAGAGAGGAAAAAAGGCAGCTTACTCCTAGGTAATGGCTCAGCAAATACATAGATGATGATGACTTTTATAGAGATGAGGACTCAGGGAGACCAGCTGTGGGGATTTAGCCGTATTAACTTGGAGCTGCCCTGCAGAAATCCATTTAAAGTTACTGAGAAGGCAGATACACAATCCTGTAAAGACAAATCAGCATGGTTCACTATATAAATAAATGATCTTAAGTGTCCTAAACACCATGTTAAAATAATACAAATAAAGAAAGTTTAAAAAAAAAAACCTATGTTTCTTTTCCTACTTTTTTTTTTTTTTTTAACTGTCTAACCCTTAAGAAGGAAGGAGGGAGGGAAATAGGTAGAGTTTAACCCTAACTGACACCACATATTTCCGAATGGAAACTGCTGAAGTTTGTACAAAGCTCTCTAGCCCAGTGACTTATTCGGAGCTACAGGAAAGAAGCTGACTTTTGTGTAATGCCCGAAGTGCTGATATGTACCAGATGATAGTTTGTTTTGTCTCATTGAATATTTAGGGAAGTTTTCAATGCATTTATGGTTTTCAACTTTATGGAGGAAGAAACTAGGATCAGAGAGATCGGGAAGTTTGTTGAAGAATACCCAGATAGAATTGGTGGAGTTGGATGTGGAATTCTTGGCCCCATATTCTTCTCCCACTCCACCCCAGAATTCTGTCGGCTAGCTTCTTCATACCAGCTGGGCACCATTTTAATTCAGTCTTCCCTTCGTGAGACTACTTGGCAAAGAAAGCAATCTGTGATTCTCTGTTATTTGCTTCCCCATTTACTTTCATTGAAAGAAGGAAGAAAGAGCAATTTGCTTCATATAATTTTCTTGGACTGAAAGTACAATTAGTTTATAATGAGTAGAAGAGATATTTTTACTTAAAAGGAAAAAAAGCACTGGAATGTAATTCATTGGAAGGCATTCTAATGAACATAGCAGAATCAGTTTTGAGCCTACATATATAATATCCTGGGGTTATGATTTGCTATTCCTTAATATTAAACATAGGACAATTTACCTTTCCTCCTTCAAAAAAGAAAGAAGAAAGAAAAAGAAAGAAAGAAAGAAAGAAAGAAAGAAAGAAAGAAAGAAAGAAAGAAAGAAAGAAAGAAAAGAAAGAAAGAGAAACAGAAAGAGAAAGAAAAAAAAAAGATAAGAATTCTCTGTCCTCCCAAAATATATTTTTGGTTATGTTGGATAAATTAAATAATCAACAAGTATTTGAGTGCCCACTTTGTGTCTAGTGAATCATATAACATATGTATGGTGCATACTACATAAATATTATTCCTTTCAAGCATTTCTTCAGCAAGGGCAGCAATTTGATTCCAACTTTTTAAAACTTTTTTAAGATAGATCTTCTGATAGAGTTGGTATGCCTTGCAAAACCAACTATTTTAAACAAGATATTTAAACAAAGTTTCCTGAATATTGGCTTGATGCAGTTTCTTATCTTACATTAGCTAAAGTCAGCAAAATGAGTCAAGGTTGCTAGATTTGACCATACTTACACCCCAACTTTGGAGCCATATAAGGCTATTTCTACAAGTACATTTTATGAAAATATACACGACCCATTTATATACATTTACATATTTGGAAAGATTTTGATAAGAGTTACTCTCAATGGAAAACATAACCTCAAAAACTCTATTCCAAAAATTTTATTATAATGTGGGGTACAAATATTAATGTTTTTGAAATTTAAAATATTTCCCAGAATCAATTTTACTAAAATAAGATTTTTCTGGGGATGCCTGCATGGCTTAGTCGGTTAAGCTTCCAATTGTTGATCCTGGTTCAGGTCAAGATCTCAGGGACATGAAATCAAGCCCTGTGTCAGGTTCCATGTGCTCAGCGCAGAGTCTGCGTGTGATTCTCTCTCTCCCTCTCCCACTGCCCCTCCTACCACTGGTGCGCTCTCAATAAATAAACGAATAAATAAATAAAATTTAAAAAAAAGATTTTTTCTGAAACTTGGCTTTGAGGGAAATGACCTTCAGGGAAAGTGACTCATAATCAGTTTGGGGCCAGTGGTTAAAATTAAATGACATGGCACTGGGTAGATTTTTACAGAAGACCGTAAATAACTATGATCAATTGATTTCCAAGCTTTTTTAAGTATGACAAACTTGAATCGATTCTTGAATTAAATCATTTGGTTATCTCTATAGGGGAACGTTTCAACTTATCCTAGACAGTAATTTGCATTTGGATGAAATCTCCAATTTCTTAGGCATACCTAAGCACACCAGATACTGGTCCCTTCAATTCCCCCTCCACATTCTCACACACATTCCTCCAGGGTGGAAATGTTCTTCTTGGAGCTTATACTTAGCTTTCCTCTATTTTTTTTTAAGATTTTATTTATTTATTTGACAGAGAGAGACACAACGAGAGAGGGAACACAAGCAGGCTGGTGGGAGCGGGAGAAGCAGGCTTCCCACTGAGCAGGGAGCCCAACGCAGGGCTCGATCCCAGGACCCTGGGGCCATGACCTGAGCCGAAGGCAGACGCTTAACAACTGAGCCCCCCAGGTGCCCCAGCTTTCCTCTATTTTATCGAATACTGCAAAAAAAAATCTTTAGGTATCATCGTTCTGACCTGACATTATCCGCCCCCAAAATTGCACAAACTCTATTCTACTAAGAGTAAAATTGATATGATCCCAAAGTAATTGAATGTACTTTTAGTTCCCTGTAGTCTTTTTGCTTTGAGTAGTACTGACTACATCTAGCTCCTATATTCAAATTAAAATTGTATTTAATAACTATTATTAAGTGCTTTCTCTGTGCTAAGCTACTGAATTAGGGACTAAATATACAGGATTAACAAATTAGACTCAGCCCTGTCTTCATGAGACTTAAGACTAATGACAAAGGCACAAAAGCAAAAAAATATATAACTACATATAATTAAAAACTGTGGTAAATGACAAGAGAATCAACCAAAGTGTTGTGCAAGCAAAAAACAGAGGAAAAAGGTGCTACATAAGACTGGATCGTCAAAAAAAGTCCTCTTTGAGATGATGATATTTAAACTAAGACTTTGGGGATAAAAATAATCTATACTATCAGATGTGGTTGGTGGATAGTTGGGGAGAAGAGGTGGGTGGAGAATCTTTCAGAAAGACTTAATGCACAAGCAAAGACCCCAAATAATCAGGGGAGGGGGGAAGCTTGGTGTTTTTAAGAAATCAAAAGGAGGTGAGTGTGGCTAGAACCTGGCCATCAAGGTGAGAGGTGTAGGATACTTGAAAATTATTGGTAGAGCTAGAAGACAACAAGCATCATGAGAGCCCACTGGAAGACTTTAAGTAGGACAGCGACATAACCCCTAATGCTGTTTTCATATCGAGTGATCAGTTGCACTGAAATAATTCAATATGGCTTCCCTTCTAGGTGGAAGAAAAATATGAAAAATGAAGGGGGCTCGTAGACTGGTGTCCTGAGGACACACAGACCATCCAGACACTTGGTGATTCACTCGAAGGACTCATAGAACTTGTATTCACTACAACACAGCAAGCATACGTGGCAGATTGCAGTGAGGGAAAAGGGAAGAGGCAGAGTCGGGAGATGTTAATGTATATAGATTTTCTACACTCTCCCTCTGGAAAGAGGCTGCTCCAAGGGAGCCCTACCCTCAGCAGTGAAAAGCACGTGTCTTTTCAAAGAACCATATGTCTGCCTAGGAAACCTGTTTGAGATTCAGGCTGCAGGGTTTTTATTGGAAGATGGTCACATAGGCACGGTGATAAACCCGAACTAATGAAATTCCATACTCCCAGAAGCAAAGCAGGTGTTGAGTGCCCTAGTCAGGTAAAACCAACCTTATCAGTGTATCAGAAATTTCAAAGGTCGAATTTCCAGATGTCAGCCAAGGGCCAAACCCACAAGGAGAGATCCCAGCTAAGTGCCTCAGGCCTGATATGATAAGTCTTTCCTGCACAGCCACAGCCGCTGAGATAGGAATGGGTCCAAAGCATCAGGGAGAAGGCTGTTTCAGAAGTGCACAAGTCGATTCCCGCAACTGCAAGCGCCTTTTGCTGCAAGAGTACAGTAAGAATTCAAGCCCATCTCAAATTCTACCTCCTCTACATAATCATCATCCATTCTCTGCCTCCACTCCCTCATTGAACTTTCTCTTCCCTGAAACCCTATAGCTACTATTTGCTTCGTTCTTCATTCATACTTTACGCATCATCGTGTGTTATACTTCCGAACTGTTATAATTCGTTTTGCGTCCTCGATTGTAAACCTTTACACAGAAAACATGAGTTTTGGTGGTGGCTTTGCAGTTCCCTCACTCTCTGTAAGAGCAAAGGCCATAGAAGTAATTGCAGGATGAATGAGGAAAAGAAATGAGCAAAGTGTAGAAGGAATGAGTGGAAATTTGCATTCCTTTCGTACTTTTATTTAGGTCTGTTTGTTTAGAATGACATCAATGCTTAAATCTTCAGAAGGAACAAAAAACCAGACTGATAGAAATCATCATTGTGGTCTGTATTACCCAAGATCACAGTGTATGCATAGCATCTGTAGACATTACCATTTTCATTTTCACTATGTCTTTTATTGTTTCATTCAAAAATATATAGCTATTTCAACAACAAAAGAGTTAAATTTACTTCTAAAGGAAAAATACATAACCATGCGGAGAAACATATTTAATTGTATATTTGGTTTTGTTATTATTTTATCTCCTAGTAGCAATGTGAGCATATTTATTATTGTTTTAAACTTCACCAGCCACCCTAATGGTTTCCTATGTTTGTTTATTTTGGGTTGTGGTTATGATTCCTACATAAATGTTTACAGATCTCTTCAAGTTTCAAATACTTTTGGAAAGGCTATAGCCTTTAAAGGTAAGAATTTATAGTTCCATGGGTCTATTCACAAAATAGAGTAGCATGTTTAACATGAGAAATGATGGAAATAGATTTTGTTGCAATAGAATTAATCTGTATCTATCCTGTTTTGCTGAATCGGTAAATACCAAGCTGGGGAGGGAGGTGCGGGGGGGGGGGGGGAATGCCTCTTTGCAGCATACCAGACCTTGGAATTACCACTAAGTCTGTAACAATAGCAGTGGGTGGACACATGACAATTAGGAAGTGGATTTCAACCACTAACCCATTCACAAATGCTACACAAAATGCTTTCAGGCACAAACCATGTTGGTTTCCACCATGGAAGACTGAATACACAACTTCAAAGTTAGGCAGCACTTTCCTATTTTATGATGAGCAAAGAGAATTTGAAAACTGAGTAACTGTATAATTTGGTCATTTTAGATACCTATATAAATAACTTAAGTACAGTGTCTCCTTTTCCTTTAACTGCTGACCACTTTTCTATTTAATTTTATGAAAGTAATTTCAAATGCTCTCCTTCCCTGCATCTAGGTTGCTTTCTGTATCTACAGGGCAGATGAAGATATCAATGGTTAAGAACTTGGTAAAATTGGGAAAACTTAGGTTCAAAGCCCTACTCCTCTACTTACTAACTGTACAAATTTGGTAATCTCCCTAAATCTCAGTTTCATCCTTAAGATGGTATAATTGTACCCTTCCCAACAAGTTTTGTGAGAATTACAAATAACACATATATATAATGTGTAGCACAGTACTTGATATTAGTAAGCCCTAGCTAAGCATTTTAGAAGGGAATATTATTTGGAGTAGTTGTACTAGTACAATTGAACTGGCTATGTCTGTGACAAATTGCAGTTTAGTTATCTTATTTCAGAAGTAAGAATTTGCCATTTGGGGCTGATATGAGGGTTGAAGAGCCAGTTAACTGTCTTGACCTTGCTCTCCTTCAGCTCTAAACAATGTGTCAGCTTTGTAGGTTGAACGAAGAAGGTGGAGAAGGGCAGTATGAATCCCAACTATCCCTTTAATCAGGGAAGCAAGTGATTTCTTGAAGCCCTCTATAGATCAATGAACACTCCTAAAATCAAGAAAGGCTGAGAATGAGTTTTTGTGTTTCCAAGCTCTGTAGTAAACACAGCATGTGGAAAAGGGATTGAGAGTGGCTTCTAGCTACCTAGACAGTGTCTCTTCACTTCCAAGTACCATTTTAAGAACTTTTCTTACAGTAACGTATTTAATCCCCTCAATAACCCTCAATAACCCAATGTGATCTCAATAGGTTCGACACTGTCTAGCTTTCATTTTCTAGATGAAGGGACTGCAGCACAGAGAGGTTAAATGAGATTTCCAAGGTCACATGGCTTGTATGTGGTGGGTTCAAATCCAGTTAGTATGACTTCAGAGTCTGTGTCCTTAGTTGCCATGCTCTCCTGACTCTCAGTGAAGACGACGACAGTGACACTTTGCCCAGCAGTGACAGAAGCGGGAGGATCACGGCCTCCACAGAGGGTAGCAGAGACCCACACTTAAGCAATGCTAACAGAATAGTGAGTGATTGCTGTGACAAGTAGGTTTTAAGAGCAGAGATCCACAGATTTTCAAATTTCTGGGAACTTAATGCTCACTTTCTGCTGTGGTTCTGGGATGGCTGCTGGAAATACACCTTTAGAATATGACTTGGCCTACAAAATATGTTGTTTAGGGAGAAAAAAAAAAATAAGGATGAGGTAACTCCCAAAGAAGATGTCATAAAGAATTTTGAAATTTATGAGTATATAGTACTTAAAACTCTCGAAAAACAAACAAACAAACAAAAGCAACATCCCTCTTTCAGTAATCAACAGATCAGGGAGGCAGAGAATTAGTAGGACAGGGTTGTCCTGAACAGAATCATCAACCAAGTGGATCTAATTGACATTTATCGAATACTTCAACACAGCAGAATACTTCTTAAGCTCATATGGAAGATTCACCAAGCTAAATCACATACCAGGCCATCAAATACATCTCAAACAACTTGAAACAAGCAAGATGACAAACAAGGAATTATACTAGAAATCATTAACAGAAATATAGCTAGAAAAACCTAACATTTAAAGATTAAACAGTATGATTCTAAATAACAGATGGGTCAAAGAAGTCTTGAGAAATTAACAAATATTTTGAACTAAATGTAAATGAAAACACAACTTATTAAAATGTGTGGAATATCATGAAATAGTGCTTAGGGGGACACTTATGGCATTGAAGGCTACAACTAATAAAATTCAACAAAAAAGCAAACAACCCAGTTGAAAAGAGGGTAAAAGATCAGAACAGATTCTCACGAAAGAAGATAGGCAGATTGCAAAGAAACTTATGAAGAGATACTCAACATCATTTGTCATTAGGGAATTGCAAATTAAAATGAGATACCACTACACATGCATTAGAATGGCTAAAATCTCAAACATTGACAACACCAAATGCTGATGAAGATGTGGAACCCCATTAACTCTCATTCATTGCTGGTGGGAATGCCAAATGGTACAGCCACTTGGGAGGAAAATTTGGCCATTTTTTACAAAGCAAAAAATAGTCTTATTTTGAGGTAGCCCTTGTGCTCCTAGGTATTTACCCAATCGAGTTGAAAACTTAGATTCATGTAAAAACCTGCACAGGGATGTTTACAGCAGTTTTATTGGTAATCATCCCAAATTGGAAGCAACCTACATGTCATTAACAGGTGAAGAGAGAGACTGTGGTACATTACACAATGGAATATTAGTTCAAACAAAAAGAAATGCACTATCGAACCATGAAAAGACATGCAGGAAACTTAAGTACATATTCCTAAGAGAAATAAGCCAGTCTGAAAAGGCCACATACTATATGATTCCAAGTGTATGACATTCTATAAAAGACAAAACTATAGACACAGTGAAAAGATCAGTGGTTACAGGTGTTTATGGGAGAGAAAGATAAAAAGGTAAAGCAGAGGAGAGGTCTAGGATTATCAAACTGTGGGGTACTGTAATGTAGATACATAGCATCATGCATTTTCAAATCCAAAGACCTTTGTAAGGCAGAGAATAAACCTTAACAAAAACAAAATTAACAACAACAACAACAACAACAACAACAAAAACACTTAGGAAGTCAGGAGATGGCAGAAAAGAATGAAGGATACGGCAAAAACAAGCAAAACCAACAAAAAACCTAACTGTATTACAAATGTATAGAATGACTTTCCTGAAAGGGGGAACAGGGATAAAAACATAAAATAATATAAAATTAGATGCAATTACCTCTGTCAAACTTGGGGCAGACTTGTGGTAAAGAGACCTTTAAAGTAGCCCAAGTATAATGTGTCCATAACTTCCAAAGGGAGTGGGGGTGAAGTGTTCTTCCCATTAGTCCCCAAACTGAAAATCACTGAACTCTGTCATCTTAAGTCAGCGTGTTTTGGCCTAAAATATGTGAAACTAAGTCAAACTAAATAAACTCTTGTATATTTTTTCATCTAGAAAATGGTGATAACAAGTCCCTTCCTCAAAGGGCCCTATGTGAACTAAGTACCATGTATACAATAGGCCTTGTCAGGAGTTAACAGAATCCTCGTGGGTGTTCTGATCATTTTTTTTTGGTGAGACAGCTCTTTTTGTTTTTCACCACCCAAGACTAATTTTTTCAGTTCTGTTAGGCAAGAGCAGAGTTGCAGGATCTAATGTTTCCAAACCCTATGGTTCTTTCTTCTCCCTTGGGTCCTATCTCCACTTCCCAACATTAGCCCAAGTGATAGAAGAGAATCCTATCCATTGGTTGGAGGGTAGAATGACATAGCCAAACTTGCGTAGTTCGGGGGTCGGGGGGTGGGGTACAACTAGCGGCAGTTCTCAGCTGCAGCTGCTCATTGTGCCTGTCTTGGGGAGTCCTGATATAAATAGCGAAGGTACTGAATCGGGCAACGTCCTCTTAGGAAGAGCCCACCATCTCCAGCACCACGTGTATGTTTCTATGAAAGTCTCACCAAATTAAAGAAATGATTTTTTTAACCATCAGATAATTACTGGTAAGTAACCAGAATTCTAGAAAGAAGTCTTTTTGCAACTAGGCAAAAAATAATAAAATAAAATAAAAAGATGAGTCAGAAGGGCCATTTTTTACATTGGTATCTTAATCTTCCTTTCATTAGAAATAGATTGCAAAATATATTGATTGGCTTATACATTTTTTGCTCTACTAGCAATTTTTTTTTATAACTAACTAAAAGTATTACAGGCTGTTTCACGTCGTTCATTTATAAACTGAACTACATTAGAATCACAGCTTTTTCCATTATGAATTAAAATGATTAAAATTACAGGGAGAAGTCCCATTAGGTCATGAATTCCTATACCTTCCTAAGATTAATAGATAGCCCCCTTTTTTCTTCAGATTAAAATAAAAATATTGCATAAAAATATTTAGAGGTCCTAGACATTTAAAAATGGTATTTCTTCTCGATTGTCCAATATTTCTACAATGGATGCTATTATGTCTATATAAAAACCTGTCACACCCAGAAATGATTTGGTTCATTTAGTCCCTACGGTTTGAGAAATTCTTAGCGTCATCATGTAAAGACTCCCTGCTTATGAATCCAAATTTTTCTAGGGTTTATTCCTTTTCATTTGGTACTTCATGTCAGTTGCTGCCTCATGAATACCTTAAGATACTGACAAAACATGAGCAAGATTTTAAAAAATGAATATTCTGAATTAAAATTCCTGAAATCAGGGTGCCTGGGTGGCCCAGTCGTTAAGCGTCTGCCTTCGGTTCAGGTCATGATCCCAGAGTCCTGGGATCGAGCCCCGCATCGGGCTCCCTGCTCAGTGGGGAGTCTGCTTCTCCCTCCACCTATGCCCCTCCCCCTTCTTGTACTCTCTCCCTCTCTCTCTCTGTCAAATAAAATCTAAAATAATAATAATAATAATAAAATTGTTGAACTCAAAGATAAAACAGGATGAGAAGTTGTTTTTCTCCTTAGGCAAAAGCATCATCAAAGATATTGTAGATGAAGATTTTTCTTTTTTTTTTTTAAGATTTTATTTATTTATTTGAGAGAGAGAGAATGAGAGAGAGAGAAAGCACATGAGATGGGGGGAGGGTCAGAGGGAGAAACAGACTCCCCGCCAAGCAGGGAGCCCAATGCGGGACTCGATCCAGGGACTCCAGGATCCATGACCTGAGCCGAAGGCAGTTGCTGAACCGACTGAGCCACCCAGGCGCCCTAGATGAAGATTTTTCAACTAAAAGAGCAACATACCATCATTTAAAAAAGAAAACATACATATAAAAGATCCAGTTTCCTGGGATCCTGGGTGGCTCAGTCGGTTAAGCATCCGACTCTTAATTTCAGCTCGGGTCATGATCTCGGGGTCATGCGATCAAGCCCTGTGTTAAGCTCGGTGCTGAGGGTAGAGCCTGCTTGGGATTCTCTTTCCCTCTCCCTCTGTGCCTCCTGCTTGCACTCTCTCTCTCTAAAATTAATAAAATAAAATGTAAAAATCCAGCATCCTGAAACCTTTCCTTTACACTGCATTTAGGCAAATCACAGAAATGTCAAAAAGCTCTTTAGATGGTTGTTTTTAAAGGGTCACCTCTTCTATCCTATTTTGCTGATGTCTAGAATATTATTTCTGAAAGCATGCATTACAAGGAAGGCTGTTTTCTTTAGCCCTTTTTAATTCTAAGGCCCCAGTTAAGACCAGATTTTTGGTAACCCGGCAAAATGTATTTTAACTCAGATTCTTCCATTCCAAGCCAACTGGAATATGTAAAGCTAACAACATAAATCTTTCATTTAGAATTGGCATAATAACCACTCTTGTCATAGCAAAGTTTTAATTAAATATGTTTACAGAATTACCCTCCCATACAACTTTATGTTAATTGCCTTCCATTGAGATTTAAAACTAAATATGGAGGAACTGACCTGGTGTATGTTTATCAAGATATATTTTTAGAAAATATCTTGTTTCTATATGCCTGTGTGGATTTTAGATCTGTTTTCTGTCCGAAAGGAGTTCCATGAACACTTTTATGTATGAAACCATTTTTCCACAGGCCACACCAGTCTGGAAGTTATCAACATGGCTCCAGCAGAAGTAATAAACTGTAATTTCCTATTTCTTATATATTCAGTGTTAGAGGAATTATAGTTCCCAGCGAAGTTTCACTTAAGATTTTTTTTCTGATAATATGTAAATAATGTCACATCTATTATCAAATGGCCATCATCATTTTCTTCTTCCTCTAATTCAGTGGTCTTTCGGAAGATTTCCTCTGGAGGCCTTTGATCCCTGAAAATCTAGTTCAATCATCCACTTAAGTTTGTATTCTACAGATATTTGTTTTATCTCTTCTTGTGTCAGAAACCTTCTGTACTTTGTGTGTATAGCACTGAATAAAACAGAAATCCCTGCCCTCATGCCTCACACATTCTAGTAGGAAGAAATTAATGATTAGCAAAGTAAGTTTTATATATTAGATACACACACCCCGATCAGTGAGTATGGAGAAAAGCAGAACAGAACAGAGGAATGAGAGGCCGTGGATATGGCAGGGAACTGCGTCATTTTCATTTCTTTGAATGTCCAAGATGATAATATTTCTTTTTCTGCCACTAGATTATAAATTCCATAACTTGGAAACCTTTTTTCTGTTGCATTAACTATAGTGTTCTCAGCATAAGTACAATGGTGCTGGGCACCTTAAATATATAATAGGCATGTAGGTTGAATAAGCAAACTAACGCTAAGGATGTTAACTACAAAAGTTGACCTTTGTCTTCTACAGATTCTACCTCTAAGTATTCCTGCTATATTCATCATCACAGATTTCGTTATAGAGCACAGCCACCAGTATTTGGAATGGATCATCAAAATACCAAAGAAGAATTACATTTTCTGGAATTACTTATTCAAAATGGTAGAGAAAATTACTGAGGATACTAGAGGGGTAGTTATCCCCAAAACCAAGACGAATAGATTTCTTCAATTGGGGTATTATCAACTAGAACTATTGAATTTTAATCAAAGTGCAGCTTAGAATCACATAAAAAAAATGTTCCGTTTCACCGACTGTTAGGAAACAATTCTGTGTGGGTCTCCTGTATTTCCATACATTTTACAAGCAGAAGCACGGATAGCTTGTGATCTGGCCTATCTTTTCAAGGATGTTTGTACTATCAACAACCTTGAAAGAGAGAGAGTATGCCTCTCTCTTGAGCAGAGAGTTTGTGTGTTTTGTATTTTCAAGCATAATAGAGATAATATTCTTCCATCCAGGGCCAAGTTCAGGCAGGATTAGAGTATTATAAAAGATTGTTTCCCTTATCTTGGGATTCCTCAGCTGTGACGCCAAACTCCGGCATGGGAAGCATCCACCTGGGACCATCTGTGTCGCCCATGTAGGTAATGACAACAAGGGGAACTAAAAAAAATAAGAAGCTCATGCTGCCTACTGTACTCTGAGTAATAAGTATCTTTGTCTCTGATCCAGTAGTCTTGTATCTTCTACCAGCATCCATTAAATTATGACTGGTCAACTGAAAAGCTTTTCAAGTGGTATCAATGCTCAGACACTTCACAGTTCTTGACACCAATATTCATTTTTAAAAGAATTTAAGCAAACTCTTTTCTTTATATCTAGTAGTGGCAGAAAGAAGTTTCAAATGATTAACTCGGGTTGTCGGTAAATGATATTTCAATTTATTCCAAGGTCCAGACAAATTACTTTTAGAAAGACATTTAAGACACTTTCTTTTCATTAATTGCAACAAAGTTTAGTCCCTGTAACAGATATCCTATGGAAAGCCATGTAGCTCACACAAATACGGTTGTTGACCCTTTAACAATATGGGGGTTAAGAGCATTGATCCCCATGCAGTCAAAATTCATAACTTTATCTTTTGTCTTCCCCAAAACTTAACTATTAATAGCGTACTGTTGACCAGAAATCTTACTGATCTAAGCAGTCTATAACACATATTATGTATGTTATATGTATTGTATACTGTATTTAACAATAAAGCTAGAAAAAATAAAATGTTAAAAAAGAATTAAGGAAGAGGGGCGCCTGGGTGGCTCAGTTGGTTAAGTGTCTGCTTTTGGCTCAGGTCATGATCCCAGCTACAAGACATGATAGAATTGATACCCAGATGCTAGAGGCGATTCCCAGGGCTTTATCTCTATTTCCTACAATATTAGTGTCAGGTAGATCATAGTAGTTATTATGTCTCTGGAGTCGGAATAAACTGTAAGACCTTATTTAGCAAAGCACTTAAATGGAAATCATGGCAATCCCGACATCATTATCATTCCTATAAAGAGCTTAGTACAGTGCTAGTCCATAGATTCAGTGTTCAGTTCATGTAATACACTTATCTATGTAATTTCCATATCTCTAGTACCAACTCTCCAGAATCAATTCAGTATCAGATTATAAATTACTATTGCTATCCTCATTTTAAGATGAAGAAAATAGCACTCAATTAAGTTGAGTAATTTGGCTAAGTCAAATACCTGTTAAATATCAGGACCAAGAATTGAACCCAGATCTGTGATTCCATTACACCAGAGACAGTCCAGCTAGGCATACAGAGCCTGGATTTGGTTTGAATAATAACTGGCATTATTAGGTGGAAATTCATGCAGGGACAACTGGTAAGATTTTCAACAGGTGATCAGAGAAACTTGACAGAGTACCAGCCGGCTTTGGAGGTCCAGACAGGTGGTAAACAGTATCAGTGGACAAAACAGCAGGTCACAAGATTTCAGTGATGTCACAGAATTTTGAGGGCACATTTCTAAGTTTCCAAGGAATACTTATATGGATAGGATGAGGTTCACATTTCAGAGGACCAGTGTGCTGAGTAAAGCAGATGATCAAGGCAAGGACTCATGATACAATTCGCTTGAAGCCAAGGGAAGGGAGTTTTAAGGCAGGGATTTGATCAGAGGAAAAAGGTAGGCTCTAGATATTCAGGCTGATTGACAAATTAAGATTATCTGCAAAGTAACTGATACTGAGAAGCCTCACTACCAAAGAGGAATTATTTCTACCTCACAAGATACAGAAGAAAAGTTAAGATAGGAAAATTGTGAGTTAAAAAAAAAAAAGGAAAAGAAAAATTGTGAGTTAAAAAGTCTGTCCATAGTATAATTTAAATATGAGGATTAGGAGTCAGATAAAACACTATGGTTATGATTATATTTACTCACCATAATTTTCAAAACCATCTATTGGCAGATTTTGTTTGGGGAGGGTAACGTATTCATGGAATATGATTCTGAGATTTATAACCATATATTTTATGTTATCCGTTGTTTCAGATTTCTCCTACTAACTCAAATATGAGAATGAAAATTTTATCTGTACTTTTATTGAACACAAAGTTGAAGGCAATGCACTATTATAAGGTTTCTACCTTATTGAGCTGTTCAGAAAAATTATGAAAAATTACTTTGAATTTTTATCTTAACATTAATGATTTCACGTTCCCATTTACTAATACGTAAGTCTTCCCAAAAATCTCTTCCAAGAAATATGCTAAAAATAAGGCATTCTAAAATATAATGATGCCCTACCCAATCTTAGCATTCCTGGCCAAAAGACAGATGAGAAGCTCCAATTCTGCCAAAAATTAATTAAGAAGCACATTCCAAGTCTCATGTCTAGATATTTTTCACTCAGATATTACTCATAATGTCATAGCCAAATAATTAACAAGTTGCCAACCCTCCACACCTCATTCCAGATAAGATAGAAAAAATCATCTAAAATACTCTAGTTAATTTCAAAAGAAATCACTAATCCAAAGTGATTAGACTTATCAGTTTTCTGTTTTTTCAAATGTTACTAAATCTCATTACATACATCCTGTTTTTAATGCAACATAAAAGATAGTGTTTCCCATGAATACTTTCATGTTTTTCTTTCATTAAGATGTTGAGTTGTCTTTGATATGGATAGGAATCACCTAAACTTATGTCCTAGCTTCTTCACTTACAGGTAATAGGTAATTTTTTGCAAGGACTATAATTTCTCTGTATCCATTTCCAAAAATTTAAAGTGAAAATAATACTCAGGATTATAAATATATGAGTTAATCCATGTAAAGTGCTAAACACATAAAAACTCTTAATTTTTAGGTATAAATGTTGTTACAGTCAAGTAGCTCAGTTTTCTCAAGATATTGTTACTCTTCTTCCCGGCTTGATTGGTTAACATATGACCCAAAATTTAACAGTACCTGCTGATTAATTGTATTTTAAGTACCTGTCATTTTTTCCATCTTCAAAAAATTGCCTTCATAAGGCATTTAAAAGATGGGTCAAAAGAAAATTACTTATGGTGAGTTTCCTGAAGAGTATGTATCCATCCATTTCTTTAAGATAATGTTCTACAATATTTGTAGATTTCAAATATTTCATATGATTTTATAGGTGATACAAAAAAGGGAAACTCTGATTAAATATTTTAGGAAACACTGACTTAACTGAACTTTAAATCTTCATAGATAATTTTTTTCCACACTCACAGCGAGCTACATTTGTACAAAGGTCTCCAAAATGTTACTTCATCAGAGACCTCTGCTCTGAATTCTAGATTATCAAAATCTGTGATTAAGCCTGAATTTATAAACTGCCTCTCACCAACTCCTCCAGAGAAGTTGCTCAGTTTAGCAATTATCCTTGATGATTCTTACTTCCTCCTCCCCCACAGCCAGTTCATTAGCATTCCCATTGATATCACTACCCTGAACAAGTGTACATCTTTTCATTTCCACTGTTTCTATTTTATTTCAAGCAACCTCTATCTTTCCCTCTGATTATGTTAATATTCTACTAATTGATTTTCCTTTACCTACTTTAATCGTCCTCTTATTCATTTGCCACACTACAGAAAGAGGAGTCTTGTCAGAAAAAAAATATTCAGTCATGTCATTTTTAAAAATCAATTGCTCTTGATTTCCCTAAGAATGAGGAGGAACATTCCTCATGTAACCTAATTATGTTTCATTTTGAAATCTTATTAACTGTGTTTAAAAAGAACCTTTGCTCTTTTGCTTTCTTCCACTTTCCTCTTCCATTTTTTATTCATTGGTTAAATGTCACTTTCAATTTTTTTCCCTTCCTTCCTTTTGTGAGGAGTAGACTTGAGGAGCAGAGTTGATTAAACCTATTACATATTTCATGAAATGTCATCATCATCTACGTGTACACAACTGAGACAGATTGTCCAAAGATGACCTCAATAATGTCTCCAGTCTCACATGCTTTTCTTGACACTCCACCCACTCAGAGATGGTGTCTCTAACCCCACTTCTTCTATCAGGGTGGGGTTGTGACTTCTTTGACCAATAAAGTGTGGTAGAATTGATACTATATGACTTCTAAGCCTAGGTCATTAAAGACCACACACCCTCCACTTGGTTCTCTTGGAACACCCATTCACTGGAGGCCACTTTTTGAACATTCCCTCATAGAACCCAGCCATGAGGCTAGGAGAAGCTTTAGCTACCTAGAGAGGCCATCTGTCAGAGTTCTGATGAACAGATCCAGTTGGTCCAGGCTTTAAGTCATCTCACCCTTGATTCCAAACTTGTGAGTGAAGACATCTTTGAAATAAATCATCCAGGCCCAGATGTTTACATCTCTAGCCATTTAAATCTTCTTAGTTGAGTCCTTAGACATAGTGTAGCCTTCCTGGATTTCTAACTTACAGATCTGTGAGTAAATAAATGTTTCTCCAAAATCTTGCTTGAGCTTTATTTGGATTATTTTGAAGTCACAGATAAATTTGAGATTTAACACCTTTATAATAAGATATCTCATTCAAGAGTATTTTCTCTCTCTCCATTTGTTTAATTCTTGTGTTAATTCTTTTAACAGTTTTCTAAGTTGTTTACAGGTAATTCCTAGATAGTCTATAGAGGTTTTTTGGGGGGGCAGGAGGTAGGGAGAAGAGGGTACTGTTTTGATGTTTTGAAGAGTATCTTCTCATTCTAAGCTGACCTTGTTTTACCTCTCTACGTTTGGGGAGGATTTGTTACATAGCAATTATACCCAGGACAAATACTCTTTTTTGTTTCATTTTATTTCATTTTCATGATTCTTACTCTTTGAAACATGATCCCCATTTCTGTTTCCTTCTCTCCTTCCACTGGCAGCTGCATTAGTGTTACTATGTGACCTGGGATCAGTACCATACCTAATGAGGAGTATTAACAGTTGTTGTGTTCTTTTTTAAAGCTTATTTTTTTTTACAGATTTTATTTATTTACTTGTCAGAGAGAGAGAGAGAGAGTGAGCACAAGCAGGGGGAGCCCCAGACAGAGGGAGAAGCAGGCTCTCCACTGAGCAGAGACCCCGATGTGGGTGGAAGGGATCATGACCTGAGCCAAAGGAGATGCTCAACTGACTGAGCCACCCAGGTGTCCCAAAAGTTGTTTTTTATATCTCTTTATTTCATTGAAATAAATCTTGTATTAAGACTCCCCCCACCATTTTCACTCTGCATTGTTTCACAATCCATCTGGGTTGTATATGCACATCAAATTCACTGCTCCTACCTGCTTAGTACCACTCCACCACAGTGTGCATCTCTCCCACTTTTTATTATCTAGTTGTCATGGGCTGAATTCCTTGGTTATCTCTAACTCCCCTCTTCATTGTAAAAAACAAAAACAGGGGTCCCTGGGTGGCTCCGTCAGTTAAGTGTCTGCCTTCAGCTGAAGTCACGATCCTGGGGTCCTGCCCTGCATCGGGCTCCCTGCTCAGTGGGGGTCTGCTTCTCCCTCTCCCCCTGCCGCTCCCCCTGCTTGTGATCTTTTGTGCTCTCTCTGTCAAATAAAATATTTAAAACCAATAATAAAAAAATTAAAAATAAATAAAAACCAAAAACGGTCTAGTATGCAGTATGGATTAGTAAATCAGTAACAAGGCCTATACAACACAGAGGGAAATTATCTGTTCGGAAGTATATTCATAATAAACTGGCATCATCAATTTCCCTACAGACATCACCTATCTACAGCATCTGTAGCAGGCTGAACCACTGCCCCCAGTGCATGGGGGCCCAATATTCCATTTCATACACATTGTCCTTTAACAACAAAAAAGCCTGAAATTAGATATATACACATCTACCTTTAAAATTAATATTTTTCACTTAGTTCTTCTGCTTCAGTTTTATATTTTACTTTCTGTATTTGGGTTTTTATTCCATCTAATATTTACCTTTGTACATAATGTAGGTACTCTCACTACTTTTCTTCACAAAAGTGAGCCAAGTTTTCCTGGTGCCACCTACTAAATAATTCATCTTTTCTCCCTGAAGCTTGGTGCCTCCTTAATCTTCTGCCCAGTGTCTCTGTGCCCAGGACTCTTTTGGCGTAACTTTAGCTCCTCTGTCAGAAATGCAATGTTTCCGTGAGGATGGCTCTGTGACCCAGTTTAATATCTAGTCGTGCGAAGCCTCCACTCAGTTTTTCTCTTTCAAAAACTGAGCTGATCATTGACTTCTGTTGTCTTATACAAATTTTTAGAATAGTTTTCTCATGTGTCTCTAAAACCTTGCCTGAGTTTTAATAGAATTATTTTGAATATTTTGAACTCAAGCATAAATTTGAGAATGAACACCTTTACAGTAAGATATCTCATTCAGGAATAAGTTATCTCTCCCTTGTTGAAGTCTGGCGTTATGACCTACCTTTTAACTGTCTCCTAATTGTTTACAGGTAATTCCTAGGGAGTCTGTAGAGGTTTTTTGTTGGAGGGGGGTATTTTGTTTTGTTGTTTCAAATGGTGTCAATCTAAGCTTACTTTCTTGTTAATTATTGATGGTGGAATGGAACACCATTTACTATTATGCGAGATGTTGCTGATTTCCTTTAGTGGAGCCATGAGGTAATTTGTTCATCATATTACCTTGTGATCCAACTCACTGCCTGGTCTATTGTTTCTATTTACAGTAGTAGAATGTCAAAACACACCAGCAAGCCAATAATAAAATATTCCAAGGTTTATCATTCACGTGGGTATCAACAAATCACTAGTAGGGGGGACCGGTGGCAAGGGAACTCTGACTTCAGAGCAGGGACAAAACCCTAATCCTGGGCACTTGTATAATTTCTAAATGATTCCATGAATAGCATGGGAGAGTAGGGCAGGCTGCCTTGCATGATAACGTATCCCGTGGATTTAGTATAAGTGAGTGGGGCTGATGCCCTGGCAGGTGTTAGTATTTTAGCCAAACGTCATTCTGCTTGGAGAGACATTAACTACATGCAACTCTATTTTCCCACATCACACAATCCACAAATAAGGATAGTTCCATCTCCCTCAACCCCTTCTCCCGTCTTTTTTTTCTTTTCTTTTTTTTAATGGTCCTGTAAAACCATGTGCTATGATAGAGGGGCAAAAGAGCAGACTCTGAACCTGGATTTGTCTATGCTTGACTTGTAGCACTATTATTTTGTAACTGTGTGACTCTGTTTTCTGACCTTGGTTTTCTTATCCATAAATTGAGTATCACAGCAGTAACTAGTTCCCAGGGTTATTGGGAAGATTAAATGAATTAGTAAATATAAAACACTTAGAAGAGTCCTGGGAGATGCCAGTGCCAGGCTATCCTTTTTAAAGCACTTACATCAGCTTTTAATTTTATGTCCTTAAGTGTGATCAGCGATACTAACCTCTCCTGCTAGACTATCAGCTTCAGGAGGACAGTGACTGTATTTGGACTTACTCACCATCATATTCCTAGCATTTAGCACATGTTGTAGAACAGAGGAGGTATTATATGTTGAATAAATAAATGAGTCAGTGAAATGGGAATGAATAAAATGTTTACTATCATTTTTCTCAAAATATTTAATAAACTAATATGATTTTTAAATTCTAAGATAATATCCAATGTTTCCCCCAAGTTTATATGACAGTGGACCTTTTGTTTTGTCCTGTTTTAGTTGATGGTCAGGAGGGACAAATGTCCATTGCACATACTAGGGAAAAACTACTCTTTATATTTGGCATTTTATTCTTGAATTAAGTCAGGCTGTTAGAGAACCCCATACCCACGTTTTAGTATATTGGCACCCACAGAACTGTTTATTCCATATTACGTTTCAGTATAATCCCGAGCTTATACAGAAGGGCTTTAGGAGGACCAGATCTAATCAAGCACTTCAATGTATTTACTATAAAAAGTGGCTGAACTTGTACGTTGTTCATAGTACACAGTTCTCTCAGTGAGACCCAGTGGAGGAATTCTTAGTATTGGCAAGAGAAATATCTTTACTTTTCTAGACAACTGTTTTACTTTTGTGAAACCACAAATTTTCCTCACTAATTGTGTTTGCTTGATCATAGCAACCACTGGAAAGCTTAAAATTAAATTTACATATGCCCACTAATAGGAGTTAGGGTTTCTATTCTAACTCCTGGTTTCATCGTAATTTCCTAACTTATTTTATTTTTCTCATATATTTTAATTATTCTAAAATAGTTGATTTTGTTACTTAAAAGAAATTACTCCTTTGTTCTATACAAGACAAGGGAAAGTATAATAAACAAAGAGCCAATTTACAGTAATGAAATCATTTCCAAAAATATGTACTGCTAAAATAGCACAGAGAGAGAGAACAAAAAGAGGAGGAAGATAAAAGAAACAGTACTTATTACATATCTGCTATTATTCTGGAATGGTAAACCGATCTTTCCTTTGCAAACCATACCTCTGCCCCTTCCCTCAATCACTCCTGGGATCAAAGCCTTCCATGCTCTGGCCAGTGACTGATTGAGCCTGTGATATGATGTAAGCCAAGCCAACTGGACACAGCCAGGACTTTTGGTAAAATTCTTGGAAAAATGGCATGTTGTTTTTTTTTTTTTCTAATGAGGTTCTTTTGAGTAGAAGATACGAACCAGGAATTGCTGATGGTAATCTTGCGACAGTGTAGAAATTGTCTATTTGAATCAAAAACTTAGATAAAATCAGAGAAGAGATGTGGAACTAAAATTGTCATGGAATTATTTAAGCCTGCGAATCTAACTATGCCTGATGTATCCCGTGGCTTGTCACTAGCAAAATTTCAAATAAAAAAATGATTGCCTCTGAAAGTGGAGGTAACTTAGCCCGAGTTCTTCTACAGAAAAAAAAGAGCCTGGGACAAGTATTTGAGGGCAGGTAGCATATTTTGAGAAGTGTTCTCAGAATCAGAATAGGGAACTGGGAGTGGAGAACTGGGAAAGCGAGAGAATCAACACAAGACTGCTGTCTAAGTTAATCATCATGGTGGTCAGTGAGGGTTCAATCCTCCCAGAACCTGTTGAGAAACACTGAAGTATATGCCCAGCATTGTCTGCCCAAGGAATAAAAGGGCACATTTATCCACCAGCTCTCATCCCCATTGGTCAAGAGATTTCTCTAGAATAGGTTAACTCCCTTACATTTCCAAGTTTCACAAGCGGGATGGCAAAATGGTTTTTCCCAGTGAGATCCATGCCAAAAGTTAGAAACAGGAGGTGGGTTGCATATGAGGTGCTGTGAACTTACACCTGCACAAAATGTTTGCTAAAACATAGCTTAGGTAAAAGATGGGCTGAGAGCACAGGAAGCAAGGTAAAAGAGAAATCATGTTAAAGGTCAAACTCAAATGTAGAATTGGATGGAGGGAAATGAGGGTCTTTCTTCCTTAGCTAAGAAGGTGCCTTTTATTTTTTCTTTTATAGATGCAAAGCAGCTCTTGGAAATGTATTCTATTGCATGGGACTCAAAATATGAATTACAAAGTCTTCAATGTCTTAAAATTAGTATTTTACAAGCTTATTCCTGTGGTGTTTCTTAAAGTCTTATTTCCATAACAGTGAAACAGGCCTGTCTAGAAGCGTAAAGAAGGAAAACTCTTTCTTCCTAAAAGCAGAAGTCCAAACTGGATGATAGAGAAATAATCAGGACCATGATAGGCTTAGAATAGCTGTGTTTTCTGCTTTGAGGATTTTTGTTTGTTTGTTTGTTTTGGTTTTTGTTTTCAGCAAAATCAGAGATGGAAGCAAACCTGAAGTAAGATGAAGACCTGTGAGATGATGCCCCTTCAGGTTCCTCCTCCAAGCAATGCCTGCCAAACCTCTCAGCCAGACAGAGGTAGCCACTGGTCCCACTGTTAGACATTATCCACTGGAATCACAACTTTTGGGCAAGAGCTGATTTGTTCTCCATCTTCTTTCTGGCTATTCAAAATTTGTTGAGAAAAAGACCTAAGCCATTACCAGAGGATGAGGGGGATGCACAGAGCACCAAAAGATTTTCCGTAAGATATGAGAATTCTCAGGCCAACGTCTTGATGAATGAGCTTTGATTTCTCAGTGATCTTTGCCTTTGGAAGTTGACCACAAGGCAAGAAATTTGGCATTCTCTAATCTTGGGAGGGAGGTATGTTTCCGTAGAGAAGGCCTTCAGACCGGCACAGCTCTACCCATTCCTCAGCCTCTAGACTGACAAACCCATACCCTGAGCACTTGAGCAATAAAGATAGCATTTTCCAGAAAGAGGCCCTTCAGATGTGACCATGCAGTATAAACAATGGGAGAACCTTCTAGAAAGGAGAACAAGACCATCTGGGCATGGAACTCATTCCACTCCGAGAGAAGGGTTGGTACTTACTGCTCTGCAGGATATGTTATGAGATTTGGACAAGTGATCGCTGGGGGCTCTCTCTCTGCTTCTTTTTACCAAAATGGGGATTTTGATTGCAGGCTTTTCCATTTTATCCTATTTTAAGTATGTTGGCAGTCATTAAAAAGGACATTTGAATTTAAGTTGCTAAATCATGAGTAACTACATCACATGTTCTTAGTTAGCTCAGCCAAAAAATTGTTTTGATTTCAGCTAGTTTAGGTTGTTTGCTGATGAAAGGGTACTGGCTTTTTTACTGTAGAACTAACTAATACTAAAGGAATGGTTAAATAAATATAGTACATCTATTTGATGCAATAGTATAATGCTATACCAAAAATAAAAAAAAAAATCCAAAGAACAAAACAAAAAACGCAGAAAAAAACCCTGTTATTGATGTGGGATAATACTTATGGTAGAAGCCATAAAAAAGAAAAAAAAAAAGGGACAATAACTATAAAATGTGCTGCTCAAGTAATATAAATGAAAAAATATGTGCAATATATTAAAATTAGTAGAAGGAAATATGCAAAAATGCTAACTGCAGGGATTACCAGAACATTTTCTTTTTTTTATACTGTGGTGTTGTGCATATTTCATACAGTATTTTTTAAATGTTTTTAAGTAAAATTGTATTAAAATTGAAATTATTTGAATAAGATCTCTTGATTTGTCCTACGATAAAACTAAAATTGAGTATATCAATGTTGCCCAGTTCAAAAAATTCAAAATTTAAATATGTTAAATACTTATAAAAATATATGTGTATATTACATAAAATAGAAAATATATAATATAAACATATATATATACACATATATATAAAATAGTTAATTTTCTTTGCCTCAAGATAAATTTAAGGCCTACATGAACCCCTGGAAAAGTGGTATTATCCAAGTCTTCTACCAAAATATAGTTGGAAATATTACTTTATGGCAAACCAGATTATTAGTTGATATGATCTTAAGGATAAAAGTGTAGAATTAGTTACCTGATCTGCTTAGACTTGAGGTATAAATGACCCTTTGGACAGTGGCAAAGTAATAATGGGATAGTTTGTAGCATGTATTGACAATTACTTAAATTATCATCTATAAACACCTGTAATCAAATGCCCATAGAATCCAGGCTTTGGGTGGCTGAGAAATTGCTGCCATAGAATATTTAGAGAAAACAGGAATTGAGTTTGGTTGGCTGCTTGCTTCTAAGTGTGCCTGTGAACTAAGAAACTGAAAATTATAAACTGACGCTTTTAAATTCCCAGTTAAAGATACAAGTGAAGAATTACAAAGATTTCAAGAAAGAGGAAAGAAAAACACCTTATCTCCTAGAGGCTCAAAGTAGAAATTTCTTAAAACCAAACCCAAGTCTCATTCTGTGGATAGCAAAATTACTATGTGTTTTGAATTCTCAATATTACACTGTCTTTTATTGAGAAGCAGGGGGTCCTAAAATTTGAGATGATAACATGAGTACAGATTTAGGTGAAGCTAAAGATCTTAAGCCCCTAAATTCTGTTCACCTTCTTTTGCCAGCAGAAGTCAACCATCCTCTCCTTGAAGAATCTGTATGTCCTGCCTTACACAGTTTCCTCTTAGGGGAATGCTGAACCTTCTGAGGACCTGTTTCCATCCATCTGCATTGCTCTTGACCTACAACCAGATTTACGTCCCCAAAAGCCCCAGTATATCAGGTTCTAAGTGTGAACTGCCAGAAGTCATCATAGACACCAAAAGAATAGCAAGATTTTGCCTAGTTTGCCTGAAACCCTATGGCATTTGAGGACTGTCTTGCTATCACAAGACAGAGTAATGTTCTCTAGGATCTGGTATGTCATCTTCATCAACAAGCAATATGTAGTGCTTTTTCTCCCATATTCAGGATTCATGAGTTGATTCTGGGGATCAGAGGGAGAGGAAGGAGGAGGTTCCCCGCTGAGCAGGGAGTATGATTCAGACTCCATCCCAGGACCCCAGGACTATGACCTGAGCCGAAGGCAGACGCTTAACCCACTGAGCCACCCAGGCGCCCCATGGTAAAATTTAGTGGAAAAAAAAAAATATCCCAATACAGGCAAGATTGTTAATCAATAGATTCTTTAGGAGTAAAGGCTTGGATCACCCCATTGGGCAAGGCATCACACTGGTGTTCTTTCAGAGGGCAAAGGAAAATGGAATGTGTAGAGAAAGAAGGAAAATAAAAATCACAGCTATCAGCAGGTGACCACATACAGAAATAAAACCAACATAATTATGAGTCTCTCTTCCTTACAATGATATGAATATACTTGCATATTATTGATTTTCTTCTTTTCCCCATCCCCATGCTCTTAATATTTAAGATATGTGATATATTAATATAATAAAAGTATATCTCAATATGTAAACTGATGAGTATCAGTGGGGGAAAGATGGCTTCGCTAAAAGATAGTAGACCATTACCCAAATACAGATATTGGGCTATGTGGACTTTGTATCTCTGTTTGGAGAATAGGATAGCATGTTTTCAGTTGCATGAGGGTTGGTTGTATTAGGTTGGGCTGTTACAATATGTTGATGATGTATTCATGTGAAAATTAAATATGATTTAAACTGGTGTATATGGTTCTTGAGTTGGAAAGTGGGGCACTGTGGTAGTTTCTTACTGTGTCAGCATAGCAAAGCTCTAACTACATTTTCTGGAATCTCTTTCCCTTTATAGTTGTGAGTTAGATTTGGCCAAAAAGGAAATCTTCACAAGTTTGAATCATAGAATTTAAGAATCTCTCATTACTTCCTGAAGACTGTAGCGACTAACTGTGCTAAGAAATAGACACAAGTCCCTGCGGGTTTCACCTTGTCCTCGCTCCCTCCTGGCAGCTTTTCTTCCCAACTACCAGCTCTGCTAACCCAGAGCAAGCCAAGCCTGCCACCAAATGCGGAGTCAATAGCCTTCCATAGACTTCTCTACAGACTCTCAGTTCCAGTTTCACTTTGACAGCTGGGATTACCTGGCTTCCTAGATATAGCCCTGCAAACTCCAAACTGTCCACCACAACAGAGCTTCAGGAGGGCTGGTTAGTCATGTCTCCCTGATCACTTAAATCCCCTTTTTGGATCCTACTTCCTTAGCTCCTCCTGCAACTGCATAATTGATAAATTCCTCATTCTACAATACTCATAGTGGTTCTACTTCTCTGCCTGAACCCTGGTTGATTAATAGATTCATTTAAAACAGTTGATAACCATTGCTGATTTGATGGTTCTTTTCCTCTCTTGGTTTCCAGGTCGCCACTTTCTCTTACTATCTTGTTATTTGAGTCTTCCATGCTGTTCACTTTTCCTTGACCATTTAATAATTAATATCCCTGAACTTAATGTTGGTCCTCTTCTCGATCTACAGTCCTTTGGTGATCCTAAGGAGCCTTACAACTTAACATACTTAATTTTTTTCTTCAATGCCAATATCCAATCTATCAGAGAATGTTCCTGTCTTTGCTTTCACAAAACATCCAGAATTCACCAGAATTCAACCGTGTATACCCATCTCACTTATCTGAGCTATCATTATCATAAATGTCCTTCTCTGCTCAATTAATACTGTAGAGGCTTCTCAAAAAAGAAGTCAGACTCATTTTTCCAGGTCATATGTTGCATCATTTTATTCTACTCTTCAAATCCCTGCAATATCATCACCCCTTTTTATTTAGAATCACAACCAACATTCTCACAAGTGTTTATGAGGCCCTATGAGATCCGGCCCTCTGTTACCATTCTGGTGCCACCCTTTATTCCCTCCCCTAGCTCACTCCACTCCAGCCACACTGACACTATTGATGATTCTTAAATATTCCAAATATGCTCCTACATTCAGGCCTTCATATCACCTGCTCTGTGAAGCCCACGGCAACCACACTGATTAAAATTGCCACTCGTGCCTCCATCAGAATTCCTCAAGGCTGTGATATCCTTTTTTCTGTATATTTATTAGCTTCAAACATACCAAATAATTTTATTATGTGTATTTTTTCATACTGATCTTCCCCACCCCAACTACCTATAGAATATAAACTCCATCGGGGCTGGATTTGGTCTTTTTGTTGTTGTTTTCTCAGTGATTTAATCCAAGTGCCTTGAATAATGTCTAGCAAATAGTAACATTCATTCAATGAATTATTAATTATTAATAAATTATATAAATAAATAAATGAATGGTGAAATTTATCTTTACCCAGGATCTGGTACCTAGCCTGACAAATAGATTTTCTATATATTTTTTCTCTCTCATTTAGAAATTTTGGCAATGATAACATTGTTAAAATGTCAAAGTTGTAACATTAAACAAAAACACTATTTTTTTTTCTAAAACCTAGCCCTTAAAAGAGCAATGGTAACCAAGTTTTACTCTTGTATACTTTCTAAAGAAGGACAAAAATTTACCATAGCAATGAATGAAGAGAAAATTAACCAAAATACCAAGCATAATCTACCTTGATCTGTATTATAGTTAAGTCAAAATGAGAGAGGATCTTTAAAATGATTTTGGAAACTCTAAAAATATTTGTTTAGTACTTCCTCCTTGATAAATGCCAGCTAGACTTAAATTTAAACAAACCAGGAGCAAAAGAAAAGGAAAAAAAAAAAAAAGAGGTAAGATTAGCTGAAATTGAACTGCCTGCCAGCAGCCAGCCAGGGTAGGAAAAAAAAAAAAAAAACTAACTGCAAAAACCACATCTCAGGAAACACTTCCAAATGTGATTGAGGGTGCAGTCTGGTGGTTTGTGTAGCAATGTAGAACAGAATGTCCATCAGGAAATCAGAAAAAGAGACGTGACCATGAGCCAGTGACCAGTGAGAGGATAGCCCAAGGACAATCAGCCTGACTCTAATGTTTTCAAGACATTTGAGGAGATCGGCCTTTCACGGAGCAAAGCTTTAGTGATGTACCGAGTCTCTTTAGTTTCAGAGGTTTTTCTTCCTTATAAGGATGCTATTCATCTCTTCTTTTACGTTAGCAACAGACTATCTCTAATACTCTATCTGCTTTAATATTCTATCTAAAAGCAGATAGAATATTCGAGAGGCCTACTTGTGTCAAGATGCTAATTTTTCCTCTAGGAGTAACATCTTAGGTTGGGGGTGTACTTCGCAAGAACACTCCTAATAAGGATTCTAAACTAAGTATAATTCTTACCAGTTCAAACCTTATTCTAATTTTTTCTATTTCATGTTGTAATTCAAAATCACTCCATCCATTTATCTGCAAATAATATTTACAGCATCATTAATGTCACTATCCATCTGGGTAGTTTAGAATATGTCTATTCTTAGAATTCACAGAGGCTAAGAATTTGTTTTAGAGAGAAGAGTTTGATAAACAGCAACTTTTTATAAAGATTTTATTTATTTGACAGAGAGACACAATGAGAGAAGGAACCCAAGCAGGGGGAGTGGGAGAGGGAGAAGCAGGCTTCCCGTTGAGCAGGGAGCCCAATGCAGGGCTCGATCCCAGGAACCTGGGATCATGACCTGAGCTGAAGGCAGATGCTTAACAACTGACCCACCCAGGCACCCTGATAAACAGCAGTTTGAAAGGAATATGTGTGTATGCTTGTGTATATATCTCAGAGATAAGGATGGATGGCCCCAAATCTTGCCAACAAAAGCATGCACCAAAGCAGCAACATGATCAAAGTAGTACACATAACCACTGACTTGGCTTTGTGACATTTTCCAAGTCTAATTACAAAACAAAAAAATGGAATAAAATAATAAAGTAAGAAATATTTATTCCCTAATATACATGGAACTACTAATCTAATTATGTAAAAAATATTCTCTCCTTAAAACCATAAACTGTTTGACACCAGGGACCCTACAAAGAGTATCTATAATGCCAAGTATAGGTCTCATATAAAGATGAATAAAGACTTAAGTGGCAAATGTTATTATTGTGTATTTGGTTATTGCTGTACATTAGCCTATCTACAGAATTTTTTTTTGTTCTGAAATCACACACACCCCAAATATTTCCTTATATCTAAGAAATCATTCTTTAAGGAACTGGAAGATAGATAAATTTAGATGCACACATATCTTTATCTATATACATTCAATGAGCCCTATCCCCAATGGATTAATAATCAAATAACAAAAATATCCCAATAACAAGTGACCAGATAAAGGCTGTGATGCTCAAATAAACATTTATGAAACCAAATGATCCATTTCCCAAGGATAAAATGTTTAACCATGCTAGAGTTACCTCTATTTTGTCCAAAATAATGTTCTTTTGGCAGAACATATTTCAACACACACATACACAAAATGAGTTGATGAGGATATTTGTCTTCATTCTTTTTTAGAAATAATTTTTCCACATTTATAAAATCAAGCTAAGTAAGTATCAGGCAAAGAGACCAGCTAATCACAATATACATCCAAATAAACTGAGGCAAATAAAATATAAATGATTTATCGGAGTTAATCTATAGCAGGACTATAATTATAACTCCTTCCTTAAAGCAGTGTCTGTTCCTTGGCCCATTGTACATTCCAGTGAGCCTTGCAGATTCAGGAATGGAGAAGATAATTGTTTATTTAGTTGGAAATGTGAATGTGATTTTGAAGAAAAGGAATTCAAAATTTCAGAATTTTTTTTCTTCTCCAAATATCTTAAATCCTTTGTAAGTCCTCAGTTGTTAGTTTGTGGTTAAATAAAACATAATTATCTGATAAATCTTTGTAGTGTGGTCTGATTTTTCCTGTAGCAAATCCAACAACCCAAATCAAACTAACACATTTTCTGGCTTCCTCCTGCTGAAAGAAATCATAAAAAAGTGAGCCAAACTTTCTGTCCTGGGGCAGATTTTTTAAGAGCTCAAGTTTTGGTTTGTTAGATAAGGAAGAGAATAAAACTCTCTTGGCATCTTTACAGGTTTAAAGCCGCAAAACAAGATGTTCAATTTCTTAAAGCAGGTAACACGGGACTATTTATCTGTCCTCCTATCTACTTTGTTTCACAGCTATCAATCTGGTAACAGGTCAACTGCAGGTGCCTAGTTGCTAGGGCAGTGACTTGTAGGCAGTAAAGATACCTGATGCCTGGCAGGTAGGAGTCGAAATACCCACTAGGTCCCAGGTTGGTAACTTAATCCTACCAAGTGATATTTTACTTCCATGCCATGATGCCAGGGAAAATCTTGAAAAAGACAATGTACAGTGAAAGACATCAACATTTTAAACACTTAAATAGGAAGTGGACTGACAAGTGGGGAGTCTCCTACTCAAGAAACACGCCAGGCTCCTTAAAAATGGAAAATCAAAGTTGGAGATTCACTTTGAAAATATGAATGCAGTGGGGAAAACAGTTGGACTATGACCAATACTTTTCTAAGTCCAAACGCTTAAGAACAATATAAGTTATAGATAAGTACTCCCTGTTTTCAAGACAGGTCTGAATTTCCAGCTGAGAGGTTAGCAATCTCCTTCTCTGGCAGTCACTCAAAATGCAGACATCAGTCGGACAGGCATAGTGAAGTGCCAGCTTATGGAGTTGGGGAATAGAGTTAAGTGACCTAGGTGGTTACTTTCAGTCTTCAGATTCTAAAAGTAAAAGTACCCCAAAATCAACTCAAAGGAAACTTAGTTATAAATATATAACAGCATTTGAAAATGGAAGACTGCCTCCTCCCCAAGGCCATACTGATTTTATTATTTTCTTTGGTTTCTGATAGTTTTTAATTGCTTACCCTAATGTTTATAAATTTTCAGAGACTATGTGGTCTATTATTCTGTGTTAAAAGAAAAAATTAAGATTTTGTGGACTCTTTGTTCATCCATAGATTAGCCTCATGGTCTTGGGCAAGGTGCTACATTTCTTTAACGCTGAATGATGGAATTAATAACTGGAGGTGTTAAAAACTAAGAGTCAATGACAAAAAATTACTTGTTCTGAATACCTCGAATTCCTTGAACCTGTGTTTGTTGACAGACCTCCCCTTCCTTCTGAGTTCAAGTAAGAATCTTTCAGTATATAAGTCAACAAAATTCACTGCCTAAAATTGTAAAGGAATGTTTAGGTTGAAGTTAAAATTCTCACTGAGAAATATAGAAACTATTTAATCCTCCTTCCCTCCCAATTTATACCAAAACTCATAGAAACTTCTGATTTTATAACCGAACAGTAATTAAATATGAGTGGAGACTGCTGTTTTCTTGCATTTGTTCCTTTTTCTTTTTTCTTTAATAGTCAAAACCACTGTTAATAGTTTCATTGAAATAATTCTCTGGATATATTTGCTAAAAAATATTTTTGTTTTTTAGTTTTTACACCAAGGGTCAAGGGATCATAATCTCAAAAATTCAGAGGGATTAATACAATTCCAGGATTTATTTCCTATTGTCAAGAACCTGTATATAAACCTCTGAAAACTGAAATGATGTACGGCGGGGCATGGAAATGGGCAGGTGGAGAGAGGTGGGGATGTGATCCCTACAGCACTCATCTAGAACAACTTTGTCAAAAACAATCTGCTGTCCAACTTTTCCATCTTTATTCCATGCTCTCCACTTATATCTTTTGTATAATATCATCTATGTATTATACATATTCTCCCTAATTATAATAAACATAATTTACTTTTTCTCATTCTCCGGAATTGAAAAAAAAAGAAAGAAAATCTCTACTTGTAGTTATTAGAAATTTAAAAGCATATAACTATAGATATAGTTCTTTTTGTAAAGAAAAACAAAATTCCCTAATCATCAAGCATCTCACTGATTTTTACTAGTCACTAAAAAAACCAAAAAACAAAAAACAAAGAAAACATTAAAGATAGATCATACCATTTGGTGCATTTCCAACATCAAAACTTTTTTAAATTGTTTTGTTCAGTATATGCCTGAAGAATAAGAAGGACAGTAGGATTAAGGAAAAACTCCTTTCCTTGAAAGCATATTTAAGTTTAAAATATCAGAGTTTGAAAGCTGACCTTTGTGAGTCCTTCTGTCTTCCTATCTGGCCCTGGTGTGCAAACTAACGTTGCCCGCTCTAAAGCAGGTGCACAAATTGTCCTTCTGTACATCCAGCAGGAAAGGTACTAGTTCTCCCATATCCCCATGTCATTTGTGCCGTTCTTCCATTCATCTGTTGGTAGAACTGTACTTGCATCCTCCATACAACATTTTTGCTTTAATAAGGAAGTCCTTTGGTAATTTAAGAGTCTGTTTTACATTATATGTAAAAAAAAAAAAAAAAGAAGAAGATAGCAGGAAGGGAAAAATGAAGGGGGGGATCAGAGGGGAGATGAACCATGAGAGACTATGGACTCTGAGAAACAAAATGAGGGCTCTAGAGGGGAGAGGGGCGGGGGGATGGGTTAGCCTGGTGATGGGTATTAAAGAGGGCACGTACTGAATGGAGCACTGGGTGTTATGCACAAACAATGAGTTATGGAACACTACATCAAAAACTAATGATGTAATGTATGGTGATTAACATAACATAATAAAATAAAATTAAAAAAAGAGAGTTCTGTTTTTCCTATCATGTCCAATGCTTATCGCAGAACATAGCTTCCAACCTTTGCTGACCAATACTTGAAATACTATTTCACTTAAGAGTTAACAGCAATGAAGTCTACTCTCCAGAATATGAATGTTGCATATGGCAGTAATTTGCTTTGTGTGGCCATGTGGAGAGATGTGTTTCCATGGGGAGAAGATTCACTCCTCCACTGCCATGTCATTTTGCCTACTATGTATTAGACTCTTCCATAATTTTCCATCTAGTAAGTATGCACCTGAAGTGATAGATGGTAAGAACAGAATCAAGGATCTGTGCAGTCTTGATCAAATTGCTTAAATCTCTGGTCCTGTCTTGACATTTTTTTAAATATTTATTTATTTATTTTAGAGAGAGAGCGAGCGAGAAAGAGCATGTGAGCAGGGGGAGGGGAAAAGGGAGAGGGAGAATCCTCAAGCAGACTCCCCACTGAGCGTGGAGCCTGATGCAGGGCTTAATCCCAGGACCCTGAGATCATGACCTGAGCTGAAACCAAGAGCTGGAGGCTTAACCTGAACCACCAGGTGCCCCCCTGTCTTCTAATTTTTAAGATGAGCAGTTTGTATTAGGTAATTCCTAAGGTCTCTTTCAGTTATATAATGTCATGGGTTTCATAGCATTTTGGTGGCATTTGTATCAGTGTTGATTGTGGGGTTGTCTTCTCCTCTTCTTCCTCTTCCTTCCTTTCCAACTTTTTTCCTCTTCTTGTTCCTTTTATGCTCATAAACATGTATAATGTTTATGCACATTTGTACTACTTAGCAGCACTGACACTTACATGTATTATTATCTTTGCATTCAAAACTGCTCATGGATAACAAGTCTTTATAACAAGAATGTATTATGTTCCTAATGTTACTTCAATAATCCTTACTATAGTTGACCATGATCTATATGTTGTTTCCACTTTCCTTTAATAAAGACTCAAACTTTTCAAAGAGGCCCTGGCTCACATCCTCCAACCACAGAAAGCTTAAAACTGCAGGTGCAGTGCTCTGAATTGGCCTTTGAGGCCATGCTTCCCACCAGCCAACAGGGGTCCCAAAGCAGGACAGTCCCTCAAAGACACAGACTCCCCTGAGGACTTTGGCTGAAGGGCTCCCAGATGGCCTCACTGAACCTTCCTTACACTACACTGTTGGTTTCCACCCAACCTCTCTCTCCTCCTCTTTCACTCAGAGTTAGACCAACAGTGTGGTCTTAAAACTATCCCAGACATGCCCTACTCCCTCTCCATTTTCTCCCACACAGGGGCTCCTTTAATAATATCCTTGCACATTTAATCCCATTTTGACATCTACTTTTCAACAGTGCCAGACCAGAGATGCACAAATATGCCAATATTTACAAGCTAAAATAAAGAATTCAAAGAACCATAATCTTCAGATGTACTGAAATCAAATAAAAAGATGAAGTGATCAACAAATAGCAAAAAAAGGGCTTATCATGTTCACAGTTCCAAATGTCCTCATTGTCTTTCTTTACAAAGGAAGCATTCAACATTTCATTCAATCCTACTCCAAGTCCCAAGCTGTCCTTGGCACAATTAATGCACCATCTCATCTAATGCTCCTATCTGCATCTTTTTTACAGATAAGGAACACTGAAACTCAGAAAGACTGATGCTGAACATAAGACAGAATGGTCACGTGGAATGTGGATCTAAGTTGGAAATTCATTCCTAGTCCTTCCTTCCATACTCCATCTGATATGGTGCTGGATTGTAAGATCAAGGCAATGTAATAGCTGCCACATTTTTCCTATTGTTCTTGTTTTTATGTAGATTGCCCTAATTCATAGCTGCTTATCAAAAACATATCACACTAACTGTAATGAGTGCATTCATGTCAAAACCAGTTGATTATGGCATGCCACAGGGACTCACCCTAACCTCCATGGCTGAGTATTTTTGTTTAGATATGAAAAAGACATGTTTGTCAGATCTGCAGAAGGCAATAGAGGGTTGTTATATGGAGGATTACACATTTTGAATGCAAACTGAACTTGACAGAATGATCTGAACTGCAAACAGTAAGATAAAGTGTTACAGACAAAACCATGTGGCCCTGATTTTCAGTTCAAAAGATAATTTTCTAAGTACAGGATGTAACTGCTCAAAGATGAGACCATTTTTCTTTTGAACGTAATATAAGCTTGGACTTGTGGAATGACAGGAGTTCATGTAAAGGTCCAAGATTTTATATGACCACAAACTTGATATGAGCCAAGAGTGTTACTCTGTTGCTAAAAAAGAACATCTAATTTTGTACTCTACTAATTTACATACTGCATTATCAAAGAACGTGAAACACATGAATCTGGAAGACAGTCCCTGGGTCTGGCCATCAACTTTAGGGGGAGTCTCCGTGAACTCCAACACTATGGAAAGCATGCTGAAACAATGTCCTGGATTAGGGTTTACTTATCTATGCATTTAATAAATGTTGAAGTGTATACTATGAAACAGACATGTGCTTGATAAATGGGATGAAAAAGGGATTCTTGCACTCAAGGAATTCCAAGCCAAAAGCTGATGATCTGAATAACCTAAAGGAAGATTTAAAGGAAAAATGCAAGTTGCCTTAAAATACCTGAAGATATTTTGATAGGCAAGGTTTACTTGTTCAGGCCTGATTCCACTTAGGCACTTGTCAGAAAAGAGAAGTTGGCCTGCAAAGCTATGTGGGAAATGGTTACATTCCTGGTACTGAAGATAATCATCCCTCTTAGTCAAGGATCCCCAGCCCCCTGATGAAGAACAGTGATGTGACAAAGCTATCTGTAATCTTGGGCCTGAAGCACAACCACCATTGCCCCAGGGAATGAGTAGTACCTACTGTCCCCTAGGATCCAGCAGGAAAGGACTAATTGTTATTATAACCCAGTCCCTGAACACACCTGGGAAGGAATTCCACTTGTCAAAGTCATCTTCCTAGAATTTGGCATTGAACCCTGCTGGATGCTTATGTTGCCCCAGAGTTGGACAGGCGATGTAGAACTCACATACTTCTTAAACCATCTATATTGCTTCTTTCCCAAGAATTCTGCTTCAACAGGTCTGCTGGGCTATTTGACTTTCTTTGACTAATTACATACATTAGAATACACTGTATAGTATGTTAGGTACACAAATGTTTGAATAAAATAACTAGGAACTACACTATAACCAGTGGGTGGAAGGTGCATCCAACAAAATTTCAATGGAGTAAGAAAGAATGTTATAAAATTAGAGATAATAGAACATGAAATGAAAGTTTTTGGTTTTTGGTTGTGGGGGGCTTTGGTTGTGTAGGTAAGAATGTTTCAGTCATCAGAGTCCAAAGAGAGATGAGGATGGCATCAATTAAGTATATTATTGAGTTTATTTTCTCGTCAGGTGATTCCTGTGTTGAGTGGGAAATGTTTTGGTTGTTTTTTTTGTTTTGTTTTGTTTTTCAGTTTTTTTGGTTTGCTTTTTTTGTTTGTTTTGTTTTGTTTTTTGGGGTTTGGGGTCAGTCTCTAAATCCCCTTTTAATTTGAAAATTCTGTTGTTCTCCTTCTCTGAATGGGCAATACAAACCTGCACCCAAGCAGTTGTCTCATGGGACCGATTAAATGCAGGTAGTTGGTCTACATTCTCAATGGCAGTATTCTCACTATATTTGCACATTTCCATTACCCTCTCCACCCCTTATTTCTTAATGTTACAAGAGTAATTTTGTGCTTCAATTATACTCCCTTTACTACTTCTACATTATTTTTAAAAGGATGTTTTAAATGTTTATTTTTTATTTACCTGCATTTTGTCTTTTTTTATTTTATTTTTATTTATTTATTTATCTTTTTAAATTTTAGAATACATATCAAGTTTAGTAAAGGGTTAAATTTTATACAAACGTGTGAGGGAGTTTCCTTGAAAGTATGACTGAAACCTATCACTTTTTGTTCACAGTATACTTACTAATACCATAAAATAGAAGACTGTCTATTGTGGAAATGTTGTAAGAGGTGTTATTTGAAGTCTTGAAAAATTCCCAAAAAAGGATCTTATTTTTATACTCCCTTGAAAGATAATATATGCTGGCAGCCTTGAGCATTATAACTAAACTTGGCATTCACAACATATAGCTTACTCTGATTCCAGAATTTCACTGTAAATAAAGGCTCTACTTAATCAGCTTCATTAGTTATTTCCTTTCTCATAACACACCAAACAGTGTAGTTAAATCAATAAAGTCAAAACCCAAATGTTCAGGCTATCTTGAGCAGGGATTGTAAAAATACTGTGCCCAAATGATGAAGAGTTATAAATGGCTAATTCCTAAAGAGAGAAAGTTATTGTCCCTATAAGACAAATAACTAATCAAATTTATGTGAAAAAATGAGGAGAATTAAAACATACCATCATATCTGATCCCAGAGATTTTCCATTTATTTGACATTTCCATATTGGAGGTGTCTCCACTTTGATTTGCATCTCATGAGGGTTTTAAGGAAGTTATGTAACATGCAAGATAATTTTTACATCTATTTTTCCTCAGTTTTACAAGTAATTCAACCTCTTGAAGCTCTAGAATGGAAATTTAACTTCTTTTTTTCTTCAAATAAACCAATATAAACATTTTTGGATATTTACTCCTCTATTATTTTTAATTTGTAACAGAGATATTTGTATGTGCCAAGGGCTATTCTTAAAATACTGCAGAGAACTGGAAATGCTATATTTGGAATCACAATTTTACATAACATCTAAACACATAATGCAAATAGAAGTGCTCTAAACAAGCACTTTGAGAAATTTGAAACAGAATGAGCTTATGTAGAGAGAATGAGAGAGGAGAAGAGAAAGGGAAACAAAGAAAAATATAAGGAACAGTAAAAAAGGAAGGGAAGAAAGAACTGTAGATTAAAGAATGAAAGACAGGCTGGTTAAATTATTTTATATCAGTCTATTTTGAGTTCCTTTATGTATTTTAAAATAGCAGTTTGGGTCTCTTATAGTGTTCTCATTTCTTTGATAAAAAAAGAATTTGATATACTTATAGATGCTTCTTTTTATCTAGTAAGATCGAAGCCAATTATCAAAAACGTGTGTGTGTGTTCATTGAAGTAACATGCAGTCTCTCCCTCATAAACCACTGTTACGGATAGCCTACAATGTCCAGTTTTAGTTGAAGTTGTTCACAAAGTAATATGCATAAACTATCCTAGACTTCTTTATATTAATCTTATCTTTTATATGTGTCTTATGCACACCTCTTTGCCTGCAGATAATTGACAGATTTTTCCAAAGCATTTAAATTGGTTTTTATAAAAGCAACAGTTTTCTTTCCCAGTTATGTAATATTTGACTAGTTACAATAACTTGTTATAAAAAGTATAAATGGCCTAATCAAGTTTTTCAAAAAGCACAATACTTTCAATAATACAATAAAAAGCAGTCTAACTGTTCAGAAAAAAGGTAAGTGATACGCTTTAGAATAAAGCTAACTAACCCTGAATATACATAAAAGATACCCATCAGTATGAACCATACTGGTTAATCTTAGAAGTCAGTTAAATGAAGGTGTAATAAGAGAGAGCTCTTCTGTATTTAGGCAATGATAAAATGTTGAAGACATAAAATGTTGACAGCAGCTTTTCCATTTAAGAAAATATTTATATGTGGATGCGAGCTTTTCCTGGTAGGTAAGTAGGCAGGTACCTATCTACCTACCTACAGACAGACAGACATAGATAACTATTAGTTATCATATATCTTTCACAAAAGAAATGCTAGTTCAATTAGTTTTGAATCAATAGATCAAAGAGATTTTAAAAAAAGACTAATTTTCTGTCTACATTCAGTATCTGTCATTCCTGGGTCTGCTAAAATTTGATGCTTTTCTTTGCTTTGGTCCCAAGTTTTTCAGGAAAATATCAAATAAGTAAGAATGTGCCCTCATCAGCAACAGTGCCAAGGAGTCTTTCAGAACTCCTTGGGCTCAAAGTTCTCTTAAGAGCTGCAGTTGATAGGGGTGCCTGGGTGACTCAGTTGGTTAAGCGTTGGCCTTTGGCTCAGGTTATGATCCCAAGGTCCTGGGATAGAGGCCCACAACAGGCTCCCTTCTCCTCTGGGAGCTTGCTTCTTTCTCCCTCTCTCTCTGCTTGATGCTTCCCCTGCTTGTGCTTGTGCTGTGTCAAATAAATAAATAAAATCTTAAAACAAAACTGCAGTTGGTAGAGTCAGTCAGATCTATGATATATATGATATACTTGTAAAAACCTATGAACTTCATACATGCTGAATTCCTATATTCCTTGATTAGATCATCTGATATGGGTGTATTTAGACAAAAAGATCGTCCAGAATGGCCTATGGTGTCTTAATGAAGATGGGCAAGTCTATTTACAAACTATCTATTTACTTCTTATTGATGGAGATGTTGAAGACTTTATAACCTAAGTGCTTATAACAAAAAAGTGTCATTTTATTTTTTTCCAAATTTTGCATAAACATGTTTTTTGAAAGTATTAGGTACATCTGACCTGTCATTATCCACAAAAGCAGTATAAATCCCCTCTAGTCTTCTTTTGACAATAAAGAAAAATATCTAGAATAGACTTTAAGAGTAAAGAGATCAAATAGCGTACATTTTCTCCTCAATTTTTAGCATCTATAGGCGAAGCATCAAGTCTAGTACTAAATCTTGAAAAGAAATCAGACTTGCTGGATAGAAAGCAGCACTTTATTTAATCTAAGCCATATGAATTTAGTTGGTTTTAATATATATAAATATATATATATTTAATACTTACTAATCTGCCTTTAGAAGAAAAATTGGAAAATATTTCAAAATGAGATTTTATTTAAATCTAGCTGTATATATTAGGCAACATACCAAGTCAAGAAGGCCCGTAAATATTCTCAACCTACAAATTATAGATACAATTTATTATAGCTACTGATGAAGAACTCTCAAAGATGACTAGGAATTATTTACATTGAGGTTTATTTAGTGATGGATTACTATGAAGAAAAAATTTTGTTTGTGGCTTAGCAGCACATTTGAACATAATGATCTTTAAATTGTATCACATAATCCTATAAGTCTCTCTGTTCTAAGTCCTTAAGGAGTTTTAAAAAATGATGATTTCACACAGAAATAAACATATATGGCAAGTGTCATAGAAATATAGTATTTCAGCATTGTGAGGTAATGCAAAACCTCACAAAGATTTATCATGACAACAAAAGCATATATACCATTTATTTCTACTTCTAAATTGATCTCAGCCTTGGCTCTTCCTCCCTTCTCCAAGTCTTTGCTCAGCCTTTCTCTTTTTAAGAAATCATTGAACACTACATCAAAAACTAAGGATGTACTCTATACTGGCTAACTGAACATAATAATAAAAGAGAAAAAAAAGAAAAAAATCGGTACAGGCTAATACACATGCAAGGCTTAATTTCATCATACATGCCATACTTCTTCCATAGGAGGAACTATTACTTAGACCCATCTCTTTGGCATTAAAACACAGGTCAAGATTCAACTCTTCAAAGAAGCTTTAACAGAAAAACCACAGTAATTTAATTTGCTCCAGAAAAATCATCTTGCCAAAACCTCACCTAGTTTTATATATCTATTGATCCCAATATTTTTACTGATATCTTCAAGCAAAAATCACCCATTCAATAAGCCTTTTCTTAGAAAACCTTATTGCTTTTAACACATTAAAGCACCTTTTATTAATCTTTGTTTTTAAAGCCCTAAATCCAGCTTCACTGTACACCTGTGAATTGTATAGGGGCTTCATATAAAATCTGAATCTCTTCCACCCTCCCTATGGGGATGTAAGTACTACTCCAGCAGAAATTCCTCAATAGCAAAGTGTCAGTGATGCATATTCTAACCACCATAGCATGAAACCTTGATTCAAAGGATCAAGTCAAGCCGGGATCCTCTAGAAAAAGCCAAGCTTCAAATACTAGGGATACCAAACACATACACTAAGTACAGTGGGTAAAAGGCCAAGATCAGAGTCACAGAACATGAGATTAACATTAGTTGGGAACAGGATCAAGTACATCTATAATTTTTTCTAATTTTATTTATTTATTTATTTGACAGAGAGCGAGAGTACAAGTAGGCAAAGAGGCAGGCAGAGGGAGAGGGAGAAGCAGACTCTCCATTGAGCAGGGAGCCCGACGTGGGGCTCGACCCCAGGACTCTGGGATCATGACCTGAGCTGAAGGCAGCCACTTAACCGACTGAGCTGCCCAGGCACCCCAAGTACATCTATAATTATGACAAGAAAAATCTGATTGTTGGGACTACTGTATGTTTACACTTTGGTCTTACAGATTTTGGATGTGGAATTACAGAATTGATTACTGAATCAAAGCCATGATAGACTCAGTCTTTTTGAAAAACATTCAAACATTACTACGATGTTATGATCTTATAGTTTCTGCAGTGAACATTAACCTACTTGGCTAATTAACACTTCAGCATTTTGACCTTTCTTAAGCCAATAAAAGCACCAAACATAGAGGTCAAAAGAAAACAACCATTAAAAAGATATCAATTTATGGGGCCCCTGGGTAGCTCAGTCGGTTAAGCATCCAACTCTTGGTTTCAGTTTAGGTCATGATCTCAGGGTCATGAGATCATGCCCGACATCAGGCTCTGTACTCAGTGTGGAGTCTGCTTGGGTTTGTCTCCTTCTCCATTTGCCCCTCCCCCACACAAACGGATGCACACTCTCTCTCAAATAAAAAAAATCTTTAAGAAAAAAAGATATCAATTTATGTATACTCAAATGGAGATATCTCTGAGATACCCTAAGGTTAAAAAAAACCCAACTCACTATGTTATATGTAAAATTAGTGCCATGTTTATTAAACACTGTATATAGAGAGGAAATAAATTCTAAAAGGTTATTAACAACTGATAATTTTAGAACCAGTATCTGAATTAGTAAGAACATAAGTTTTATTTTTTCTTCTTTTATATGTATTTTAATTTTTATTGCATATTCTTATTAATAAACTAACACTTATACAAGCAAAATATTCCTTATCAAATCCTTAAATATTAAATATTAATAAAAATAAGGGGAAACTTCCATGTGTAATCACTATCAATATCTCTCACAAGTCCACCTTCAATATAGAAGATATTTTCTCAATTATACAAATAATTATTTTTCAGAAATTCCATCTTGTTTCCTCTTCTCTCAGTTTTTGAACTTGAATTTACATATGTTCCCTGAAGGTAGAAAAATTCTACAGCTACTATTGGCTATATGCCTAATTCCCCATGCTCCTAGAGCTATAGTTTTGTGAAGTGGTTGTCTGTCTTTTCCTCTGACATTCACAGACACACATATACTCCCAGTTATATGCCAGTTCTTCCTCCAAGGGCATGCATACCATGCCAAGAGGCTAATGGAGAAAGAATTCCACTGTCGTCCCCTTGTCTAGCACCAGCCCGTCCCTAAAATATCTTGTCTTGACACTGATCCTGGATCACTAGTCAAACATCTCACTTATTTTTGATGAATTACTTCTCTGAACACCTGGGTATTTTTATTGCCATTGAAGTTAGGGACTCCCAAATTCATCTCAACTGTCTAATGATGTACATCAAAAAGGTAACAGCCTAGTTTCTTGATGAGATTTCCCAAGGAAAACCTCCTCACCTGCAATGCACATTTTCTAACCAACAACCTTTTCAATTCTAAATTTACAGAGAACTGCCTTTATCCACCTGCACAGCATCATGTTAAAGACTCCCCAGAGATTAACAGAAACCTCCTTATTTGTTGTTTCAATTAAGATTTGTCTAAAGGTGACAGGGACTACTCTTGCTTATTTACACATACACAAGAATTTAATAACAGCTATATTTAAACTTAAGTAATGGGCATTATCTATATTAAGGCAACTTTCAAATGCTAATGAAAGCCAGAAAAGAAAACCTGCCTATTTTTGGATAGAAAGACCCAGTAATATGTCCTTTCTCCCAAATTCCACCAAAATTCCAATGCAATCCTTATAGTATATCAGTAAGACTTCTCTTTTAACTAGGTAAGCTCATGATTAAGTTCACATTTTTAGAATAGCAAACAACAATAATTTTTAGGAATGAGCATGTGAACAAAAGAAACAAAATACAAAGAAATTATGTTGCATGACTGCATTTACATTAAGTCCTAGAAAACCAAAAAGTAATCCACAGTGATATAAATCAGCTTAGCGGTGGTGGGAGGCAGAGGACTTATTCAAAAGGGGCATGAAGAAAACTTATGGTATGATGGAAATATCTCATTTCTTCATTTGGGTGGTGGTTACATGGGTTTGTAAATTGTCAAAACTGATCTCACTATAACCTTAACCTATGAGTTTTATTGCATATAAAATATACCTCAGCAAAAAATATATATAATACATCATTTTAAAGGAAGAGAAAAATGGAGGGGGGGAAATCGGGGGGGAGATGAACCATGAGAGACTATGGATTCCAGGAAACAAACTGAGGGCTCTAGAGGGGAGGGGTTAGAGGGATGGGTTAGCCTGGTGATGGGTATTAAGGAGGGCACGCCCTGCATGGAGCACTGGGTGTTATATGCAAACAATGAATCATGGAACACTACATCAAAAACTAATGTTGTACTGTATAGTGACTAACATAACAAAATAAAAAAAATAAGGAAGGAAGGAAGGAAAAAGCAAAGCTGAACATGAAACAAAATAGATGTCTAATCAATGCATCGCTTGAAGAGTTAATAAAACACATTCCTCTTTCCATTGATGTCATTCCAGTTTTACTTCTTCCTGTTCCTATTTTGTGACACCAGACATCATCTTATCCATCACCCCAACCAATACTGTAACCTCTCCTTTTTATTTATTTTATTATTTTTTCCTTAGCATGAGAAGCTCATAATCATTAGAAGGCATTCTCAGGTTCCAGTTCAATGAACCCATTCCATTATGTATAGTGAAACCTTCAAGTTAGTAGAAAGCAGAGATAAGAAGATGAAAAGTGAACATTTTAAGACCTTAGGTGTGACCAGGAAAGCTGTGATATCCACTCCTCCACTTATCTAACACACACACACACACACACACACACACACAGTCTCCACTTTCGGCTTCTGGATGGACCCGTGAATTATGGCTATGAGGTTTAAATGATATGGCACCATATATCACTTCGTTTTTCCTCCAGGGTCAACTGCTTCTGGGTTTAAAAGCAGTAAATCTTATGATAATCTTTACTTTTTAATCGGCGAACTGAGTTTCTTATTAATAATTATGTGAGATACACAAAAGCTACATAAAAGAGAGGACTACTAACATATGGTACCAGCGGAGGCATGAAGGACAGGGAAATCAAACCCCATTTCAGAATAGGTTCTTGTTCCATACATTTTTCTGAATAATGTAAGGAATTCAGTGTAATGACACACATAACTTGCTGATCCCATTGACTTAGAGAACCATACTGGAGGTCACTGATTGCTTTTTGCAAATGCACTCAGACTTGGTGAAAGCCATGTCTCTCTTTATGAGGGAGAGTTCAATTTGTTGAGTGTATGTATATATTACCTCCATCACTACCCCTAGGATCACTTTCCTCAAGAACACATTAAAAAATAAGGTATCTGGCTGGCTCAGTCGGTAGACCTGATGACTCTTGATCTCAGGGTTCTAAGTTCAAGCCCCATGCTGGGTGTAAAGATTACTTAAAAATAAAAAATAAGGTACCTAAAGACAGAGGTTGATCATTATCCGTGAAGCAAGTTATCATATCCAATACGTGAAGAACATTTTCTACCTCAGCAGCTTTTTAAAATATATGCATTCAAATGAAGCACATCTATTTTCTTGACTTTGACTCTTTTAAAGAAGTATATACCTATCTTTCTAAACTGTATTATCCTATTTCATTCTTGTTCCTTCGAAGTTTCCACCCATGCCATCAGATTATTAATTAGCATTTTCCCCCAGGAACTGGTATAGATACTGATCTTAGGCTACCATTTTACCAGGCAGTTGTTCATCTAGAAAGGAAGAGAGATGATATTAAGTTGTTATGTAGTATGATCTGTATCTAAGCAGTGTACTATGGGAGTAGAAAAAGAATATTGTTTAGCAGGTTATCTGATAGTACTAATTGGAAATGGCAAGGATTTAACATGGCTCTCAAAAAATGGTTAAAATTTGGTAAGAAAACAATGGGGGGATGGTGAAGGAAGAGTCTAAGAATATGGAACACTGTTTGAGAGTTGGATTGTAAAATGTAAATAGAGACATTTTTATGGGATGTTTGGTTTCCATATTGAAGGATTTGCCTTTATTTTTTTCTGTAGTGGGTAGTCATCAGACAAATTTAACCAGGTAAATGATTCAGCTAGATCAAAGTTTCAGGAAGATAATTCTGTTAACACCGCGCACAATGGATTAGAATGAATAATATTAGAAGAATAGAGTTCAGTTTGGAAGAAAAGAGGAGGAATTCCAAAGTGGGAATGGAAGTAAGATTTAGATGGGAAAAAAAAAAAACAATGTGGATATAGAATCAATAGAATTTGACAAGCAATTAGACTAAGAGTTGAGAAATAACTAATAGAGGCAATTCTAAAAAGCCTTCCCTCATCCAGCCTCTCCTGGGAAGGATAATGGACCAGAAGTATAATAGAGCAGTAGCTGTCTCCCAGAAAACCAGCAGGGTTTCAAAAGAATATTCAGGTCTCCTAAGCCCAGAGGAGAAGAAACTCACATAATGGAGGTGCAATCACTATGAATAATTCTTGGAAAAGTCTAGATCTCCTACTGGGTCACCTTTTGTCTGTGGCTTTGCACTACTGGAGTGTTACCCTTTCCCATAGAATAACTAAACACCGCCACCACTTCTTAGCCTGTTTTTTTCCTGTTGTTTCTGTTTCCTAACGCTACTTTCCCTATCACCTCCTCCCAGCACTGTTTTTGTTTGTTTGCTTATTTTTCTGTTTTTACAGGTTTTATCTAGTAGTCCTGATCTACCTTTTACCATCATGAGCCTTGAAGTCATTGCTAAATATTCTCAAGTCAGGATACCTTGGTTCTTTATACTAACTACTGAGCTTCCTAGGACTGAAGTGAGTTCCCTACCACCTTCTTTGGATTTTATCCACACCATCACTCCTTCCTTGAGTGTGTCCTTTGACCGTGACAGGGCATCTATAACCCTGATGTTTCCCTGCCACTTCCATGTCCTTAACTCTGCCCTGGCCTCTTCCACACCCAGTCTATCTGCCTTGCAGTCAGGACACAAGGTGCTGGATTATTATTGTCATCTTCTAACACTAATGCTGATGCCAACAGCCTTCAGAGTGAAACTGGGAGAAGGTTACTGGGAAGGTTATAAGTGTTCTGGAGTTTGGTAAGTTAAAAGTCAATGGTTCCAGAGGTTTCAGAAATAGGCAATATGATTGATTATATGCAACCTGTCTTTATATCTTTCCTTTCTTGCTGGGAAAAGGTATTTGTTCTGGAGCAATACTACTCTAAGCACTAGTGCAGGTCTGTCAATGCTAAATCGAAACCACATCCTCTATTATGCAAAATTCAAGGTAGTTTCATATTTCTTTTGTAATACTGACACATTTTTATTTCATTAAGCTTTCTATACAAATTTTTCTAAAAGTTAAAATTGACTCTTCTTGAATACTGTGTTCTAAAGCTCAAAATATAATTATCTAAGAAGGTTAAAATTTAGTCTAATCATTTTGACTATCTGCATCACAGTTTCTTATTTGTAGAATGAGGGATTAGACAAGACAGACTGTATAGACCCAAATTGTTTTAGAACACAATTAACATATAATTCACATATCTAATCAAAGATTATATTACTCCCCTGGCCCTGGCCCCACCTCCATGCCTTCCCCTGCCTTCCTCCAATGAAGAAAAAAAAAATTCATGAAGTTTGTGTTTTGGTTCAGGAGGGTTTTTCCCCCCCCCCAATTTAAAATGTTTTTTTCTTAATTTTTAAATGCATAACATCTAATGATTAAGTTAATCCTCAAGATTAATTCAAAAGAGTAAATTTGTACCATTATCAACTTAAAAATCCAGTGTAATTTCCTCAGCCTCTATATCAATAGTACTTTACAATGGTGATTAATATTCTTTATTAAATGGCTCCCATTCCATGCCACAAATCTGATCTACAGAACCAATTTAGAAGAAATGAGATATGTTTTGTGCAAAACTTAAAAAAGTAAAAACAATATCCTATCATGTCTAATTATTTCAAGAATGTGTACCTCCTGCTGGGCAAAACCTAATAATAATTAAATTTTGCTTAGGGCAGTATGGGGAGTCCTTATTTGTTTAAGCTTCACTTAAAATATACCCCACAGTACAAAATGCCATATCACGGATGTTGTGGTTCATTAACTCAAGGCCATATCATACTCAAAAAGGAACATAATTTTTCAATTAATCTATAGATTTTAGATAACTGTCCAAAACTCATTTACTATTCAAGATAATTACATACTTTTAGCATTTTTTTATTTTCAGTTTAGTGAAAGTTCATTTCCCAGCAGCTTTTACCCTTTCCTCAAACTGCTGCAGACATAAGCCATTTTGCTTTAACAACACCTCCCATATTCATTCTCCCACGTATGCTTATTGGAAGCATTAGAGGTATCTAAATTAGACTTGGCAGAAATAAAGAGACTTTCCACTTTTGGACAGCATATCCTATGGGGCACAAGTTTGAAAGAGGCAAATTGAAAATGAAAAGAGATCTGATGCTACAAGGACAAAGCTAGAAAAATGTTTGAAAGTGGCGTAATTTAAAAATACAATACCCTATGTTTATTTGTAATGTCTGGAGAATGCCATGGTTTGCTTAATTGAAAATTAGGGGCAATTCAAGGATACATATGCCATACAAGGATTACTGATTTTCTTTTTTTTTTTTTTTAAGATTTTTTATTTATTTGACAGAGAGAGACACAGCGAGAGAGGGAACACAAGCAGGGGGAGTGGGAGAGGGAGAAGCAGGCTTCCTGCTGAACAGGGAGCCCGATGCGGGGTTCAATCCCAGGACCCTGGGATCATGACCCGAGCCGAAGGCAGACATTTAATGACTGAGCCACCCAGGCGCCCCAAGGATTACTGATTTTCAAAGTGCAATGGAATAAAATGCATTCAGTCCTAAAACTTGAATTTTCCCAAACCTGAACTTTGATGATTCAGATGGTCCCTCATTGTTTGTATGTTCTTTACCGGCCAAAACATGCTCCCTATCCAGCAAAAAAGAATGAATTTTTGTTTTTATTCATCCCCAAGAAAAGCAATGTGCTTTGCAACGAAGGGGGAGGTTGGTTTGTGGGAAACCATTGCATATTTTAAAAAGTATTTGTTCTATATTCCTGCTACTTGTCAAATGAGTCTATACATGGGAGCTCAAGAGCAATGCAAGATATGGGCAAGAGGCATCAGAGACCACTCATGTAAAAAATTTGCCAGCCCACTGATTCATTCTACTTCTTCTACAAAATGGAGATCCACTAGAAGCCAGAGGTTGTTCTAAGTAGATACAAACCTTAGAGTCATTCACTTCACTAGTCACTGTTTAATAAGGTGGAAAGAAATGAGAAGTCAATGAGAAGGAAAAAAGGGAAAAACATTAAACCACATCTTCATTCATTCCTTCATTCAAACATAATTAAACACTGCAACACAGCAAACATTACATAAAATTCAGATGAAAGAAAATGTCAAGACACTCAAGTTTAAAACAAGAGATAGGCAATTAAGCAAATAACCATAATATACTGTCATTAGTACTCAGAAGTATGCACAAAGTTCTAAGGGAAGAAGAAAGAAGTGAAAGAGGATGGGCTAGATTTCTCTAGAAGCAGAAAGTTGTTAAGAATGGCCATTTATGGGGCACCTGAGTGGCTCAGTCGTTAAGCATCTGCCTTCGGCTCAGGTCATGATCCCAGGGTCCTGGGATCGAGCCCCACATCGGGCTCCCTGTTCCACGGGAAGCCTGCTTCTCCCTCTCCCACTCCCCCTGCTTGTGTTCCTGCTCTTACTGTGTCTCTCTCTGTCAAATAAATAAATAAAATCTTAAAAAAAAAAAAAAGAATGGCCATTTATAAGGGGTGAAACTCAATATATCTTGAAAAACAGTTTAAGTGTCAAGAATAACCAAAAGAGACCATATACACGAGACAGAGAAGTCATTCTGTACAGCCAGTGGGACAGGCCGCAAAGATGCATTTAAGTCCATTTGAGCCCAGGGAAACTTGTTTTCATGTTTTCTATGACTCTTTTAGAATACATGGTAAACTTTACCCTTAAAATTTGAAAGTCCAATTTATAGTCTTTAATCTCTTTAAGATTTCATGTGTGGAATAGAGACCTCTGTATATTAACTTTGAACAATTTCCTCATTTTGTAATGAAATAGGTATAAAATTTTAAAAATACTTATCTAGATTATTCATTGTTTAGTAAGTCATACCTCCCTCCCAATCCTAAAAGTCCTGGCAAGGAGATTAGGAAAGTAAATTTATTGCCCAAGGAGTCAAACACTATCAAGTACCTAGAACAAAGCAGTCTCTAAACATATTTACAGATGGCTGTTGTGAAAATCAGGTACTATCAAGTGTTTTATACATTCCTGAATCTCTTCTTTACATTAATAACAAGTCTGGCTAACACAAAGTCTTAATGTAAACTTGGGTAAGGAGTATTTAGGATATCTGTGATTTGAGGAAGTAATCAAGTAATAGGAAATGTAAAAATAAATCACTTCCCAATGGAAAAGAGGGGACAGAGAAGAAAAGAAAAAGAAATATATGCTAGAATTGGGTACAGTTGCTGCAGTTTATTTTTTCCATTTACTCATTTATTCATTTAACATTTATTCAGTGCCTGTATCAGTTATTTTTCTGGGTTCTATAGGTAGAGCATTAAATGTCAAGCCTCTGTACTCCTAGGCAAAGCTCCTGGAGGAAAGGTGTTTAAGAAAAACCCAGATATGTTTGAAAGAATCTTGGAGAAGTGAAGTTTCTTACTCATTTCTCAGGTTGCAAGCTGAAAACCTTCAATTACCCTGAGTGAAGAACTGCATCTAACTTTACCAGTTAGAATTTTAGAAATGGGTTGAGATAAGGTTTGCAAAGAGGAGACTAAGATGTCACCTTGGTTAGGAAGAAATTCTAAGAGATGGAAAATTTGGCAGTAACAAAGACAAAATACAAGGGATCTGCTCTCAAATCACACCAAACAGCAATGCTAGACCAAAAAAAAAAAAAAAAAACCCCCAAAAAATAAATATAAAAAAATATATAAATAAATATATATATATATATATATTTTTTTTTTTTTTTTTGGTTTGCTTTGCTTCTGGTACTTTTGTTTTTCTTTACATGGCAAAGTTTGAAAGCATATAAGACCAAAAAAGAAAAAAAAAGTGGTAGAAGTTAGAGAAAGTAATAAGCTATGGCATGCATGGGAAGTAAGCAGATGGACCATAAAGTACAATAATGGAATGTGCCCAAGGGACTAGGGTGTAAAGACCCATATAGGGACTGAAGTTGAAGCCACAGGTCCCAGTAATGTGTGAATCTGGAACTAATCTCTCAATATAAAGCTGGGAACCATCTATAAAATCAGGACTAACAAAATTTCTCCCCCCTAGCCCAAGTGGAACAAAAGTGGGCATTTGCCATAGGTAAAGATAATCACATGTGAAACTTTAAAGCCCATACCTGGAAACATAGGGGATAGAAATCCTAAGCTGAGAAATTACCATGAAAATTGACCCCAAACTAGAAAACTCACAGGTCAAATGTAAAGCAGCCACATTAAGGACATCCATAACACAAGGTATACATGCAATTCATGTGCAAAACAACTCATTCTAATAAGGTCACTGTCCAACATTAGAAAACATGAAAAGAAAAGAAAATGTTAAAAGTGTGAAAGTTAAAACACACACAAACACACAAGAATTAGGATCACAAAACTTAAAACTAGAGCAATCTAAAAGAACAAAACATATTTGTCAAAAAGTTCAAATAGATGAAAGAAGCAACATAAGTTATAAAGCTAACTGATGATTTGGAAAAAGACGTATACATTTGCAAAACAAAAATTTAAAGAAATGAAATATATATCAAAAAAAAAGAGAGAGAGAGATGCAAGGAACAGCAGACTGTAAGAAGCAGAGAAATGAATTAGTGACCTAGAAGACAAAATAATGGAAAATAATGAAATTGATCAAAAGAGAGAAAGAATTAAGCAACACAAGATCAGACTTAGGGAACTCACTGACTCCATCAAACATAATAACACTTGTATTATGGGAGTACCAGAAGAAGGGGAGAGAGAGAGAGAGAGAGAGAGAGAGAGAAAGGGGGCAGAAAATATAATTGAGGAAATAATAGCTGAGAACTTCCCTAATCTGGGGAAAGAAACAGACATCCAGGTCCAGGAGGCAGAGAACTCCCACCAAATCAACAAAAACAGGCCAACACCAAGACATTTTGTACTTAAATTTGAAAAATATAGTGATAAAGAAAAATCTTAAAAGCAACAAGACAAAAGAAGTCTTTAACTTACAGGGGAAGACCCATAAGACTAGTTGGAGATTTCTCAACAGAAACTGAGCAAGCCAGAAGGGACATATTCAAAGTGCTGAATGGGAAAAATCTGCAGCCAAGAATACTTTATCCATAAATGCTATCATTCAGAAAAGAAAGAGAGATAAGCAAAAACTAAAGGAGTTTGTGACCACTAAAGCAGCCTTACAAGAAATATTATGGGGGACTCTATGAGTGGAAACAAAAAACCAGAAGTGACAAAGACAAGAAAGCACCAGAGAAAAATTCCAGAAACGATGACAAAATAAATAATAAAAATGGCAATAAATACACACCTACCAATAATTACTTTGAATGTAAATGGACTAAATGCTTCAAGAAGAAGACATAAGGTGTCATAATGGATAAAAAAAAAAACAAGATCAATCTATATGATGTCTACCAGAGATTCATTTTAGACCTAAAGTCACCTGCAGATTGAAAGTGAGGGGGTAGAAAAACATTTATCATGCAAACAGATAAAAAGAAAGCCAGAGTAGGCATATTTGGATCACACAAACTAGACCTTAAAACAAAGACTGTAACAAGAGAGAAAGAAGGGCACTATATCATAATAAAGGGGACAATCCAACAAGAAGATACAATAATTGTAAATATTTATGCACCCAACATGGGAGCACCCAACTACATAAAACAATAACAAACATAAAGGAACTAATTGACAATAATACAGTAATAGTAGGGAACTTTAAACACCCCCTTACAGCAATGGACAGATCATCTAAGCAGAAAATCAAGAAGGAAACAATGACTTTGAATGACACACTGGACCAGATGGCCTTTCCATCCTAAAACAGCAGACTACACAATCTTTTCAAGTGTACATGGGACATTATCTAGAATAGATCACATATTAGGTCACAGACCAGGCCTCAACAAATAGAAGATTAAAATCATACCTCACACCTTTTCTGACCACAACACTAGGAGACTAGAAGTCAACCATAAGAAAAAATCTGGAAAGACCACAAATACATGGAGGTTAAACAACATTCTACTAAGCAATGAATAGGTCAACCCAGAAATAAAAGAAGAAATTTTAAAAATACATGAAAACAAGTGAAAATGAAAACAGAATGGTCCAAACCTTTGGGATGCAGCAAAAGTGCAAGAAGGAAATATATAGCAATAAGGGCCTACCTCCAGAATCAAGAAAAATCTCAAAAAAACAACCTAACCTTACACGTAAAGGAGCTGGAAAAAGAACAACAAATGAAGCCTAAAGCCAGCAGAAGGAAGGAAATAATAAAGATTAGAGCAGAAATAAATGATAGAGAAACTAAAAAACAAAAAAGGAAAAGAATGTTTCAAATTTAACAAGGAAGAAGTCAAACTTTCACTATTGGCAGTTGACACGATACTCTATATAAAAAACCTGAAAGTCTCCACCAAAAAAACTGCTAGAACTGATAAGTGAATTCAATAAAGTTGCAGGATACAAAATCAACATCCAGAAATCTGTTGCATTTCTCTACACCAATAATGAAGCAACAGAAAGAGAAATTAAGGAGTCAATCCCATCTATAATTACACCCAAAACCCTAAAATACCTAGGAATAAAACTAACCAAAGAGGTAAAGGATCTGTTCTCTGAAAACTATAAAACACTGATGAAAGAAACTGAAGAAGACACAAAGAAATGTAAAGACGTTCCCGGCTCACGGGTTGGAAGAACAAATATTGTTAAAACTACCCAAAGCAATATATGCATTTAATGCAATCCCTATCAAAATACCACCAGCATTTTTCACAGAGCTAGCACAAACAGTCCTAAAATTTGTATGGAAGCACAACAGACACTGAATATCTAAAGCAAACTTGGGGAAAAAAAAAAAAAAAGCAACCTTGAATAAAAAAAAAAAAGCAAAGCTGTAGGCATCATAATTCTGGACTTCAAGCTGTATTACAAAGCTTTAGTGATCAAAACAGTATGGTTCTGGCACAAATAAAAAGACACACAGAGCAATGGAACAGAATAGAAAACCCAGAAATGAACCCACAATTATATTGTCAATTAATCTTCAACAAAGCAGGAAAGAATATCCAAAGGGAAAAAGACAGTCTCTTCAACAAATGGTGCTGGGAAAACTGGACAGCCACATACAAAAGAATGAAACCAGACCACTTTCTCACACCATATACAAAAATAAACTCAAAATGGATTCAAGACCTAAATGTGAGACCTGAATCCATAAAAGTCCTAGAAGAGAACACAGGCAGTAACTTGTTTGCCGTAGGCCATAGCAACTTCTTTCTACTTACATCTGCTGAAGCAAGGGAAACAAAAGCAAAAATAAAGTATTGGGACTATATCAAAATAAAAAAGCTTCTGCACAAAGGAAACAACCAACAAAACTAAAAGACAACCTACTAAATGGAAGAAGATTTGCAAATCAGGTACCTGATAAATGGCTAGCACTCAAAATATATAAAGAACTTACAAAATTCAACACCCCAAAATTAAATAATCCAATTAAAAATGGACAGAAGACATGAACTGACATATATATATAGTCAGTTCTTTACCTTATCCATTCATCAGTCAATGGACACTTGGACTGTTTCCATAATCTGGCTATTGTAGATAATACTATTATAAACATCAGGGTGAATGTATACCTTTGAATTAGTATTCTTATATTCTTTGAGTAAATACCTAGTAGTGCAATTGCTGGATCATAGTGTAGTTGTATTTTAACTTTTTAGGAACTCCCATACTGTTTTCCAGAGTGGATGCACCAGTTTGCATTCTCACTAAGAGTGCATGAAGGTTCCCCTTTCTGTACATCCTGACCAACACCTGTTGTTTCTTACTGATTTTAGCCATTCCAATAGGGATGAGGTGATATTGCATTGTAGTTTTGATTTGCATTTCCCTGATGATAAGTGATGATGAGTCTCTTTTCACGTGTTTGTTGGCCATCTGGATGTCTTCTTTGGAGAACTGTCTGTCTTTGTCTGTCAGGGCTTCCATAACAAAATACCACATACTAGATGGCTTATAAACAACAAAAATCTATTTCTCACAGTTCTGGAAGCTAGAGGTATAAGATCAGGGTGCCAGTAGAGTCAGATGAAGGCCCTCTTCCTGGTGGCAGATTTCTCACTGTATCCTTACATTGGGGCTAGCAAACTCTGACGTTTCTTTTATTAAGGCACTATTGTCATTTATAAGGGCTCCATCTTCATGACCTAAGCACATCCCAAAGATCCTGCTTCTTAATATGATCACATTGGGCATTAGGGTTTCAACATATGAATTTTCGGGAAACACAAAATTCAGACCATGGCAAAATCTCAACAAATTTCATAGAATTGAATTTATATAGAATATGATTTAGCAAGAAATAAAATATAACTTGAGAATCCTCATTGATTGAGAAATTAAGATCATGAATTCAGGATAACCCATGCATAAAGTAGAAATCATAATAAAAACTGGACTATTTTGAACTGAATAAAAATGAGAATACAAGTAACAGATCTTCTAGGATGTACCTAAAATCAAGCTTAGTGGATTTATAATATAAAAGTATACTTTTTAAGAAAAGAAATGCTGAAAAACATTGGCTTAAGCGTCTCTATCGAGTTAGTAAAAGAATTAAAATATTGAGAGAAAAAATATAGAAGGAAACAATATAAGAATTTACAAAATAGAAAAAAAGATTTACAATAAAGTAGATAGATCAACAAAACCAAAATTTTGTTCTACAATAAGACGAATAAAATTTATATACCCATTATCAAAAAAAAAGAAGGTGAGAGAGCGAGCTTAGATAACCAACATCACGAGTGAAAAAGAGGGCTTTGTAACATATTCTACAAACTTTAAAAGGAAGTAAGAAGATCTCATGAATTGGGGTGCCTGGGTGGCTCAGCTGTTAAACGTCTGCCCTTCGGCTCAGGTCATGATCCCAGAGTCTTGGGATCGAGGCCTGTGTCGGGCTCCCTGCTCAGCAGGAAGATCTCTTTTCCCTCTCCTACTCCCCCTGCTCGTGTTCCCTCTCTCACTGTATCTTTCTCTGTCAAATAAATAAATAAAATCTTAAAAAAAAGAGAGAGAGAAGATCTCATGAACTTAATTATCAAGAACCAAGACAAAATCTGATGAAATAGACTAATATCTAGAAAAGATAACCAATCTGATTTAAGAAAAAAATAGAAAACCTGAACAGACCTTTTCACCAATAATTAATTCTATCTATAATCAGGAAACGTTCAAGAATTCTTCTGCTCCTGATGACATAAGCAGAGAATTATACCAAACACTTGAAGAAGAAATAATTTTAATAATAATTTCCAAAACTTTCCAGAGAGTTGAAAGGAAAGAAACATTATACATCTTATTTTATATGATCAGAGTAATTCTGATTCTAAGACCTGACAAGCTCATTACTCATAAAAACCTCACTTACGATCATATATGTAAACATTCTAAAATGAAATATTCCCAAACCAAATTCAGCAACGTAGTAAAGAGGTAAACAAATCACACCCAAGTTATATGTATACTGGGAACTCAATATGGTTTCAAATGAACCCATGTAACTCCCCACACTAATAGATCTGTTCTCGATATTCCCATTAGCCCCTCCAGGACAATTCTCTGCTCATCTCTGCCTTCACTTGTGCCTTGGCATGTCAGCAAGCTTCAACTGCTACCTGGTTTGCCTAGTCAATGGGAGATATTGGCAAAAGAAGGTAATAGAAAAGTGGTACAGATACTTATTCTTGCAGTTCTCTCCCCATTGTGTTGTCCATTTGCACTGGTACATAATTTCAACCCAAAATCAGAGCTTCAGTTGGAGCAGTCCTCTGTTACAGCTATGTATCTCACTGAAGTTAAGTATCCACTGCTCTATCTTTTCTCCTTTTGGTATGTAAAGCTTCCCCATTATAACTAGTTCTGAGATTCTCCGCCAGTTCTCATTGGATAGTCTCACCTCTATCTATATCTTTTTGCTCTTTCTTTCCTGCTGGGCACAGAGAGATAAAAGACAGATAAGAAAATCTTATAATTATCTCAGCAGATGCAGGAAAAATGTTTGAAGTAATTCTATAATTTCCTGCTATAAATTCTTAGTAAACTAGGATTAGAAAGAAATGATAATCTGATATCTACAAAAAGTCCTTACCAAACATCATGCATGATGTTGAAGTGTTGAAAGCTTTCCATTTAAGATTAGGAAGAGACAAAAATGTCCACTCACATCATTTTAATTCAATTCAGTACTAATGGTTCTAACTTGTACATTAGTGAAAGAGAATGAACTAAATACAAAAGAATTTTTAGAGATGACAGTTTGAATCTATAATTTCCTCACAGATAATAGGAATGTGCTGATAGAAAACCTAAAATAATAGCAGGTATAGAATTAGAATCAGTAATAATGTAGCAAAGTGGTTAACATTCAAGAATCACATATATTTTTTACACCAAGAGAAAACAGAAAATTAAATTTGAAAACTACACCATTTATACATTACAAACATCAAAATCTAGAATTCATCTAACAAAAGATATATAAGATCACTAGCAGAAAAAATATGAAATATTGAGAGAAATTAGAGAAAACTTAAATGAATAGATTATGTTCATGGAATGGAAACATGAAATGATAAAGATCTCATTTCTCTTGAAACTGATAAAAATACCATTAAGAGTGTTTGCATGCCAATTTAAAAATTATTCTAAAATTTACATTGAAAAGCAAAGAGCCAAGAATAATTAACATGCATGAAGAAGCAAAAGGTGGAGCCTATCATAATGTTATCACAATAAAATAATAATTCATAATACCTTAATGTTGTATTAACTTCTCATAATGTTAAAAGAATTAAGACAATGTAGTACTGGCACAAAGACAAATAAAATCAATAAAATAGAAAAGATAGCACAGAAAAAAACTCAGAACTCAAACATGTATGAAAACTTTATGAAAAGGTATCACTACAAAGTTATAAGAAAGGGATAGTAGTTTCAATAAATAATGGACAATAGGATATTCACATGGAAAATATATTCAAACCATTCCTCAAAACATGTACAAACTTCATTTTTAAGTGATCCACAGACTTAAGTGTCAAAACTAAAACAATACATACTATAGAAGTTAAGACACTGTTTTCAAAATATTGGGATAAAGTAAGTTTAGGTGAATAGGAGAGAAAATGACAAGCTACCTAAGACAGTACTGAAAATTGGACTGTATTAAAACTGCACAATATTATTTACCAAAAAATTATTAAGAGAATGAAAAGATAAGCCACAAAGTGGTAGAGGATATTTGTTTTATATATATCTGACAAAAGACAATATACAAATAAATTCTTGATAAAAAGAAAAAGGGGGGGGAATACATTTTAAAAAATCAAGGAGAAGCCTGGGTGGTTCAGTCAGTGAAGCATCCAACTCTTGATTTTGGCTCAGGTGAGACACCCCAGCATGGAGCCCCCTTAAGAGTCTCTCTCTCTCCCTCCCCCGGTACCCCTCCCTACCCACTGCTCTTTCTCTAAAAAATTTTTTAAAAAATCAAGAATTTTGGGAAATCCAAATCAAAACCTCAATGAGATACCACCTCACACCAGTCAGAATGGCTAAAATTAACAAGTCAGGAAACAACAGATGTTGGTGAGGATGCAGAGAAAGGGGAAGCCTCCTACACTGTCGGTGGGAATGCAAGCTGGTGCAGCCACTCTGGAAAACAGTATGGAGGTTCCTCAAACAGTTGAAGATATAACTGGCTATTTTAAGTTTTATACTCATTAACATCAGATTGGGATTTTTAAGATATAATAAAATTGGGCGCCTGGGTGGCTCAGTTGGTTAAGCGACTGCCTTCGGCTCAGGTCATGATCCTGGAGTCCCGGGATCGAGTCCCGCATCGGGCTCCCTGCGGCAGGGAGTCTGCTTCTCCCTCTGACCCTCTTCCCTCTTGTGCTCTCTATCTCTCATTCTCTCTCAAAAAAAAAAAAAAAAAAACAACTTTAAAGAAAAAAAGATATAATAAAATCAATAATAGAATACAAAAGAAAACTTTTAACAAATATAGTATGAAATGTGTCCTTGATTTTTGTCCCTGTTTTTATTTTTCACCCTGTCCACTATCTACCTTTAAAATCAAGAGGTTCTAGGTGTTTGTCCTGGAGGTAGGCATAGAGACAACTTCACAGCCCGCCTTTCCAGGAAAATTCCAAAAAAAATTAAAAAGTAAAATATTCTGTGCTTTTACAATATTACAAAAATTTAATATCAAAAGGTAAATGAGGGACTCTAACCGGAAGTTTATCTTATTCAGAATACGGAGGAGGGATTCTTCATAGGAGAGCCCAACATTGATCACGGCACTGCAATGTCAAAAACATGGCGAGCCTGGGAAACCAGGAGTGGGTGCGTGTGGCTACGGTCACAGGCTGTAGGTGGGTGAATTCCAGCAGTTAAAGCAAAAAACTAAAACTAGTTCTTCTCCTAAGAAGCATTTAAGTGACCTAAGAGTAATGAAAACGTTCAGAGAAGAAAACAATTTCATTAGCTATTCAGGATTTTAGAAAAATCCTCCTCATAGGCAAATAGGTGAATATTGGAAAGAGGAGAGACTGCAATCTCTGGGATCAATTAGGACCCTTTCAAGTCCAGGAAAAAAAAAATGAAGAGTATCTTAACTAAGCTTCAACCATATAACTAGATTTTGAAGTTCCAATTAAAAAAAAAAATAATGGTAAAGTTGGTAATACTGATAAGACCTTATAAGGAATGAGGTGCCAGAAAGTTTACTAGTATTTCTAAAGTTTTCAGACTAGATGGAGGATTTCACAAAAGATAGTATACACGGGAAGACCTTCAGGCCACTGCCCAGGACAGTCCCTCTACAACCTCCTGGCCTTGTAATTATTAAATTCTGAAGAGTGTCCCTGTTTGAAATGTAAATCATGTGCTCACCTTGGTATATAGAAAGACAGGGAAATTTGTTCCTTGGAAAAGCTACTGCACCTTGAGACATGCTAACTTCATGATAATCTATTGACTCATTGATTCCTGTACTACAGAGTTGAGTTCTAAAGATATGAAAACCTGTTTAGGAAGTTTTTGGAGTTTGGGAGTTTTGAGTCTGGGGAAATGATTAACACACATATGCAGTGAAATCCATGGGTGCGGCTTACATCTTTCAGGGACAGGTGTTGCATTAAACAAAAGCCGCCATGGAAGGCTCCATTCCAACCATACCTAGTAATTCAGACTCATAGAATACTCCTTTCAACCCAGCTTTCTTCATTAAAGACGTTATCTTTAGATAGGTATTTTATCACACCTTGAAAGTTTTTCTCTCCTCCTCTTTTTCTCTGCTTTTTCCCACTATTTTTTTTCTATCACTGTATAGTGAATGGAAGGTACCTTTGTAAAGAAAGGTGCCTTATAAATCCAAAGGAAAAGGGAAATCTTGCTATTTGAGTGAGGTATTTATAATATAAAAGCAGACCATTTGCATTGTTTTATTTTCTCAGAGGACTAATGGAAAAATATTTAAGCCCTTGATATTATGTGACCCTTCCCTTACTCGCATTCACTCTTGCCAAGTAATCCACTGACACTTAAGCACTGAACTAGCAAGAGTTGTGCAACATGGTTCAGCAGGCTTAATGTGGGATGACACACTCCCCAAAATAATATTTAGTCTGGAGGGAGCTTGTGAAGCAGTAGCTAATTCTACAGGGAGGAAAGTTGGGGACATGCACTCTAATTCCCTCTTCCCAGAATCACTTTATCAATTTATAACAAAAATCTTGGCTTAGATGTATAAAATTATTCTTCATATTTTGAAGACCTTACAATTTGTGCTTACTATTGCATGGGACAACAAAATTAAACATACGTATCAGAACCACTTTGTCCTGTATTTATTTTACAACTTCACGATTCATTCTTGTATTCTTTATCATTTGTTGCTCACATAGATTATCCCCTTACCACAAATGGGAAATAGTAAAAAAGGAACATCTTAGTATAACGCTTCAATATTAGACTGATAAACTGTGGGTGGGGTGGAATACACAAGAGAAACAGCTGTATAACTTCCTTGACTTTCGGATGCGCAATTTGTCATGTTCTAAGCAAAGAATCCAGATAAGCCTAATATCATTCACAAGGTCACTAAAAGTTTCAGGCCTGTTTTTTTCTAAACAAAATGAGAATGCCAGGAATGGAGCTCAATGGACCAGACCTCATATTTGAAATTGGAAAATTGTCTTCAGATACTTGAGACACTTTATTCTAAGCTATCAAAAAAATAAAATGGCAGGTAACATCTAAGGCTAATTATACTTTCTTTTCACGAGGTAGATTGGTATGTGTGAAGAGTTGGGGCTTGAAGAAGTTGCATAACATTCAACGTAAGTTGAAAACTTCAAATAAAAGAGTTTTACAGACGTAGTTATGTCAGCTGTCAGACAGAAACCCTGTGAAGTAAGGGATGACCTCACACTCACCTGGATGGACAACCACCACTTCTTCACACTGGTTCCTCATTTTATAAATATGGAATTAGAATTTTATCTATTAATGAAGATACTGTATAATCACCATCTATAGGACTTTGGAAGTCATTAACTTTCGGTCTTAATTTCCACATCCATAAAACAAACATGCTAAGCATGTTTGATTGTAGTGAAAGGGTGGAGCCCAGAGCAGCTCTGGGAAGCTGGTTAAGGACTGACATGGCAAACTAACGTAATTATCACAAAACTGAGTTTTGTTTTGTTTTTTATAGAGACAACACTCATTAAGACTTGAGCAGAGATTTAAGAATGTAAAACCAACTACTCAATCAATATAATAAAATTCAAAAACTTACCCTATGTGCCATAATTTTTCAATATCCTCTACCTCTTTGACCTAATTCCAGAATTCCTAAGGTCATGACTTATGAAAAAAAGATATGGAATATAAGCCCTTGAATCAACCACATGCTATCATGCTGTCTGAACAAAATCATTTTTCTATAAAAGTTATTTATATGTGGAAAACTCTAGAAAATTCCATCACTACAGATGAGATCACAGATCCCTTTAAACTAATAAAAATGGCTGTTTTCACACAGCCCTAACTAAATTCAGACTACCCCAGTTGAACAAGTGATGCAGTCTGGCTGTTTACCCTACCACTTTACATCATTTTCTATTTGGCTGTCATTTTATATATTAAAATTTATTGTTTACATTTTAGTCTGACCCACTCAGTGGTTAACTTCTTTAGAATTATGTTTTTCTTTTCCATTGTCTGGTTGCCATCAAATTATCCAAGCACATTTTCAAAGGACTGAAAGAAGAAATTATTTGTTTGTTTTGCAAAATTTGCAAACTTTGCTCTTAATTTTGGAACAGTGTGAAATAAAAACCCTAAAAGTCTATTTGGGAAATATTCTCCCTGTGAAGTTACTCTGTAAAGCAAATGCTACAAATAAAACAGCTGATATTGGTTCCTGCAGTCACCATCATCATGAAAAGGAGATCAGCTCACAGAGTCCTACAGCTTTCTTTTGTGAGAGCCCTGCAGAAATGTACTACTTAGTCCAAATGTCATACATCTTATTGGGGAAATTATCTGTTAGTATGCTGTTCCTTGGGGAAAGCATTGGAAATAACACTGATTTATCTTCAAAACTAAAAGTAATTCCTGATCTTCTTTAGAAATCAATTTTTCATAAACCTAGTAAGAAATGTTACAATATTACTCACAGATTAATACAATAGGTGTCCTCATGTAGAGCAAATGTAACAAGTAAAATGTTATAAAACCTATTTCTTTAAAGATTTTATTTATTTACTTGAGAAAGAGAGAGCACAAGCAGGGAGAAGCAGAGGGAAAGGGAGAAGCAGACTCCCCACTGAGCAGGGAGCCTGATGCAGGACTCGATCCCAGGACTCTGGGATCAAGACCTGAGCCAAAGGCAGACACTTAACCAAATAAGCCACCTAGGCATCCCCACAAAGCCTAATCTATTGACTTTTAGTAATCTGATTTTGACAGAAATTGTTTGAAAAACACTAGCCATTAAAATGTGTTGATTTTTTTTCTACATTGGTTAAATTTGCCAGTCAAGCCCTAAGTTTTGTCAACTATTAAAAGATTAAGGAGCCTGAAAAGAAAGAGAGACAGAGCAAGAAACAGACTCTTAACTATGGAAAACAAACCAGTGGTTACCAGAGGGAAGGTGGGTAGAGGGATGGATGAAATAAGTGATGGGGATTAAGGGGCGCAGCTGTGATGAGCACCAGGTGTTGTATGAAAGTGTTGAGTCAGTATATCGTACACTTGAAACTAATATCACACTCTATGTTAACCAACTGGAATTTAAATGAAAACTTAAAAAAAAACTAAAAAAGTAAATAAAAGATTAAAGAGACTAGAAGTAATAAGAATAAAATAATAAAATAAAGGTAAATGAGGAGTCCTTAATGAATTTTAGTTCAATTTAACTCTATTATGACAGTGACTTATGACATTCTCCAGCTTCCAGATTTTTCTCAGTCCTGTGAAGTAGAGAAGTGAAATGGAAGCAGAATCTGAGAAAAGCAAATATACGGCTCTTCTGCAAATCTCTACACTAAATTATCAATAGGATAAAGAACTCGAATGGAACAAAACCTGAAAATAACCATATTTGATTCATGAATGAATTGACCAAAATATCTACAGGTAGCTCAATTCAATAAAATGTTACATTTTTTATTAGAGTTCTGTATTATTTCTTTTTTTCACTTTATAAATCATCACTAAGTGATTTCATGCATTCCAATGATTTAAACTACACACACGTGTGAATGACTCCAAATCTCCATCCCAATTACTCCCTGGTGTTCAGTATCTATGAATCACTTCATCTTCTGGAATGTGTTCTAATTACTTTTACTCAGCAGTTCTCAAACTGAACTCAAAATTCCCCCTCTTGAAATCTATTTTTCAGTATTCACCAATTGCCTGTTTATGTCTTTCTCACTGTTTTACAAGCTTGTTAAATGCAAAACATCCGTGCTTGTATTTGCTTTATCTCTACGTGTACTAGACACCACAACACTGAGAAAATAAATGAACGTTTGAATCATAGTCTAGAAACAATCTAATCCTGAAACCTCAGGTTCATCATGGCTATTCCTTTAGCACATTGCTTGTGATACATCAGTTCTTTTGAGTTTGTTTTCGTATCTTAATCATGGTTTTACTGAGCCCAGGTCAGGTTATATACTAAGGTGGGGTGAAAAGCAATAGTGTTGTTGTGAAGTAGACTAATTTCGGCAGGATCTTTGCCAAACTGGAGACCTGTGGCCTGGAAATCCAAGATTAAGGGGATAATTGGCCCAAGGAGATCAAGACAGAGACAATACTGGGCCTCTTCTGGAGCTAGCAGTCCACATGGGAAAAACTAGAGACGAATTCAAAATAACATGATATAAATTCAGCGTTTCAGAATTGATAGCTAAATAAAAGGGGGTTAATTGTCAAAGTCCCAAAGAGAAGGGTTTTCTTGGACAGAAACTCCTTGGAGACATACCACTCCTGTGGTATCATAGAATGAAGGGGACTACACCTGGATGGAAGGCACATCTGTTCATGTCTTAATTATCACTACTTTTTTAAGAAACCTTTTAAAATCATTTATCCCCTTTGAAACTATTATACTTTATATAAAATATATTTTCCTTAGTATGCCCCATGATTGAGCACAGATGACAGACAGGCAATAAGCTTCTGTCCTAAGAAATGTTTATAATTGGGGTTCCTGGATGGCTCAGTTGGCTAAGCCTCCGACTCTTGGCTTCTGCTCAGGGTCCAAGGATGGAGCTCTGAGCTCAGTGGGAAGCCTGCTTGAGATTCAGTCCCTCCCTCTCCCTCTGCCTGTCCCCCCATTCATGTGTACACACTCTCTAAAATAAATCTTTGAAGAGAAAAGAAATGTGTATCATTTAGAAGCATCTGGGTTGATTGGGCAATAGACTCATGGTTTGGCTCAGGTCATGATCTGACAGGTCAGGAGATGGAGCTCCACATGCTGCTTCATGCTCCAGGTGGTGGTGGTGGGGAGTCCACTTGAAGATTCTCTCCCTCTGCCTATTCCCCCCACTCAGGTGCATGTATGTGTGCCTTCTCTCACTCTCTCAAACAAATAAACCTTAAAACAAAAAAAGAAATGTGTACCATTTAAAGGGTGGTGTCACAGAAGCTGACCACTGAAAACTTTCTAGAGATCAAATTCTGTAATATTATATTTGCGTTTATACATAAACTTTGTTTTCGCCTAGAGAAAAAACATTTTTTAAATTCCCGTGAGTGTCGGAGATATTAGATCCAATAAAATCATACTATTTAGCAGTTAACATCTTTAATATTCAATAACTATTGTTGTTACACTTTTCTAAGATGCTATATTTTCATGCAAATAGAAGAACCTTGAATGAAACCAAAACATTTCTTTTCAAAGAATATGTAGCCAATTTCCCATTTCCATTGTGCAAATATTATACCAGTATTCCTGGAGGATTTGAAATACTATTTTATTTAAAGTTTCCCTTTTCAAGATTTGTATTCAATTTAGGATTTAATCATCTTTGGAAATGTTCTCACTTAACTTTGCTCAGGGCATAAGTTAACAGTAAACAGATCCTTGTTTATATACTTTTAAAAACGAATGTACTGCATCAACTGGTGCTTTTATCGCACACAAATAGTTGTAGCAAACAAAACAAGGTGGTGGGGGCAGGGAAACTATCTTGCATTTAAATCTCAAAGGGTACCAAAAGTCCTGGGAAGCATTCCATGTATTTGCCCTGGGAAAAGGCATTGTAATTTGAAATGCTATTTCATAACCCATCACTTTATATTGCATGGGCCATACATTTTTATTTTTTAAGTGTAAAAAAAAAGGAGCAAGTTTTTTTTTTCCTTTTAAAGAGTACATAATTGAAATATGTGTTTTAGTAGAACAACTTAATTTATAAGTGCCATTCATGGGAGCAACTGGAGCTCTAAAAACCACACACTGAAAATCCAGTTAAATAAACCAAAGCTGCACTTCTGAATGAGTTTAACTGTCCCAAGTAAGAGACACCATGTTTACTATGCTGTGTATCTTCAAAGGAAAAAGACAACTCAGTTTGGGTATTAGCAAAACAATTTTTCCGCGGTATTTAGCCTTCATCTATTTATATGGAAAAGACAAACAAAAACCCAAACAATATTTTTCCTCTACTCAAATAACATTTTTTTAAAGATTTTCTTTATTTATTTGACAGAGAGAGACACAGCGAGAGAGGAAACACAAGCAGGGGGAGTGAGAGAGGGAGAAGCAGTCTCCCCACAGAGCAGGGAGCCCGATGCAGGGCTCGATCTCAGGACCCTGGGATCATGACCTGAGCCAAAGGCAGATGCTTAAGGACTAAGCCACCCAGGTGCCCTCAAATAACATTTTTTAAGTTAAATTTTATTCTGCTAGTGTTTTTCTTATTAAAACCCTTCATATATTTTACTATTTAAAAAAGGAAATGAACTATGATTTAATAAAATTGTAATGTAAAAATTACTTTCTAAAGTCGTGAGATAATTTATCTAGAAAACTGTCATTTCATCACACCCTGCAGATATTATAAAACCAATTTATAGGACCCCTCCCCCAAGATAAAAATCCTAGGAAAAGAATTCCCTATCCACTTGCCTCTAGTCTTCCCAGGTACCATGGAACACCAGTAAAGTTTCTCAACATATAACGACAAAGGAGAAAAGAAGCAAACCTAAAGATCCATAGAGCAGCATCATAAATGAGGACCATACTAAAATTTATCTAATAGTAACTAAATAACAGTAGCTGATTCAGCTCCAAACTGACCTCCCCATCCTACCACTGGTGTTACTGAAAATCTTTCCAATAGAATTTTGTTGGGATAAACCGTGGTTAAATGCTTTAACAGGTACTATAGTAAACCATCACAACGAGGCTGAGTAAGAGAAACCTCCTAGAAAGAAAGGAAGGGACCAGGTCCTTATAGGAGATTTGTGTCCCATGCCAGAGACCAGTTGGCTCCAGTGGCTAAAGAGGGCTCCTTTGGCATGGTGCTCAGAGGGACACGCGAAAGGAAGGTGCACATTACTGGCAGTCCAGTTAGGTGGGTGGGGTACAGAAGAGGAAGAACTCTACAGCAATTGGTGCTCAGGCATGTGTAGTCTGGTATGTAATTGTCATTAGCTAGCAACAGGCAACAGGACCTCACTCACCCACCTACGCTGTGAGTTACGGCAGTGGATAGAGGTTTTAGAGAAGACTGTCAGGATCAAAACTCGGATATCAGCTGCCCGGCTACTGAGTTTGGGCTTCAGTTTTAGAGCTGAACTTGAACAAGCAGAGTAGCCAAAATTTTAATTTTATACTCTTCAGAGATTAATTTAAAGCAGAAACTCAATTTTCTGACTTGGGCAAATACAGTGGTCAGGCGCAGTGTAAGGGAGAGACAGAATTTGGGACAGCACGGACGCTTGCTCGTCAGTTCTAAAGTGTCATGAGGCAACTCATTTACCCCAGCTGGGATACCAGAGCCCATGCTTTTTGGTGGCTCACTTCTGAGCCAAAAGCTATAAATCAGACTTATACCAGCTACCAGTGCTCCATGGCAAGTTAAATAATCCAAGTCTCATATCTCCATCTGTAAATACAAAATAGTAAAATCTGTCTTTTAAGCCTCGGGGAGTTTTTGGTGGCACTCAATAAATGTCAGCTTTCAATTGGCTGGACCCAGTTGAAAATAATTCCTGACTTTCAGTAGAACTGTCTGGGAGCTGGAGCATAAGTGAGTTACAGCTGATTGAGAGGGAGCATATCAATGGGTCCGTCTAGTTGGGAGAAGCTGAGGAAAGCAGAAGCAAGAGACTCAGAGCTGGCTGGGCGTTATTCGTCAGTAGTTTCCGTCAATGAGGCAATGCATTACTTCCCCTCAACTAAGAGACAGGATCTGATGGTAGAGTACATACAGTGTGGTATTAAAGAGTGTAAGATGCATGACTCCAGAGAATTGCAGAGGAGTAAATCAAAAAGGGTTAAAAATCTCTGAAAAGTGGGCTTTGAAGAAAGAGGTATCAGTGATGACTAGGACACCTAATAAAAAAAACATAAAAAGAGAGCCTTAATTTCTACTTACAGTCATGAAGGTCTGGGTAAGAAAGATATTGTCTGTAGAGAGATTTTTAAAAATTCAATTCCATTAATAGGAAAATTTGTTTAGCATTTACCACATGAAAACAATGGTAGTTTAAGTATGTGGAGAGTGGGTAAAGTAGATAGGAGAATACCAAGGATGCATTTTACCTTTGTCAAAATTGCCAAGGGCAAAAAAGAGATGTCTGTTCTCTGTCAGACTGGAAAATGGAACTGGGTTAATGGGAAAGTGCCTTGCCACTCTAAGTCATAGGACATACACAGGGTCAAAAATCTAGAGTCCCATAAGCTGCAATGGCTGAGAGCAAACAAAGTAAGATAAATATTTTTGGAAAACAGATGGTAGTAGTGGGATAGTACAAAGAAGGGCCTATTTGCAGTGTATGGAAGAAAGGAGAGACTCTAAAGAAGAGCAGGTGGAATGGAGGATCAAACGCACACACACACACACACACACAAATTTATATACACATATATACACATACATACATACTCAATATATATAAAATTCAATATATATGAAAATTCAATTTAATGTATACTTTTTTAAAAAACTATGATCTTAAACCGTCTGTTTTAAAGATATTGCTTGAATGTATGAAATTTAATAGTAAAAATTATAGAAATCTACATCATAAGAAATGTATGCAGCTATTTTATTAACACATCCTCTCCCTGGGATCAGTAAATTTATTTTTAAAAGGAAGTGTTAGGGAACCATGGCTGGTTTTTTGTATCAAGCCCATCTCCATTTGATTCAAAAGATTTAAAATCTGGTATTCATCTCTTTATTAAGCATACATACTTTGATTAATGAACAATCAAAGTTGTCTTATAAACTGGGAAAGGTATATATCATGGTCTTTCTCAAGCCACTCTCATAAAGGATAAAAATCAGAATTTCACATTTTCTCAGCCAACATGTTTGACACCCACAGACATTACTATCCTTCAAAATCAACATTTTACAAGCTCCATAATTTTCTTAGATGCATTACTCATTATCTGTCTTGCTTTCTCCTGATAAATGGCTTCAGGTCACAATCAGGCATCAAATCAATTTGGAGATGAGTCAAGGCCCCAATCAACACGATTTTACAACTTTTCCAGTGACTCTGCCTGGGCTTGCTGAGAGTCCTAAAGCATACTTTTCCTCCTATATGCTCTCTACAGTGACTTTTATATGTTATCACAACACTATCAGCATCATGAATTCAAGATATGTTTGTTTTAGTGAAGTCCATACTTTGCAATGCTCTGAAGTATCTTGGATATATTGTTGAAGACTTCAGCTCCTTCTTGCTCTAAGAATGACATGTACCTTGGCTGAACTTTGAAATAAATTCTACGTTTATCACTGTTTTACTGCATCCTTTTATTTTTGTTGGTTTCTCTTACAAGCATGAATTCTCTTTGATCTTCCCATACTTTGCAGCCACACTGAAATTTATAGAGCATAAGCCCCAATTTTTTTTCCCTATAAAACAGCCCTGACAATTTAGTGCCACAGTATTTCTCTTCTAAATGAAGAAAAGATAACTTAGTCCAGGTATCTGACCCTGGTTTGTTTTTTTCCAAACTTCCAAAAAGTTTCTTTAACACTTCCCAAGTCAAAATACCCTCTGATTTCACTCATGTATGTGAAATCTAAAAAAGAAAACAAATGAATAAACTAACAAACAAAAAGCGGTATCAGACCTAGAAATATAGAGAACCAATGGTTGCCAAAGGGAAGGGGGAGAAAGGGATGAGCAAAATGGGTGACGGGCAGCGGGAAATACAGCCCTCCAGTTTTGGAATGAATAAATCACAGGAATAAAAGGTACAGCAGAGAGAATATAGTCAATGATACTGTGACAGCATTGTGCAGTGACAGGTGGTATTCTTATTGTAGTGAGGATATCATAACATACAGAGAACTTGAATCACTGGGTTGTACACCGAAACTTATTTAACACTGTATGTCAACTACACTCAAAAATAAATAAATAAAAATAAATTAAAACTTCCCAAGTTAAGCCACCTACCTAGAGTAGGAGAAGAAATGCAATTTAAATTTTATGTATCCCAGAATTTCTGGACTTCCAACAGCATGAGATTTACTAGTGAATATGATTTTTTTCTTCACATGAAGATTTTTATTTGAAAAGCCAACGTGTACTGTTTTTTCTCCATCCCAACCAATCATCTTCAACAATGTGTACTCCAGTCCACATTCCACACGCAATACCAGGAAGGGTAATTCACAGTAAGAAGAAAAGGATTCTTCGGCCTTCAGATGCCCCCCCGCCTCCCCATCCCAAAACCTGGCAATCTGCTTGCTAATCTCAAGGCCGGCTTCCGTATACTAATTTACCTCTTGCTTTCAGTTCCTTTCTTCCTTCTTTTCCTAATTAAATGTTTCTTTACCTTCTCCTATGTTTTGGACTCTAGGCTAAGGGCTGGTGATATAGAAGTGAAGCTGAGGAAGTCAGATCTGAGAAGTTCTGTGGGCATCATGAGGCTATGGGCTAAGAGCTGAGAGGGGCGGTCATAAGAGAGCACATGGGAGGGGCCGGTTCACAGGACTGCTTGCCAGTTTCACTTAGCGTTAGCAGCTTTCTGATAGGCCCATCATCTGTCAGTGGTGGGTAGCTCCATTGATGGTGATGGTTATTTGTGGGATACTCGTGGTCACCCTTCTCAGTAGTATCAGCTTACAAATTGTTTTAATGCTCCTTTATGGCCTCCCATGACTTGCTAAATTTCCTCACTGGACTGATTGCAGATAATCTTCAATAGGATAGACTAGGGCAACATTCCTGCTGACCCTTTAATTGGCAACCAGGATCTTAATCAGCTCTATTAAAGAAGAGTCCCCTGAAGCATTGACTCAACACACTTTAGCATAGCATTACACAAGCATATCACTATGGGAATGTACAGTCATATCTGAACAATTGACCTTAAATGCTTCTCCTTATGTCCTTGATTTAGGGTAAAATCTCATAGTTCCAAAGGATTTCTAGGGACTGTGTTGCAGCACACATCTGGTTGAAAAAGTAGATCAAAGAGAATGTCCCTCATCTTTGTGTTCTGGAAAGAATGCTGCTAAATCTGATACCCACAACTGAGTCATTCAAAAAGCTAAGCCCAGAAGAATTCAAGATCCTTTAGCAATTGTGTGTGGTGGACAGAGATTTGGATTACATGAGAATTTGGGATTTGCTACGGAAGTAGAAACTGACCAGACATTTGTTAAAATGCTGTTTTTCAAATGAACACATGGCAAGTGTAATGCTTACTGTCAAATATCCTCTCAAGCTGAGAAAGAAATTGAGAATGAGATAGGAAGGGATAGAACCGCGGGCAATGTACAACAAGAGTTATAACAGCTACTATTTACTACCCACTGCGCTAAACTCTGCATGGATTACCTCATTCAATCCTGATAAAATCTTTATGGGCCCAGTAAAATCATTATGGCCATTTAACAATGGCAAACGAAGGCTTAGAATGGAATAATAGTACTATCTGATATATTTGCATTGAAATATCCTGGCAATGGTATTATGCCTGTACAGTTAAGGCATTTGACAAAAGTCTCAAATTTTTTCATGTGTCATTTGCTTCAGGAGAAAATATCAAAATTCTTTTCTGAGACATTCCTTGATATTCCATTTTCTTAACTCAGTGGTGTTCCAGTTACAGTATGTGATCCACAAACTTCATTTATCTGTGACCAAGTCAAATTAAGAAGATTTTAAAAATGTTTTAAGAATACAACATTGCCCCCAAATCTATATAATTGATCATTTATCAAGTCATTAATTTTTATTGTGTTTTACCAAAGTTCCAGTCCATAATAATTTGAAATTAAAAAAAAAATTACCTGCTCCACAGACTATTTGAAAAGTACAATCTTGCTTAAATCACCCACAAAATCTAAACTTCAATTGAGACTCTCATAACTCAAGCATCAACTTATATCTGTAAAACTCATATAAAGGAGACACTTTCTTTGATATTTTCAGGGGGAAATTAAAATCTACCTTAAACATATTGTAAATTATATTGTTTTTGTAGTTTCTAAATATGCAATATGAAAAATAAGATCACATATTTTCTAAGGTTTTTTTTTTTTAACTCTCTAGTGTAATGATTCTAACACTTATGTAGAAGGTAAGACAGAAGAAAAATGATTCCTAAAATCTGGTTCACTGAAACTCACTGAAACTCTTGAAAAGCTTCTAGGAATTCCTGAGAGTTCCATGTGTTTGCCACATTTATAATATTTATTTATTTTACATATGGGATGGATTTGCTTTCATATAAAGCATTTCCATGGTATCTTCAGTGTCAAGTGGTATCACATTTCCATTCACTGTGGTATTTCATTGACTTAGGGGAAATCTACGTTCATAGGTGATACAGAGTGGAACTGTGTTTTCATAAACAAGGTTTAAGACTCCTCGTCTTTCTCATTATGCATGTTCTTTAAACTTCAAGTTATATAAAACATTATCAGACACATGATGCCTACCACAAAAACTTAGGGAATATAGTATGTTTCCGTATTTCATTTACTCCTGGAATATAAATTACTAGAGGTGAGGTGCGAGACTAATCAAACAAATACTTCCCCAACTGCAGAAGGTTCCTGCAAAATTCAGAAGGAAAAAAAAAAATCACTCCTTAGGAGACTAAGACTTTGATAACTAAATCCTGCATTGTAACAATCTTGATAAAATGTGGCAGTATGATAGTTAGCAGGCATCATTATACCCACTACTATAACAACTACAAAATTATTTATTCAAGACAAAACAAAAATACTAGCATATGAAATTAAGATCAAGGTCAGTAATATTTTACTCATCTTAAGTACACTGAATCCTAATTTGTTATATTTTACTCAAAATGTTAGGATTCCCTTTCCCTGTACCTTTTAACTATATATAGTTATGTACTTTTTAAATCAATAATACAAATTTTTTCCATGACTGTTGTCTACCAAGAAGTTCAATGGCTTACTGATTTTATCATTCAAATGCATAGATTCTTATTTCCCCCACTTTGCACCTTCTACCAACTCCATCTACATGTTTCCCTCCCAAAACATCACTAAATTACAATTCTAAACCAGATTTACTTCTTCTTGTCTTCCTTCTGCCTTTGTCTAAACCTCTGTTATGTAAATCTCTGGTTTTTCAGGCTGTCATTTTTTCAGATCCTATCTTTTTGTTGACCTGATTTACTCTGTTTAAAATTATGTCCATTTGTAGTGATTTACAATTCATACAATATGGAAATACAAGAATGAGAATTCTTCCATTTGCCAAAAAGCTACAAAGAAAACTCTCATGCATAGTAACTCACAAAAGAGGAACCACATTTTGTAGAAAGATGATCTTACCTTCATTAGTGATACTAGCATTTATAGAAGATTAATTTTTTTTATTTATGTATTTTCCTGATAGCCTCTCAGATAAAATCGGTCAATAGCAAATATCGTTAGGAGCCAGATTATGCATAGCACTGCTTTTTCCCTGACAAAACACAATAGACTCTGCAAAAATTGTCTGCAAGGGTTTCTATCAATGTTTCTCATGATCTGTGGGTCACTGAAATGACTGACAAACTTTATTCCAATCACAAAACTTTGCCAAGAATGTCTAACACATTTATGTACACGTGACCTGGTCTACATTGCTATCTATAAATACATAGCTAAGTCCCCAAACTAAAAGTGAAGTAATTGATATTAAATTATTTTGCAATTTACATTCACATACTTACTCCTATGTTAAGAGCTACTAAAAGATTGAGAGATAGTATAATGTCAGATCAAAGTCCTAAGGCACATCAGTCTTCCTCCTTCAGAGAAGTCTTAAACTTCTACCCCCAAAACTGTCCATTATTATTATTTACTAACCATTGGGAAATTTAATTATAACCTAAGCCTTTTATGATGGAAAATATCTGGTATCAATAAGTGCTTATAAAAACAAATGGTACCATATCAGTGGCAAAACATTTACTTATGCAGAAGAATTCAACATCCTCAACTACAGAAGCATAATTAAATTAAGCTAAGTGAATATTTTTATATGCTACATAACATTTCTAGCACTGGAACACATTAAGAGGATGGCTGAAGTAGCTCACTGTCTATTTTTTTCAAAGGACGTGAAAAGTGACAGAAATCCTGAAACGAAACCTGGGTTCTCTTCAGACTGGAAATGAAATAGAACTGCCAGTTTCTTAGCTATTTATTTAGGACTAATTGTGACTTCTGTTTCAAACCCCAATTCTTGTTCTTTCCTTGAATAGCCTAAAGATAGGCTTCTTTATATACAACAGAAGATAGCATTCAAATTTAAAAATCTCATTTTATAAATATAATTTCCCTCACTCTTATTTATTCCTGATCTTGACACAAACTGATAAATCATTCTATAATTTACTGAGGATTTTTAGTCTTGGAGACACCAAAAATATAGTGAGAACCAATACACACAAATGAATACTTGAATGCAGTTAGTAAGTTCTGGGATTGAAAAATGATACATCAGCTCAATGTTGACCACCTTGATTGCCCCTCTATTAAGGAAGATTGTGTTATTGATCATCCACCAATAGTCTGAGCAGTTCAATGTGTGTATCAAGGTGATGATGGAGTTGGGCCCCGATCTTAGAGTCTCTCATCTACTCACTGCTGTGGCCCCTTTTGCAACTGAAGGGTATTTGCCTAGTTTTCAAGGCCATTTATCACTACAGAGTAGCAAAGCATCATCTGGCATCCCAGGGTGGAATATAATTAACTTCGGTTTGTATTTTAAGTAACTAAACATTTGGTTAACATTATGGCCAGTATTTTTATTCGCCAACAAAGTGATTATTTAAATATTCCTATTAGTACTTGGGAACTGAAGTTTAAACCCATCCACAGTCGGGTTGTTGTTGGTGGTGGTTGCTTGCTTTTTAAAAGACTCACTCCAGTATCTGGTGTGATGTGCTAAAATTTCTTCATAGAAATGACAACATCAAGTGGGAGAATTAGGTGTTTGTGTTTCAAAACATGTGTCAGCAAAGGACATTTAATACCGATCTAACCAGTCCAACTTTCTAAACTTCCTAAAGAGATACAATGTCTGGATGGATATAAAACATGCTTTAGTGAAAAAAAAAATTATCTTCAGTAATGAGGTTGTCACGTTCAAGTTATGAACCCTTGTAGTCAAAACTTAAATTTGCCTCAGGTTCATTCCATGTGCCAGGCATTGCTTTGTTCACTTCTGGGGAATTCTAATTTGCGTTGCAAAGTGAAATATGTTTCCATTGCTCTCGTGGCAGAGACATGGGAGAATGCAGCTCAACACGATTGAGCGAGATCTAAGGATGTCCCTTCTCCAGAAGTAAAATGTGATCCTAACAGAGGTAAAAGAGCCCCTAAGATGGGCCCTCTATGTAGGGGAGGAAAGCAAAAAGAACTACAGAAAGTTCGCTGGTCTTTCAAAGCAGAGAGAAGTCAGATTTAAATATCCACAACACTCTCACAATCCAATGTCTTTATTCTCAAATGCGGTGGTCAAAATGAGAAAAAAAGATGCAGAAAGAATCCAGCTGCGGTATTCACTCTTAGCCCAAAGTAAATAATCATCCAGTAGAAGTTTCTTTTCCACATACTGCTGGCTTTCAACATATATACACTTTTAATAAAGAGCACGTGAGTGAGAGCTTGATGCAGCCCTTAGAGCTCAAGCCAACCCCTCTGCGGTTCTGGACTCTGATTCAGTGGTCACTGCTGACTGCTCACATAATCGTATTTAAAATGAGTAGAAGTCACTTCTTCACCTTACAAAATCTTGTTTTCATCAAGATCATGGCATCCCAGAAGCAGTCACTACTTAAAATAGCTTATGGCTTACATAGTTAACCTTACCCAACCCATGACCTTCATCAAAGGCCTCAAAGGTTAGCCAGCGCTATTATATACAATTTAGGATTACCGGTTTTTTATTCATTAATTTAGGTTCATTCAATAAATACTTATTGAGCAACTTTTATGTGACAAGTCCCAAGTTAGAGGCTGGTCATCAAGTAGTAAAGACAGAGTCCCGTGTTTTGCCTTCAAGGCCCCAGAAGAGCTCACACGTGTGTGTGCATCGGTATGCGGTATGTGTGTCAACTTGGATGGCAATGTTTAAGTAATCACACCCATAAGATATCATTACAAGCCATAGTGAAGGCTGTGAAGGAAAAGTAGATTAGACAATAAAAGAATGCAAGATCTTACTTATACAAATGTACGTCCAAGTAACCGCAGTCACGTACTTGCCTATTAATGTCTTGAATTGATTCAATGCAATTGGACTTAGGTAATTTTGTCTTGTACATTCCTTTAACCCTATTTCTGCTCATTTCTTGCAGCTTCTTCTAGCAACCAAGGTCGCTGCTACCCATTGCCTCCCATCCCAGTGCTACGTGGGACCTGGATATGAACCCATACTTCTGAATTTTTTTTTTTTTTCAGGTAACTGAGATCACATTCCCTTTTTTTTGCTACCGCTGATGGTGCTGAGTTTTAGTCGGAGATGTGATGTATTTGTTAGCTACTTGTTAGTAAGACCTTAATTCCAAAAAAGAGATGACAAAAGTAACTTCAGGAAACACAGAGTCTGGTCGAGAATCTGGCTAAATAGGATCTTAATATTCCTTTCAAGTAACAGTGCAGAGGAAGTTGCAAATTCTGGTCCGATTTGTGGCCAGCCTTGAACTAATGAATTGCTCTTTTCTATATAATCTTAGCATTACATCACTGAAAAACTCGCTCAATTTTCTTTGGTCTATTATCACTTTTGTCAGGCATTTTTTCCACCTAAACCGAAGGAGATCCTGTTTCAGGAGAACATTTGTGTGTAGTTTTTTTCTTCTTGGAGAAAAAAATTTTTCCTGTCTTTATGGTGACTTGCAATTTTAGCATTTAAAAGAGGAATACTAGCACTTGAAAGATTAGTTGACTCAAAGAACATTATTGAGCACCTGGTTATCCAAATACACTGTGAATGCCAATGCCTATAACCCAGGCACAGCTTTGTTACGGGTAGGCTAGGACACCTTATGTAGCTATGATGCGCTGGATTTTAGCTTTCACATTCCAAGGGCATTTCACTAACAATCTTGTCACTTTCAATTTAATTAGTCTATGTTCTGTGAGACACTAAGAATTTCTTATTCAAAGCTATTATAAGGTTTAAGGCTTATATATATATATATACATACATATATATAATATGTAAGCTTAAAAACAATGCAGTTTTGTGGCAATTATAAGTAATATTAGCACATTTATGGATTATTTAGGGAATAAAGAACATTTATAAATGCAACGTCTAGCTGTGGCTTAGAAGAGAAAACAGTTCTCCTTTATATTTGTCTCTGATGTGAGATGGGCTTTCTTCAAGAAGTTCTTAGTTTAAAACCTGAGAACATGTGATAGAATGGCTTTCCCAACATCAGTTATTTGTTGCCTAAGTAGTTATACGTATAATTATACAAACACAACCACCGTGTTTTCTTGCTTGGAGTTGAAGGCAGAAAGAGAAGGGAGTGAAATATTTATAAAATAAACATTACCAAATATTATGTTTAAGCTATAGTCCAAATTCTAGTTAATTTTTAAAGTAGAATTAGTGTATTTTACTTTTCAATCCACTTATATTCTCAAGGCCAAAGTATTTATTAAGGCATTCAGTTATAATTAGAGAACTTACATGAAAGAGTTTAATAAGTCCCAGTTTTAGTTCTGAAATATAAATATCTTTCCTATATTAATGGCTCTTAACAAGGACTAAATTTCTTACATAAAATGTCACAGCTTTGAACTGCAAGTAAATGAGTAACTGAACAAGCACAAACTAAAATTTGATTCCTGAAGTAGGTATGATTATTATCTGAAAGAGCTGTGGTATTCAGAAATATTTGCAGTTTTGTTAAGAATACCAAGAAGCCAAGGGCTGCAGATACTGACCTCATCTCAGGAAAGACATGACCTAATTTTGCTCAAAATTAAAGACAAAACAAGGACCGTAGAAATGGAAGCTCCATTATTTTGCCAAACATGGATCCCTGTAATGATCTAACAAAATATTAATCACTGATAATTGTTTACAGGAGGAGTAAAATAATGCAAACCAGGTAATTTTCTTGCTGCTTGTTTATAATTTTGTTAAATAACTCACTCAACCAGGAATTTGGCAAGGTATCTAATGAGCATTTTTTTAGTTCTATGTAAATAGGAAATTTTTTTAAAAAAATGTTTGAATTAAAAACCCAAGGCTCAGGGGCACATGGGTGGCTCAGTAAGTTAAGCATCTGCCTTTGGTTCAGCTCATGATCCCAGGGTCCTGGGACTGAGCCCTGCATCAGGCTCTCTGCTCAGCGGGGAGTCTGCTCTCCTTCTCCCTCTGCCCCTTGCCACCCCCACCCCCCGCTCGCTCTCTTCTCTCAATAAATGAATAAAAGCTTAAAAAAAAAAAACCCAAGTTTCGAAGTTGTATTTGATTTAATAAAATGGCATTTTAACATCTACTGTGCACTAAGTACATGGCATAGAAAATTAATACTTGGTTGATTCCCTTGAGAAGCTGATAATCTTGAGAGTAAAACTGACACCAAGAAATGTTTCAACAAGATATTTTGAGTTCTAAACTGACTATGATTTACAGGAAACATCTTTGCTTGACCTTTCATGGCTATCTGATTTCACAGAAATTGCTTCAATTTGTTTCTCAGTACTCTTCTCAAATCAGGATGATGATAATAGTGTCTACATCACAGGGTTGTGATGGGGATTAAATCAGCTAATGCATGTACAGAATGGTGCCTGATATACAAAAATGACTCAACAGTGTTCTTTTCAAAATTTATATGAAACAGCACCGTGCCAGGCATTTAGGAAGGACTCAGTAAATATTAGCTAGCGTTATTGTTATGGTAACACAGAATTGGGATTCTATCCCAATGCTATCAAATGCTATCAAATTTCTTGCTTTAGTTTATCCACTAGATAAACTTTTAGCAAACAGTTGTTTGACTTGTGAGGCAGACATTATATTTTAATATGATTTTACCATGAGAAAACCCTTTAAGAAATCTGTTTTGGTTTACTGATACAGTAAATGAGTCCCGCTTACAAAATATAAATATAACCAAAAAGAAATGGAGAGTTTGTGTGTGTTTTAACTTGTTTTAGTGTAACAGGGTATTAAAATAGAAGCTGTGAGAAATGTAAAAGTAGTTGTGCAAATCTTGATTGTAATATTCAAACATCACACTCAAGCTGAGAGCTGAAAAGTGAGGCAGGACAGATGGGAAATGGCGGCTGTCGTCGCTCAGAGCTCTGCTGTGAATTCCACCCTTACCAGAAGATTTCCTGCGCCTCAAGCTTAGTGAAAAAGGCCGGGGTCAGACTTGCACCTGAATACCAGGAAATGCAGGAGTGGACTGACTGCTTGCTGATGAGCAAAGCAAGCGGCTGCTTCTCTGGGAATGTCCCCCTACATTCTCAGCCTTACTCAACTGCAAGTTGCCTGGAAGTTAGCCATCGACGAGGAGCAAGAGAGATCCGGGGTGGAATAATCTTAGACCCTGCCTCTCAGTGTCACTTGGAAGAGGGAGCAGGACTCAGCAGGGGTCCTGAGGGCTACTACGGACATTGAAGAGTCAGCAACAAGCTAGGGAAGACTGTATCACCTCCATCAGGGTAGCTACTGGTGACAGTCACCCAGCAGTAGGTAGGGGCGGAAGGGCACTCTCCAGAGAGCCCATGACAGCGCCTCATCTGAGAGCCCGTATTCAGTCAGCCTCTGACCAGACAAGCCAGGGAAGGTCTTTCCTCCTTTCCATCTGTCTCCTCCTGCACCTGCCTGCACACTCTGAGGTGTTTAAGCACCGGAGATAAGGGGAAACTGGGAACAAGAGACGTGAGAAAGAAACACACACACTTTGCTTCCTTCCCTGCAGCAGGTATCTAAATAGAAATAGGAGGGGTAATAATTGCAATTTAAAATAGTTAGACAGGGGGCACCTAGCTGGCTCACTGAGCAGAGCATGGGACTCTTGGTCTCCAGGTGGTGAGTGTGAGCCCCACAATGGGTGTAGAGATTACTTTAAATAAAATAAGATAAAATAATCAGACAGTTTGACATCATATGCGACCAAACATCCTCATTCTGAAGTAAAACTGTATCCTGCAACTTGAATTGATCAAAGGACTGCTACTACTTAATAGTGATTAGGGAAATCATGGGATTTTTTAGTTTTGTGTTTTTATATAGGTACAAGAGATAAACTAGTCCATTGAGCAATGTTCAAACACTTAGAAAAAAACAAGTTATTTTTTAATCACATGCCACAAATTAGGTTTGTTCAACTTACTAGTTTCATTAATTTCAGTGATAAATACGTTGGAGAAAAAAAAATTCAGAGCTGTTTCTGTGGAATGCCTTATAAAACTCTTAACTTTGTAATGAAACCAGAGAATTACCTCATAGAGCACAAAGTATCATTTTTTGTAAAACCAATATTGTATCGTAAATGGCAAATTTTAATAGTTTTCTATAGTGAACTGCAATGGAGCAGGTCTTGCTTTGTGCTCTTAGTCACCTGTCTTCCTGGCAGCCAGTTCTTTCATGCCCAAATACCAACAGCATTATTTCCTAACAGAATTTCTACCACCTTCCCTGAGCAAGAGGACTTTTTATCCCAACAAATATTCCAATATCCACTTTGTGGTAGGTCATGTGCTGAGACCCAGGGATACGTTAAGAAACAAGTATCTCCTACCTGCCCTCCTGGAACTTACCCATGTCATAGAAGAGGGGAAAAAAAAAAAAAGAAAAGAAAAGAAAAACAAATTGGTGAATAAACAACTTAGTGTCAACTAATGTTAAGTGCAAAGATCAAAATAAATCCTGAGTGCCTGATTAGAGAGCAAGTCTGGTAAGGGAATGAACAAATTACAGAGACAGAAAAAAACCTACAAGCAAAAAACCAGGAGGGCAGCCTAACTGTGGATGGGGTGGCGTTTTGTATGAGTGACCTGGGGGTTCAAGGAGATACCCAGTAAGAGAAGAAGAGGCCATGGAAGCATACCTTGTCACGTATACGGAGCACACAAGGGCTCACAGAAGCAGGCGAGACAATATTTGAGAACAAAAGAAAGGCAGAAGACTAGAACCTTGAAAGGAGACAGGAAAACCAAAGCATCATGTCTAGCAATAATAGTAATTGTGGGGTATTGCATTACGTGCAGGGAGTCAAAAGGCCTCCTCTGTCAGGCCTGACAATGTAGACAGAAAGAGTCAGGGCATTGCAGCCAGCATAAATAGGGTGTCAGAGAGCAAAAGTTGCGACAAAACAATGCCTGGCATGAACCCAGGCCCTTCCATTCAGTGTCATATTTAATGTGGGAGAAGCATTGCTTAAAATTCAATTCGCAGTTATGTATTTGTGTATTTTATCATTAATAAAAACAGACCTTTTTAGTTAAGAGTATAGTTTTAGACGTGCTAACCTCAGAAACGTCCTTTTTTGTTTAAGAGCCTCGAACTGGTATTACCTATAGCCAAAATAGTTCAAGTGAGGCAGAGCCTTAAGTGCCAAGCAGTCCCAAAACTAAAACTACGTTTGTCCCAAGCCAACATCACTTCTTTGGGCTTCCTGCTTTGGTCCACGTGGAGGAGGAGATTCCACAGAGCTGTGTTCGCAGAGCGCCACGCCCCCCCAGACCAGGAAGGCCTTGAAAGTGAACTGGAGACTCTGCACAGAAAGCGCAATACAGAGAGAGATAAAAACTCAGGTTAAACGTGATCATGTGTTCCCTTATGAATGGGTAAGTAGGACTTTTTTCTAAACCTCAGTTGCTCCTCCTTTGTAGAGCCGCGTAATAAAATGCACGTTCATGTCTTCGAAGCGTTCCACTAGAATCTGAGCCTGAGACAAGCATTTGAAAGAAAGCATTTTAGAGGCAAGTCCAGGAAGCACTCTGAGCATAAGGACAGGAGAAAGGAAAGGAAATGAGGCCAATAAATGACTGCTGTGGGCACCTGGGGAGCTCCAGGAAATCATGCGCCGTGGGTGCACAGTTCCTCCATTGAAGGATGAAGGAGTTGGGCTCATGACCCACTAATTCCTATCAGTCATTGTTTGAGAGCTATTTCCAGGGACAATACTTGCCAACCACTTCCAGCCTGTCTTAGGTTCCTCTTGGGCTCTGAAGGCCAAAGAAAACCTTCAGGCAGAGTCACAGAAGCCTGCAAGGGACAGTCTCAGGAATCATGAGTGCCAAGGCAAGCGGGTGGGGTACCAATAGTGTCTGTCACACTTACCTGTTAAGAACCAATAAATTACTCTGCATCAAAATATTGTGGAAAGCATGAACTTCTGTATAAACTGGTATCAAGTCAATAGTAGATTGAACTAAGTTATGGTGTTTACTGCAAATAGAGCTGAGGGCAGCACAATTTTTTTTTTAAAGATTGTATTTATTTATTTGAAAGAGAGAGAGAATGAGAGAGAGGGAGAGAGAGAGAGAGCACGTGAGAAGGGGAAGGGTCAGCGGGAGCAGCAGACTCCCTGCTGAGCAGGGAGCCTGATGCGGGACTCGATCCCGGGACTCCAGGATCTTGACCTGAGCCGAAGGTAGTCGCTTAACCAACTGAGCCACCCAGGCGCCCTGAGGGCAGCACAATTTGAATAGAAATAAACATATATTTACAGTTAGGAGACTTGGCATTTTTAAATCCTGAAATGTCCCTGGGCCTATCACTTCTCTAACTTAAATGAATGAATGTGAATAGGGTAATATTAGCTTTCCTAAAGATGAATATATTAAATGAGATGAGGAGAGGATGTTCCTAGTATTATACCTAACAAAGAGTGGATTTTCAATGTTAATTCTCTTCCGTCTTCCTCCCTTTCTTATTTAAAGATTATTCTCACCTAGAGATGCTTGAAATTTCCATATATCACACCAGCCCATTAAAAACAAGTTGAAGCCACTGAAAGTTGAAGTTACCGAAAATACAAGTAACATTCCTTTAATATTACATTATGGACACCTAATGTGTCACAGGTACTATACTTAAGCTAGTAAAAAAAAAAAAAAAAAAAAAGAAAGAAAAGAAAAGAAACTAAAATCCCTGTCCTCAACACATGGTGAAAAAAAGGAGAGAAATGATTATATACTAAGAAGACCATTTGACTTTTAACTTTCTACTCACTGACCATCATTATTCGCCTGTCACTACTATGTGAATATCATCATTTGAAGTTACTAACATGAATTTCAAAATTGCTGGCTTGCTTGTCCATTGCAATGGTCTGATGTTTCAAAATTGTAGAACATAATGTTTCAAGACAAATTACTCCATTTGCAAATGACCATACACATTCATACTACATCATTGCCCTTTTGGACTTTTATTATAGTATTATTAAGAATTAAAAATTGGGGATGGAGGTGAACAAAGATCATTGTGGTCCCTTTCAAGTCCAATTCTGTCAGGGAGGACTTCTAATTGAAATGGGGAGTTGAAGAAAAATACAAATGTAAATAGAAATTTTTTTGTAGATCCTTAAAATAAAAGATCCCCTAACATTAAACGAAATGCTAATGCTGCCTGGATCAGGTTGATCCAAATTGTTAACTTAGGATGGCTGCCTGGGCAGTAGGAAGCAATTTGGTCCTTTCTGGAATACCACCAGAGGCAGCACTGCATAGCCAGGGTGTTGAAAGAGGTATGTTTAAATGGGGAGAAGTTACTGAACTTGGAAAATAAGCCTCCCTTAAGTAGCATAGTGCATTTAAAAAGTAATTATGAGGCCCTTGGGAGACGATTCTACGATATATAAATGTTTTAATGAACATCAACTCCCAAAAAACACTTCAAGAGGAAAACTGCACAACCCAAGTGGGGCATGGCACAGGCTGATAACTGACTGAGTAGTGAGCAGGGAACTGACCCATCATGAGGGTTATTCAAATGTTTTGAATCAAACTGTAATGGTTTTGCTTATTTTGTTTTTGAATAGTTCCTCAGTAATTTGTACCTTTATTTCAATAAGGGTAACAGGATACTAATGAATTAAGGAAATGAGTGCCTTTGAGTGCTCTCAGTAATTAAAAAAAAAAAATCAATGTTTCATTAAGTACAGTTCACTTGTGAGCTGTTCAAGTTTTACCTAATTTTCTTATTTACACTGATCTACATAATTCTACGGTTTAAACCAAAAATAAATTTGTGTATCACTAAAAGCATGATTTAATATATATCATGTATATTTAAAAGTATATTTAATAACAATATACTTTTAAAATGTTAGGACTTTGTCACTTATGTATTTCAAAGTCTTCCATCTCTATTCCCTAAAGAGGAAGAAAAAATATATGTCCAGTGTCGAGCATACGCTTTTAAAATCCCTTGCTGGATCTCAAAGGAATATTAGGGTACACTAACTCAAGTGTCAAGAAGAAGGTAATGATGGATGCTGGACTGAGCAAACACTACTTTAGTGTCAATAATGACCCCCACCCCACACACGCATGCACACATGCACACACACACACACACACACACACACACACAAAGAAACCGTGTATTTCAAAGAATGCTTTGAGGGTTGGTAGTAACTTGTTAAAAGCTAGGTTTCACATTTAATAAACTGAATCATTTTCAAATCTTTTCTTAAAGAAAATCAAGGGAATGAGCTTTTCTCTCTTGGTACGTTTCTTAGATGCTCAAATTTAAATGGAAATTTCAGAGAGCCCATGTTTTAAAAAGTAAGTCAGAATAAAATATGACACCTAATTTAAACACATTGAATTGGCTTCATGTGAGGTTACATGCTGATTTTACAGCCATTTCCTGAAGTTTAAAGCTTGAAATGGATTAGCTCCAAACTAATACTATAAATAGTCCTTTAAGACCTGACTACTTTATATGATGTACTTTAAAATCCATTAATAGTAGCTTTTAGAGAATAAAGTTATGCCAGATTGTGCCTGTCCATAGTCTACAGATTTTCAAACTTTCCAATCTGCTTAGAGGAAGGAATAGGGCAAGTGGGAATTGCACCAAGCATCTAATGATAGTCTTTACTCTTTTACTGGTGTATTTCCTGCTTTTTCCCTGGATGCAGGACATTACTGCCAGCTACTAGGGAAGACCATCTAATGTGTCCTGGTCAAAGGTGTTGCCTGTGAGCCACCTGAAAAACAAGATGCTAACCCCAATATTCTTCCCAATATTTAAACAAGAAGAAGTACTGCCAACAAATAGGAGACAAGATGCAGAAGGAAGAGGTAGTGAAATCAACAAGTGACTGAAATCCTCATTGATTTCTTCATTCAACTCACTTTGTCAATCTCTTTCCATGTACTGAGAATTGTGAACTGTCAGGCCACTTAGAAGAGTGAATACGACCTGTTCTCCCCTCCTCTTAACTCCTGTTAGAGTACAAGAGATGGAAATTGAGCCCTTGATAAATGGAGTTATTTGATGGAGAAGTGATTTATGTTATAAACAAGAGGTTGGTGACAGAACAAATAAAAAGACAGACACATTTATAAATGTTAAATTAATCAAGCAAATGAAACACTGATAGAATTTTCAAAAATTCAGCAACTGCCACAGCATACCACTAAGGAATTATAATCAACATGTTCCAGAACATTTGCATCAAGTCACAAAGATCACCTGCTGTACCAGGCCTTTTCCCTTTAGTTGTTGGGTTGTAGGGTGGTCAGGTAACTATAAACTTGACCTGCTTTTCCAGACCATACAATCCTGACCACATCATTTTGGACTAGAACTGCTCTGTCTTTTGAGATATGGCAAAGAAGAATAAGAGAAAGGAATATTTAGACCAGTACGTAATATTACTAAATAATGGAAATATTTATGACTATTATTCAGCAAAGCATTAATGATTAGCACTTACTGTGCTTTCATACCATATACCATTTCATTAATTTATTCATTAAAGCTCTCATTTTGGTTCAATTCACATTTACTGAGTCCAGTTGTATTCCAGGCAACATAGTTGTTATCTGTTGCCCCCAGAAGCAAACAACCATTATTGTATTCTCACATTATTGAAAATATGACTTTGTCTATTGTAGTTGTGTATTCTTTACAATCTAGAAATACGTGTATTTTCTTCATAAATCCAGCAATGTGATCTGAGAGTTTGGAGTAAGGGTCATTAGCAAGAGTCATTTCTACTCATGGAAGGAGAAATCTAATAAGAGATAAATGGGAGTTCAAGAAATAGATTACTCTTCCAATAGGCCTGATCAGGAAAAGCAGGGGGAAGAAAGAAGTGGGACCACCCCTACTAGGAGCTACACTGACCCCTTACCATAATAAGGTAATTTTTTCTCTTCCAGTTTTTATTCAAATTCCAGTTAGTTAACATACAGTGTAATACTGGTTTCAGGAGTAGAATTCAGTGGTTCATCACTTACATACCACACCCAGTGCTCATCACAAGCGCCCTCCTTAATAGCCATCACCCATCTGGCCCCATAAGTTAATTTACATGTAGTAGACTGCCCCTGTAGAACATCTGAGCTTCTCTTTCATTCCCCTATGCCTACCCTATCCTCCAGGTGCAGTCATATGGTAGGACACTAGCAAATAGGACCATTTGAATCCCGGTTCTGCCACTGCTTAACTTCATAACCCTTGGGAACACTGATCGCTATCTGTAACCTTCCATTTATTCAACGGTAAAATGTGAAGGATACCAAACTTCGAAGGGAATTTTAAGTTTGCATAAGTGAGAATTTGAGAAAGTGCTCATTAATATGGCATCTGGCATATGGTAAGACAACAGATTCCTATGGTATCGATGGAACTCCTTTACATTATGCTGTCATGGCAGTAACAGATGGCAGGTTGTTAAATTTACTGCTCAAGTACGTGGCTCACGTAGAACGCAGTAGAGACCATCATCATTCACACAGCGGTAAACATATGTAGCCTACGGGTCTCGCAAAATGAGGCTAAAGAGTGTGACTTCATGCCAGACTACATACAATCACCCTCACACATGACACTATCAATAGTTTAGTTTTCTTACCCAAAACTTCGTGAAGGTTGTTCAGAAAATTTATGTTTCTATGAACTTTTTACAGTTTAAGTATTTGATAACCCCCCATGAACTTAGATTTAAAACAGTTATTTTGCAACTAACCTTTTCTGAGGGTTTTTAAAAAGAAGCACCACTGTTCTTCAAATCCTCTTTACACATGATCTCGTTGAATCTTTTTCATGACCATGTAAAGTTGCCTATTTGAATGATTCCCCAACTTTCTCCCCAACACCCAAACATCCATTTTACAGAGGGGAACTTAAGCTTAGACAAGTTGTCAGGCTTCTGCCAGAAATTTCACAAGTAACAAAAACAAGAAGATACTCTGTACTGTTTTATAGCTAGAAGAGAAGGGTGTGGGCAGAAGCAAAACTATACCCACCACATGAGACAGAGTTGTTATGAACTCTAGGGGTACTTTTGAAAGATATGCACTCTCACAGTCCATTCTTTGGTTCACCTGCATAAAAAAAGCAACTATTGAATATGGCCAAAGTGTTAGAATTGGAATGCACTGTAATGATAGGTAATAAAACAGTTGAGTTGGGATACGTTTTCTTTTAAATTCTGTAACATTTGAAGTAGTTTCTTTTTCAAAGAAAGAAAATTAATTATTTTTGTTTTCCTTTTCATTTTTGTATTTGTCTTACAATTGAAGGAAAATTAAAATATCTTCTGAGGAACGTATGTGACTTAAAATTGCTGTTTAATTTTCAGGAGAACACAGTGAAGTACACAAATATTTCAGAATCCTACGTGGTTTCAGGTTCTCCATTTGTTCCAGAGTAAGCCCCATGAAATTAAGTAAAACTTGACCTTGGATCAGATATTTCATAAATAGAATAAATGTTTTAATGCCATTTGATCCAACACTTGCTATTCAGTAAATTGATTTTATTTGTATTTCACAAGAAACCCTCAGGAAAAAAATGAAATGGTGGAAGAAACAATTGTTTCCGTTTTAATTCAGCCTTTATATAATTTTTTTAAGCATAGATATTTTTGTTTGCCAAATAGAAAAGAAATACAGTCAACAGTAAAGATATGTTAGTATTAGTTTCATAGAGAGAAATGAAGCCTTACCTTTGCCAATTTTTTTTCTTAACATTTGAAAAATGTTGGTTTTAGTATCAAGATGAAATCAAATGGAACACATTACATGTGTTGGGGTTTTCACTGCCGCCAATTCAACTCCTATATCAGAAACCTCTTGTTAATAGGTGTGATTCTATGACATACTGGTCTCTCTCCCCCTCTTCAGTGGTTTCAATTTTATTTATACAGTAGAGTAATAAAACTAGTCAAGTATGTTGGATAAAAAATATTTCCATAGCACGTTTGAAAAACATAAAACCAAAGCCCAATTCAAGCAAATGTCAATAAGTAAAAGCTTTTAAGAGAACCTCCCCATTCACCAGGGACATCCTTATCAAAAATATGTGTGAGTCCAAAGTCAGCCCATTTAGTTGATGGAGAAAGCCTAAGAATTCGTGTAGGAAAACATTCCTTTACTATCACCAATAGCTCCTCAGAGAGATGACACACAGAGATCGGATTTTGTCAAATTCTGTTCGTGGATTCTCAAATGCGAATGGGAGTGGCACAAAACAGAAGTGAATTTTTAAAAAGTAGCTCTATCAAGCCCAGGAGTCCCAAGGATTGAGTAGAATATGCAGGGGGAAATTTATCATGACAGGGAATCATACGATGCCAATTAAAAAAGGGACATTGACTTGTTCCAAAAGTACATATAAATGGGTGGAGGAGCCCTAGACAGAAAGAGGCACATAAACCATACATATTCCTGAATCCCCAGGGACACCTGCAGTCTGACATGGTATTTAAAAATGAGGATTGCCCACGGCTACTACCCTGTGATTCTGCTTTAAGTTTTGATGAAAGCGATACGAATTCTTTTCATCTTGTCAATGTCTCCACAGCTCGTTACATTCAATTTATTTTCTATCTGGCTTGGAAAGTTGAAATAAGAAAACATTGTGAATTTTATTGTGGCTGCAACAGAAACTGACATGGTCTTTCTTCTTTCTGGGTTTAAAATTGAGAAAACATAATGAAACTAGCCTTCGGGGGATGAGATATTTAGGAAACAACTCAACAAAAGTTCACAGAAGAGGTGTTCACAAATTTTATAGTCTCCTCACATCTGTTGTGGATTTCATCCACGACTTCTGTTTAGAATTCCTAGTTTCCTGAAGCCAAGAGATTCAAAGGAAAACTGTGTGAGACTAAACAAAAAACCTGTTTCATTCTTGACAACTGATACACTGTATTGGAGTCCTTTAGAAAAGAGGTGGAAGGGGCAAGGCTTGAATTGAGAGAGTATCTGATATATTGGACTTTCCTCCAAAAAACAGGGTATCTTAAGGGAAATTTTCCATCCCAAAGCAAGCAGTGGTTACAAACAGGTTCTCAATTCTTTGCTATTTTCTTCGAAAGGCCCTTGTTATTTGATGCACATATATTTTTTTTCTGGCTTCCATAATTCGGTACCTCACCTATATCCATCTTCTGCTTAGCTGAATACAGACCAGAATATTGTTTCCTAATTTTTTCCAAAAGCTGCTCTGTCTGTGAAAAGCACACACACACAGTTCAGTTTCTTTAGTTTTGAAGTCCCTCCCTCCAGTGAATACAGAGAAACAGACCAGGATTAAAAATCAAAGCGTGTGCCTGTGTGTGGGTGTGTTGTGTGTGTTAAGTTCACAAGCGAACTTCTGTTGATTTTTTAAATAAGTATTTGGTTTGATTTAGCTTCCATTTGGATTTAGCCCCCTGATTCTGGCCCTAGCATCACCTCTCATGAATCCAACGCTACCCCACATTACTCAGACAACAACTTAAGGAACACTGTTAATGTTGCTCAGCCAGGCACAATTTTCACTATATCCTTGAACCTTTTTTTAATAGATTTTATTTTTTAGAGCAATTTTAGGTTCACAGCAAAATCCAGTTAGAAGTACAGAGATTTCCGTATGTCTGTTAGGTAGACGCTAGATAGGAGTCGTGGAAAGAACACCCTAAGGCAGAGTCCCAAGTCCTTGAAGGGGAGTGATAGAGACTCGAGCTGGAGGCAAGGACAGCAGTAAATAAGCGACACATCAAAAGTCCAGGAGCACGACATCCTGACCTTGTGGCTTCCAAGCCCTTGGGGCTAACAGGCTTCCACCTCTGCCCAGGGTAACCCCTAGACTCCTTATTATACATTTGTATATACATTATACACCCCCACCCCACCCCCCAGTGTTAGAAAGGCTGCCATGAAGGTTTCAGTACAAACCTTGTAGGGTCAAAAAGTCTCCCTCCCAACCTGTGGGAGGAGTTTCCCAAATGATCAGAAACGGCCTCTATTAGAGACCACCCCCTGTACCTCACAGCTCCTCCCAGGTCAGAGAGACCCAATAATATCCAAAAAACAACCTGGGGGCTGATTCCACCTTGGGGAACCTACCTGCTCTCCCACCTTGAAGAGTGTGCTTTTGCTTTAATAAACTGCTCTGTGCTTGCTACTTTCCTTGTGGCTGTCTTTATTCAAGCACAGATCCCCACATAAATCTGTGGAGAATCCAAGGGCCAACACATCCATTCACACAATGCAGACTCACCCACCCTGTCCACTCACAAGCATAGCCTTCCCATTATCAATATCCCCTATTAGACTGGCATATTTGGTACAACCAGTAACCTGTGATACCTCATTTTCTTGCAGAGTCCATAGTCTTGAACTAATATTTTTCTCAGGTATGGGACCCTCAGTGACTCTAAAAGCTTCTCTTACTTTCGACTGTGTTACTCTTCCATACTTGAGCTGTCCTAATTAATGCTCCAGAATCCCACAATTCATTATTTCAAAACTGATCTTTCTCTTGCCTTTCATATTACTGTTAATTCCACTTTTTCCAAAGTGTGTTTCATAGGGCACTAATATTACCTAAGACCCTAATAGGTGATTTGTGGGGACAAGTAGACAGGGAAGAAATTGCTACTAATATTATCTTCTAAAATAATCTAATAAATATAAAGTGAACACAAAGTTAGTATTTTACAATGCTCCTCACTTAAGAAATGGTGAGGCAATGTATGAAAAGGACCAAAAGCCATGTGAGTTACCACACTGAGATGTATGAACCATTGATTCTGTACACTGATCCAAAGACAGGATTTTTCAGTGAAATTTACATTGAGGTATGTTATCTATTATATGATTGCTGTTCTATTTTAGGAGATATTTGGGTTACTATGCAATACTTATTTTAGTTTATATATTATACAGATTCCTGTCCATTGGATCAAATTAACGAAGGAAGAAAAGCAAAGACTTAAAATCAGGTCTTCTGTTTGAGTTGAGCCACTGATTACCTTTGTGGACTTAACCAAGTCACCTAACCATTTCCTAGACCTGTGATCATAGGCATTAAACAGCCACGAGATGTCCACTGTAAAATGGAGATAAAAATACTAACACCTATAGGTTTGTTAGGATCTAATACAAGTAAAGCACTCAGCATTCTTCTTGATTCGTAGTAAGCACATTACATAATAGCTCTAATTTTAACTTTGAGCAGAATAGCATTGGTGGGCCAAAAAATTGTAATGACTCAAGAGATACTGTCATTTTCTAAAAAAAAATTATAATAGGGAATCTATTTGCAATTCGAAGAATTGCTAGAATCCCACTTGGTATTATGATCTCCTAATTCTAAGCCAATTCCTGGAACACAGTAAGTATTCAATAAATATTTGTGAAATATTATTAAATAAAATTCCTAACTCTCTAATGGAAAACAGTGGTGAAAGACAGACTGTGTAAGATTCTTCTCTACATCTATCCCCACAACACTAATATAGTAGTTGGCTCTACAGAGCTGATTTTTTTAACTGCTAATTGAATGAGTGAATCTGTTAATGAAAAAATATTTTACAATATACGTAATACATAATTTTCTTCCTTCAGGGATTTTTTTTTTAACTTACATTAATTCCTACTAACACAAAATGAGTTACATTCTATCAATGTAAAGTCTGCAAAAAGCTACAATATAAACAGGAAAATCCATCTATTTTGCAATCATAACTTTGCATAACATTATTTTGCAGAGATTGGGGTCTATGTGTAATTTACCTAAAATTAATATTACTCTTTTAATAAGGTATTTGAATAAATATTATACAAATTATTATTTAAGCTGGATTTATAATTTTGAAAGAGTTGATATTTTAATTACTATCACATAATGTGGGGTACCTGGGTGGCTCAGTCGATTAAGCATCTGCCTTCAGCTCAGGTCATGGTCCCAGGGTCATAGGATCCAGTCTCCTATTGGGCTCCTTGCTCAGCAGGGAGCCTGCTTCTCCCTCTGCCTGCCGCTCCCCCTGCTTGTCTGCACAAGCACGGGCTCTGTTTCTCTCTCTCTCTCTGACAAAATCTTTAAAAAAAAAATTTTTTTAAATGTATCACATGTGTATAATTAATGTATTTCATAGTTTCATAGTATTCCAGAGCAGTTTTTTTACTTTATAAACAGAGTAGCTACTATTTTCCATAATGACATATTCTCTCCACTTGGCCTTATAACTCCTTTAGTTTTCCCTACCCTGTTTTGTGTGCAAGTGTTTAAATAGTTCCATTTGGGGGCACCTGGGTGGCTCAGTCATTTAAGCGTCTGCCTTCGGCTCAGGTAACGATCCCAGGGTCCTGGGATCCAGCCCCGCATCAGGCTCCCTGCTCCGCGGGGAGTCTGCTTCTCCCTCTCCCTCTGCTTGTGCTCTCTCTCTCTCTCTCTGACAAAAAAATAAATAAAATCTTAAAAAAAAAAAGTTCCATTTGGCTCATGTTAAGAGCTTTGGGGAAGCTGAGAGGACACGAAGGTGGATTGACTGGGTTGGTGCCAGCAGTTGACCATGATAGGAATGCTGTTAATCTGTCAGATAATGGAGATAATGACACTAATAATATCTCAACAGTCTTGAACAAGTGGAACAAGTGATAAGGGCCTCTTATTTAAAATCCTGGTAGAAATAACACTGAAATAATAGCTAAAGCATGGATGGAGGCGCTCTACATTGATCTTAGAGAAAAATGAAATACTCATGGTTTTACAGATGCATGAGTAAGTATAGTAAAGGAAGAAATACCTAAACTGATAGGTAAAAGATTCCCAAGAATGGCCAACTAAGAAGATTGGCAAATTCCTTCCCCTCTCCCCAAAAACATCAGCCATAAAACTGGACAAAGCAAACATCCCTATGTTCTGGTTATCAAACAAAAGTATACAATAATCAGAAGAGCTTTCATGCTTCAAAAACTGCTAAAATTCAGGCAAGAACAGTTGGACTCCATGGATTTCTTGCCTGGGGCCGCTCCATCACCATCCCCAGCCCAGGCAGCACAGAGGCTTTGATAGGGTAAGGCAGACCATGAGAACTGGCTGCTTGGCTTCTGCAGACAAAGCAAACCCACTCAAATTCCAACAGTAAGCAATGACTGCATTGAATGATATTATCGGTAGAAGTGACCGTACTGTGCTTATGACTGAAGCAATCATTCTTGCTTGAGTCTGCATGCATGCAGAGCAAAGACCTGTAAGGACTCAAACTAGCTACACATTCTTGGTCAAAATAAGACTGTACATATATGCAGAGGAAATGCAAGAATCCAGTGGAGTAGAAGCCTGGGCACTCAGAACCTGAACACACTCCCCTGCTTACATACAGACCACTCAGCAGAAAAAGATGTCCTGGCTCTGCATGCTTGAGCATAACCTCTTTTTAACATGGCCTTATGACTCAGTTATGCAGACACAGGAGCAAATCCTAGAAGACCAAGTTTTAAAATTAAAAAATAAAAGATAAAAAAATAAAAGCATCAGTGGCCATACACCACAGGGTGACAGACTTAGCCAAAACATATTACTAAATAAAGAAACCAAAAGTAACAAACCATGTTTAGGGGCAAAAAATCTCAATTTAGAGTTGTTTCAATATATTATTTTAAAAATTCAGTTTCAACAACAAAAAACTATGAGACTTGCAAAGACATAGAAATGTGTCACCCATATTCTAGGGAAAAAACCAGGTACAGAAGTTGTCTCTTAGTGTCCCCAGATTTTGGACTTAGACCGAAATTTCAAGCAGCTACCACAAATGTTCAATAAAATAAAAGAAACCATATTTAAAGAATAAATTGGCAAATAAAGGAAAACACAGAGAGACAAAGTAGATTTGAGGTTGCTTGGACCTGGGTGTGGGAGCGGGATTAACTACATATAGTTAGGAGCGGACACTGAACATTTTTGGGGTGACAGAAGGTTCTAGAACTGGATTGTTATGAGCTTGCAGAGCTCAGTAAATTTACTAAAAATCATCACGTTTAGATTTATAATAGGCGAATTTTGTGGTATATGGACATATATAAATTTAATAAATTAATAAAATAAATTTTTCAATTTAATAAATTAAATTATTAAATCAATACAACTATTAAGAATATATGTATCTGTTCACTTGGATATTTCTTGATCCCTTAATTTTCTGTATGTCTTTTGTTTTGTTTTGTTTTTAATCTGTTTCACCCATTAAAACTGATTATAAATACTAAATCATGGTTATGATTAAAATACTTGAGTTGCAATACTTCTTGACATTATTCCTTTTCACAAGTTTTTTTATCATTGTTTTAGTACACTCTAATTTCTTAAATGGTATAAGGAATAAGAATTTTTTAAAATCTTTATCTTAAGATAATAGTAAAATAGCCGAAATCCTCTTATTTCAATGCTCTTGATTTCTCATCAGGAAATTTGGGAACTGGTCTCCTACTCCTGTCTACTGATTCATCCTCCTCAATTCCACTCATAGGCCAGAGTAATTGTTATGAACACAAAGCCAGTTACATTACAAACTTTTTCATAGTTTGTTACTCATTCCCCATTGGCTATTTCAAGTTTCTTCCCCTTCCTCCCCCTTTCCACGTATATGGGTTCTTCTGCTGCTGTCCTGGACCCTACTCTACTTGTTAACTTTTACTCAGTTCAGACCATTTTCAATCGCCTAAGGATTTTGCAACATCCTGTTAGAAGACGTTGTTTTGTTCCTTCATTGTCTTGTCAGTAAACTATGAATGATTGAGTTATAAAACGTCATATTTACTGCAATTATTGTTTATACATGTTTTCCTAATCTAGACTGGGAGCTCATGAAGAGGAAGAACTCAGGCGTGCTTAGTGTCCAGCCATATAGTAGGCATTCTGAATCACTTCTAAATTAATCAATGTGTAAATTGATAGGGGAACTCAAGGCTCTCTGGGTCAAAATATTTTTTTCTATTATCAATTTATGGAGGAAGAAATCATTTCTTTTCCAGAGTGAAGAAGAATTTTTTGGGTTATAGTAGGCAGAATAATGGCTCCCCAAAGATGTCCTTACTTTAAACCCTGGAAACTGTGAATATATTCCATTAAATGGCATGGAAGCTACTCAGTTGCAGATAGAATTAAAATTGATAATAAATTGACTTTATAAGAGGGAGACTACCCTGGATTATTCAGATAAGCCCAATGTCTTCAAACAGGAGGAAGGAGACAGAAGAGGCAGAACCAGAGAAATGGCATTGTGGGGAAAGCTCCCCCGGGCCAGTGAGGCCTTATAGATGGAGGGAGGGGTCACAAACTAAGGAAAGCAGGCTGCATGTAGAAGCTGGAAAAGTCAAGGAAACAGATTTTCTCCCAGAGCCTCCAGAAAAAGACACAGCCCTGCTGACACCTTGGTTTCAGGCCAGTGAGACTTAATCTAGACTTCTGTCTTCCGGATTGTTTTAAACCACTAAATCTGTGGTGATCTGTTACAACCGCTGAGTTTTCTGTTCCCTGTAGTTAGAACAGCCCTGTTATAAACCAGTGTCCTCCCCAAAAATATGTTATAGAAGTCCTAAATCTCATTACTTCAGAATGTGACCCTATTTGGAAATACTCTTGTTGCAGACGTAATTAGTCAAGATGAGGTCACACAGGATGAGGGTGGGCCCTTACTTTAGTATGACTATAATCCTTTTAAGAAGAGGAAAGATCAAATTGGAAGAAAAGCAGGAGAAAAATCAAGAGTCAAAGCAGAGAAGGCCACCATGTAAGAGTAGAGGCAGAGACTGGAATGATCCATCTGCAAGTCAAGGTACTGCTACACACAGAAGCTAGAAGGGGCATGGAAGCATTTTCCTCTATAGGCTCAGATGGAGTACAACCCAGATCACATCTTAATTTCAGTTGTATCCTCCGGAATTGTGAGGCATTAAGTATATTTTTAAAAGCACCCAGCTTATGGTTTCTTACAGCAGCACAAAGGGAATCTAATAGAAGCCCCCTCAGGCCTGAATTCTAATTGCAAAGTATTGCTGCATATTAAAACTTCTCTTTAAAAATCTCTCATCATCAGGCACCTGGCTGGCTCAGACAGTGGAGCATGCTACTCTTGATCTGAGGGTGGTGAGTTTGAGCCCCATGTTGGGTGTAGAGATACTTAAAAATAAAATCCTAAAAAAAAAAAAAAAAAAAAACAACTTACCACTTTTGAAAGTCCAATTTTCTGTATTCTTTATGATTGTTTGAGCAATCGCTATATTTAGCACAGCACTAATTTGACACCCAAAATGTTGAATTTATAGCAAATCAAAGACTGAACAACTGGGCTCAAACAGCTGACTCTACTCATAATGTCAATGAATGGTCTGCTGTAAGCCCCACAATGCCGGTCAGAAAGAACCCAATGAAAGGAGACCAAACATTCTGTTTTAACACTCATGGGTTTTATTTTTAATTAAAAATAGAAAAAAAACAAAATTTAAGTTTTGTTCGAGAAAAAGTAGAGGCACTGATACATTTCATCAAAGTTGGAACAATGTTAGACAGTTTAACCTTAAAATAAACTTTTTCTTAAAAAAAAGTTCCAAATTCCTCCAAGCTTTGGACCAAAATATATTGATTTTGTAACTATTTCTGAATATTTAAGTTTAAATTGATTAAATAATAATATCAGCAATACGATGGTCTCTCTAAACCACTATATCCTCAAGGTTCACTCCTACAGTTAATATTTTATCCTTTTTGCTTAGTAAAAATAAAAATAATTGCTTTGTTAAATCTTTATATTGAATTTTTGATTCTATGTAAGAGGCATCATGAAAGCAGTGAGTGATTCCTACAATCTTGGTTAATCCAATATTATCTACCCAAGTGCCACATACATAGGTACTCATACACCAATAAAATCTATTCTTTATAAAATAATTCACTTTTCATAGGGGCATCAGTTTTGAAAACAATGTCTTAAAAATACAACTATTTATAAACTGATAGAAATAAATCTATTTCTGTTCTTTTTTTTAATTTTTTTATTGTTATGTTAATCACCATATATTACATCATTTTTAAAAAAAAAAAAAAAAAAAAACATTCTTTGTGCATAATACCCAGTGCTCCATGCAGAACGTGCCCTCTTTAATACCCATCACCAGGCTAACCCATCCCCCCACCCCCCTCCCCTCTAGAACCCTCAGTTTGTTTTTCAGAGTCCATCATCTCTCATATTTCTGTTCTACCTTAGTATATAAAATCAAAATTAGAGGAAAAATAAAGTAGTATAAACACACACACAAAAATCAAAGTTAGAGAAGCAATTTTGTTTTTTTTAGTTTTTTAAGTAGTGTAAACTCTTATTGGAAATACACCTTTTAAGTAATTTTTGGCCAAAAGCTTTTCCTAACAATTTGAATATATTGTTGAGAGATACTGATGGATCTTATTAGGTAAAAGCCTTAGCTGATTGAACTAAATGGTACTAAGTGCCTTGGTAAACCAGCCTTAAACACATACATTAATCAAGCACTGTTTATTTTACCTCTCTACTTTATTTGTTGAAACATTATACATATTTAATGTACATCTGCCAAGATTTTAAGTATAGTACCACACCAATACTCAATTAACATTAACTGGAGGTTGTGGCACTTGAAAATAATGTGATCGAGGCATCTTTCAAACATATCCAAATGTGGTATCTTGAAACTCTCCTCAAAAAAATCAGTATTTCCAATTTTTTTGCTGATAAGTTCTTAAAATCAGATTCTTCCCTAAAATTTGCAAAGCAATTCAATGAAAACCTTCAGAAAATTTTGTACATTCATTACCTAACTTAAATTCATTTGCAAATTATTTTTCCCTTCATAAAAAATTGGTAGTTTCCATACCATATTAGTTTGCTAGGGCTGACCCAACCAAGTACCATAGACTGGGTGGATTAAACAACAGGAATTTATTTTCTCACAGTCCTAGAGGCTTGAAGACTGAGATTAAGGTGTCAATAAGGTCAGTTCCTTCTGGGGGTGTAAGGGAAGGATCCGTTCCCAGCCTCTCTGCTTGGTTTATAGATTAGCCATCTTCCCCGCCCCCCCATCTTCACACTATCTTCCCTAAGTACATGACTGTGCCAAATTTCTTCTTATAAGAATAGCAGGGAAATTGGATTAGGGCCCATCCTAATGACCTCATTTTAACTTAATCACCTCGCAAAAAAACTTATCTCCAAATATGGTTACATTCTGAGGTACTGAGCGTTAGAGGACCTCAATTTTTTTGAGGGGGGGGCATAATTCAGCCCTTAACACATTTATCATTCACAATGCAGTATTTACAAGATCTCAAGTAGCTACAAATCCTTTGAACTTCAAAAAACCAATAGATAATCTCTTTAAGCTCGATAGACTGGCAGCTCTATTAATTTTCAACATTTAGCTATTTTTTTCCCCAACCAAACTAAACTCCTTGTTATGGAATAATCAAAACTACATACTGTATTTTCAAAATCCTAAGTATTTTAGGTAAGTAGTTATGTTAATGAAATCTACAGTAAGAATTATCTGTGAAGTGTTCCATTTTTCAGTCATTACATGTGAGGTCTTCAGCCTCAGCGATGAGCAAATAAAATGGAAAAGAACCATAAAGTTTGGTTTTAAAAAAGCAAAAAGGAATAGCAATGAAAGAGCCATTAGCCAAGGCATCTATAGATCCAAAACTTGAAATGTCAGGTTAGAGTTGATTTTGGAACATGACCAATCTCCAAGTTCATTCCTTTACACTAAGCCATCAGTCACACCCAAGTGGAAGATGATAGCAAGACCTTTTGCTTCTGGGCTGTGCTATCCTCCACCTCACTCTGGTTTCCAGGCACAGGGTGGTTCTTGATCTCTTAGAAGTAACTTTTAACCTTAGCTTTCAAATGCTTAGAATTCTATTAGTAATTATGTCTGATAAGAAAAAAAATATTCCTGGGAAACAGACCATATTAATTTTGTAACTTTGCCTGAGAAGAATGACTTTATAGTATGTCCTTGCCTGACAGAAAACGTGATTTGTGTTAAAATAAGGAACATGTAGATTCTGAGCATCTGTAAGCAACCAGGTGGAAGGAACACAGAGGGGGAGAAAGGCTGAAAAAGGGGCTAAAATCAGAAAAAAAGGTCAAGATCTGAAAGGATGTCTTTTTTATTACTTTAAAATCTAATACAGATATTAAATACATATTATAATGTGCACATTCCTATAAATTTATGTATTTTTATTAATACAAAGTGAGCCAAAGAAAAATTCAATTTAATCAGGTAACAAGGGATTGTACACCAAGGGTGAAAATCAGAGGACTTTTTTGTCGTATGCACTGAGTTCAAAACACACGGAAGTTAGTGACAGGAGGGAAAAAGTTTAGTTTCTTTTAAGAGATAGCCCATGCTCAAAATTAAAACCCAATTAGCCTCACTAACAGTGTTTTGCATTTTAATCCCACCTATGCTCCTTATTCTTTGACTTCCCCTTAGATGTTTTTAAACAAGGTCTTCTCAGCAATTAACCTGATGCCTATTTTCGGGTTTCAGATCATGTTAGGAAAGACAACATCCAGCAGAGCACATCTATTCCTTCTAGTACTTAAAATCCTTATGCTGAAGAAATTCCAAGGTCATTTAATGACGTTCTGCATTTCTCTGAGAGTTTAAATGTGGAAGCGAGACGGGAAGATAGACAGCTGAGGCAGAGTAATCGTCAAAGCAGCAGCAAGCTCAACAGAATACACCTAATCTTGCACACAAATGTACACAGCTGTGCGGTCTTCAGGCACCAGAGAACCCGTCTATGTGTAATGCAATATTAAGGAAAAACATCCTTGTTCTCTAGAAGAAACTTCTCCATTTCTTCTTTTGCTTTCTTACTTAAAAATGTTAGATTACAAGACACTTCCTTTCTTTGAATGATCCTTTAGTCTTCAAAACTCAGGTGAAAAAAGGAAAAATAATAGGATTTCTATTTCTCATTCCAACTGTTACCTTATGCTCAGTTATTCCTGTGTAGTACAGTAATTTAGAATAATAATTGGACAAGAGTATTGATAAGCTTCTAGAAACTTCCGGCAATTTCTGGAATACCTCTATTAGTAACGTATCCGTACAGAAATAATCTAAGAAGGTCTAGCATCATTTCTTACTTGACAATGCTTCCCACGTAATTTATCATACCAAATAAACCAAAGTAATTTAAAAGTAGTTTCACATCTCTCTTTTATTAGGTGAGACACAAATCCTTTGAAATTTTCCAGGAACACTCTAGGAAATCTCACTTACCTTGAGGTCAGCAAGACTCCATGTAGAATTTGATGTGGGGGAAGTTGTCAAAACATCAAAAGATTTGAACATTTGACTAAACAGTATCACAGATCATTATGAAATAATACGTAACCAAAGTGACAACAGAAGATTTCTAAGGCAAATACAGAAGGTTACATGTTTGTGAACAAAAGTTAGCTCTTATAATATGGAGAAGACTGGGTTTTCTTAAGTAAACACAGACCTGGTAAACCCAACGTGAAGCAGAGTAAATTAATTCGTAAAACATAAAATCTTCGCAGATTACTTAAAAGATACAGGAAAACCTTTGTTTATAATTTATTAAGAGCAGACCAACAATTGAAGAAAACTTTGTTCTGTAGAGAGAAAACCAAACTCTAATTTTGCACCAGTGCACTTTTGATATTACAACTCATTTTTTTTAATTTAAATAAATCTGTTCCAATCTTAGCCTGCTTGACCACACATAAAATTCCTTTCAAGATTCCTTTTTTATAAACATTCTACAACTTTTTTTTTAGTCCCTTTCAAGTTTTGTCCCATTTTCCCCCTTTCATTTTGGAACAATCATTTTAGGAATTGCTGGATCCTCTAGTATTTCTATTTTTAATTTTTTGAGGAAACTCCATACTGTTTCCCACAGTGGCTGCACCAATTTACATTCCCACCAACATTGCAAGAGGGTTCCCTTTTCTCCCCATCCTCGCCAACACTGATTATTCCTGTCTTTTCGATAATTACACACTCACTCAGAGTGTGAAATGATTTCTCATTGTGATTTTGATTTGCATTTCCCTGATGATTAGTGATGTGAACACCTACTCATGTACTTTGTAGCCATCTGTATGTCATCTAATAGCTTTTAATAGTCTGACTTGTGCCCACTTAGATTTTTATGTGCCAGTGATCAAAACAGTGTGAATTTCTCGTCCTAATTTATTTTCTCAAATCTCCCAGTGGTTTATGTTGTGGATTTATCTTGAGGTTTTTCGTGAGTCCCCTAATGACTGCCATCTTACTTTTAGATTGAGGGATATCCATTATTTTCCCTTATTGAAATAATCCTCCCTAATTCCAACAGATTTACTGTTTCTGGATGCCTAGTCACAGTTCCTGAGACTTGTCAGAACCTCCCAGATGCACTTACCTTGTAAGCGAGGTTGGCTACAAATCCAAATGCTGTGGCCCACTAAGACTCAATGTGAAAATTTATAGTCTCTCATGCCCCAATTTTCCACCCAAAAGGATCGAGACAAACTCGAAGAACTCAGAACACAAAATAAGTGGAGCTCAAACCGACAGAAGCTTACCAGAGATCCTGGAAAGCAGCCGAAGAGACAGCAAACTGAAGGAGCTCTGTGGTACCTTCACCTGTGTCTACGAGCAGTCCCCAGAATTTCAGCAGCTCCCTTTGGGTCCCATCTCGTTGCCAAAACTTTCAGATGGCAAAAGGAAAACAATTTGGTAACAAGTTTGATGTCCTTTATTCAAGCAGAAACCATCCATGAAGTGAGAGAACATAATACCTCACAAGAGTAAGACACTCTTTGCAAAGGATGGTGGGTAAAAGAGTTTTAGAGTTGAAGAGGCAACATGGAAATGGGGCATGATGGGCTGGGAGGTCAGGATTTCCTAATAAAGCCAACAAGTCCTATTACTAGAGTATGGTAAATTAGCTAAAGCTGAGGTAGAGGATTGACAGGTGTTTCCCATAAGTGCAGGTTTACTTTTGTGACATGAACCAGCCTCCATTTCATGGATCCCTATATTGGAATTCACTTTATCAGAAGTCTTGATGTGCAAAATCAGGAAAGGCTGTGGGGGGTTCGGGGGATGGATAGTGAGAACGGGAGAGATTCAGGGCTAAGGACACCCCTGATCCTGGGACAATGGCACGCACCTTATGGAGCCCCTTCCCTACTTTCCCCACAACTTTGGCTACAGGCCTCCTCCACCAAGCTTGGAGCAAAGTAAGAAATAGGAAAGTAGGTCCCATGGCAGTGACGACATTAGAGGGGTGATGGGTTAAAGGAATTGAGAAGAAAGGAGCAATAAATAAAAACAATGTCTATCTGGAAAAAGAATTTCGTTCTCTCCTTAGCCTTTTTAAGTGCTAATATATCTGCATACATTCAAGAACTTGAAGATTGTTACTGCATTTATTGTAGTGTGACAGTTCAAATAGGAATCATTCTTCATGGATCTCAGTATTTTTTTGTGTGTTGGTTATTAGTGCAAGGGTAGTGTATAGATCATTATAAAGAAATTGTATATTTAAAATGTTTCCCTGAATCACAAGGGAATACCCTAAAAATCGCGAGTTAAATTATTAATCCCCCTTAACGAAGTACTGATGTAGAAACTGAGGTAAACAATAATAAAGGGAGATTTTTAAAGGAGGGATGAGATTAGAATTCCTAATCCCTGTGTTTTCAAAATGTGACTACTGTACAGAAAAATTCTATCTTCTTTCTTTCTAAGCTTAAAATAGAGTATGGGATCTCTAAAAACCTTGTTCAAATATAATAATGATAGGATAATTTAATGACGTTTCCTTAAATACAGTAAACTATTCAGAAACTCTTATTAAATGTATTGTTTTGTAGAGGCCGGTTAGCTCAGTTGGTTAGAGCGTGGTGCTGATAAATGTATTGTTTTGTTTTGTACCCACTAGTATTAAATAAGTTTTAAATAGGTTTACAAAGTCATATGTACTTTACTAGAAAATTTGTCTTTATGATGAATTATTTTACCCCAGACAGCTGATTTTTTATAATAAATGGTTATATGTGAATTTTCAATAAAAAGAAAAAAACTGAGACAAGTACAGAAATCATCCAGAAACAAACTACAATTACCTAAACTACCTACCTAACTCATTCTTCTGATAATAGACTCACATATTCACTTCAATTTTGTACTGAGGGCTAGGCTCTCAATTTTGTTTAAAAAGAAGTGTACGTGAGTGAAAATATCACACAGTGGCATTTGCAAATAGGCATTACAAAATATAATTTATAAAACCGTATCTTTTGCCTTTAATTTATTTCACAAAAGGCTGGAATTTTTAATGTGTCCTACTGTCGTATTTACTTGAAATTTTCTGCTAATCTTGGGAGATCCTCTTTAAAAGACTACAAAAGATCATGAGGTGCCTCTTCAGTTGTATTTAAAGGGAAATTAATTCTCTGGAATCTGCATTTGTCTTTTTAAATGACAACAGACTTGCCTCAAGTGTGAAATCATAAATTTAAAGTTAAAAGACCTCTGGGGTGCAAGGCTAGCAGTTGTCTCTGGATGAGGACACCATTGACAATGGCAGCAGATGACATCCCTCAATACAAACATTGTTGTGCGTGTCCACGTGAAATTTACGGAGAGGTATTTTAATTCTCTTCTATGGTTGGTGTGGTTTGTCTTCTAGAAGAGAAGCAATTGTTATCGGTACGTAACTCAAGCCCCTAGGATGTGATTACATACTTAAGGCATGAAGAATTAGCAATGCTTTCAACAGCCCCCGTGGACTAGCGTAGGCCCTTGTGATTGATCAACAGGGGTAACTGTCTTGCTTATAATCCTCACGTTACATTCCAGAGGAAAATCATCACTGCACCCTTAGTTTCGTAAGTTGTATTATTTATGTCAACAGCAAGGATTTATACTAATATTAACTGGACAACTGTATACAGATGTATCATCTAAAATGGTTAGCCCAGGGGGTAAAAATAAGTCTTGGTCTCACTATTCATCTGGCAACAGCTGACAATTTGGCAACAATCTATGTTATGCTAAGATTTCCTAATATCCCTCCTTGTATCATTTCATAGATGGCCGCTATATGATACTAAAAAGCATGCTTTGCGGAAGAAGTTATTAAAACAATCATAGGGTATAGGTCTGTCATTAAAAAGAATCTTTATGATGTTATTTCTGTACGTATGTGAGAGGAATAAGAAGGAAAGAAAGGTCAATGCCTGGGTGAAAAGTTTCGTACACAACTGGAAATTTTTGTTTCCATATATTTAAAATCCATGCTTTCTCTTGTGGTGGAAGGGTATCACAGATTACCTTTGCACATTTCAAACAACTGCGGTATTTTTCAGAGATGTATCACTTACAGCTTCCCCTAATAAGGAAAGAAAAATCTGGTAAAACAGTCTGACAAGCACAGAGAATTAAATGACTGAATGCCACATACAGGGATTTATGGTCTGTCTCTGCAGAGTTTCACTCTTCTGTATTTACTGGGTCTGCCTGTGGAAATACCTAAAAATCTGATCATCATGAGGTGTTTGTTCTGGGTCACTGCTTGATGTATGCCCATGCGAGCCTTTTGTTGCTGTGTTTTCTTGCTAATCACACCAGTGTTTTGATGTTTCACTGTTTCCAAATGTGCTTTCTTCATCCTGGGGGTAGATAATCTGCCTAGTGTTTATACACCAAAAAATTTCATTATCGTATTTTAAGAACTCAATTCATTTCTCAAGAATATTAACTGGTCTGAGAAAAAAGGAATATGGTGCTGATAATTGTGAATAAATTTTATCTCAAGCCACCCATACTGATACCCCACGCTTGCTCACTTCAGCTATTTTTGAGTATCAATAAAATTAGCTTACTCTTATATCTAGGTCATGAGCTTACATCATTACCATAGCTGAGTTCCATCCCAATCAACTGTTTTGACAGAGTTAATACTTTATCATTACTATTAGAAATCAGAGTATTCAAACCAGCTAGAAACTCTCCAAATATTAAAGAGACACAACACAATGTAGATATCCTAAGGCAATCAAGAACTCCATGTTAACCATATTCATTCATTCAAATCAGCTCATTGTTCTACCAACATGGCGTGCTATGTGAACTAGTGAAAGGAAGAAAAGGAAGGAAGGTGGGAGGGAAGCAGAGACCAAAGGAGGGAAGGAAGGAAGGAAGGAAAGAAGGGAAGGAGGGAGGGAAGAAGGCAGGAAGGCAGAAATCAGGAAGGCAGGAAGGCAGGAAGGAAGGAAGGAAGGAAGGAGGGAAGGGACTTCCCAAAAGCTAAATAAGAAAATGGCTAATGTTTATGTAGCGCTTAATATATGCCAGAAATATTCTAAATGCTTTATGAGAACTGAGGTATTTAATTCTCACAACTCAAGAAGTAGGTTGTAATTATTTCCCTCATTTTACTAATGAAGAAATCAAGGCCTAAAAGGTTAAATAATTTACTCATAATGACAAAACTAATAGGTAAAGACATGGACTGTGAGCCCAGGCAGTCTGACTCCAAAACCTAAAGTTTTGACCACTAAGTTTTGTTGCTTCTCCAATATAATCTGAAAATACAATAGTAGCTGGTACACTCACACAGCTGTAGGTTTACATGTTTTTAAATGAGGATTTTAGAGAAGTTCTTAATTAGAGAGTCTCCTTTCCTTTTCTTTTTTAAAATATTTTATTTACTTATTTGAGAGAGAGAGAGAGAGAGAGCGAGCACTCGAGCAAGGGGAGGAGCAGAGGGAGAGGGAAAAGCAGAGCCCGTGCTGAGCATAGAGCCCAACACGGGCTCTGTGACCTGAGCTGAAATCAAGAGTCAGACACTTAACTGACTGAGCCACCCAGGCACCCCAAGAGTCTCCTTTTAATCATTAGGATATTTGATATTATCATTTGCATTATCAGGCACTTGGCCTTATAATATTTCCTTATCTTCCACAATGTCCGGCCTCTTTTGATGATATATTTTTTTCCCTAGATTTTTCCTTTTACAGTTTAATCACATTTATTCTACAAACTAGAAAGCATATCCAGAATTATATAGAATTGGCAATATAGAGTCATGGTTAAGAGACTGAATTCTAAATTTCAAATCACCAGTTTCAAATTTCCAGTCCAACACTCAGTGTTGGTGAAACCTCAGGCAAAGATGTTACTATTTCTTATTACCTAAGCCTTACTTTTCACCTGCCTAATTAGGAGGAATAGTATATTGTTTTTTGTTTATATTTGTATATTTACTTCATGATGTGACATTTAAATGATAATGTTTTTTTTTAAAGATTTTATTTATTTATTTGACAGAGAGAGACACAGCAAGAGAGGGAACACAAGCAGGGGGAGTGGGAGAGGGAGAAGCAGGCTTCCTGCCAAGCAGGGAGCCCGATGTGGGACTTGATCCCAGGACCCTGGGATCATGACCTGAGCCGAAGGCAGACGCTTAACGACTGAGTCACCCAGGCACCCCTATTTTCCACTTTTAAAGTAGTGATGGATCTAAAGTTTGACGTGTAATGCAGCATTTGTTTGCCTTTGTTTTCTGTTCATGAGCGTACAATTCTACCAAAACAGATAACCTCGAACATGAAAGCTTTCAATTATTCTCAGCTCAGTTTTTTTTAAGATTTTCTTAAAAAAAGAATCAGTAACAAAATATATGCTTCTAATAAGAATTATAAAGTTCCAAAAGAGAAAAATATCATGGATTTTAAAGTTAGGAGTAGAACTGGAAAAAAAATCCAGTATCTTCATTTTAACTAAATTTTTACTTTATAAGGATACCCATGCCAGATTTTATGTCAAGTTGTTTGTAGGAAATACAGGTTAAGGAGCTTCTGTATTTGAAGGGGTACCTGCGTGGCACATTTGGTTAAGCATCTGACTCTTATTTTCGGCTCTGGTCACGATCTCAGGCTCATGGGATGAGCCTGGCGACAGGCTCAGTGCTCAGTGTGGAGTCTGCTTGGATTCTCTCTCCCTCTTCCCCTGCTCATACCCCCACGCCGCCCCTGCTCTCTCTCTCTCCCTCTCTCAAATAAACATTTTTTTTTTAAAAGGAGCTTCTGTGTTTGGGGGGAATTTTAGATACACAAGGCTACAAAAAGCTATGAGAATAATTCAAGAATCTGTTCAATGAACCATGTAGTGAGAAAAGAAAAAGATTTTCTTTGTTATAACTCGTATATGACTTTTTTCTCACTTTCTTGTGCACAGCGCATTAATATCCCATCCCTTGCCTTGCTCTAACATAGAGAGAGTAATAGATCTCTCAGCAAACACTGGAGATAAACTTAGTAAAAACTGCTTAATTAAACTACTTTTTTTTTTTCTAATTTTTCCTGTTCCTGATGTCTTCATGTTCCTGGTGATTTACTTCCCAAGATGTCCACTTCACATTGTTTTTGCTGGATGACTGGAATAGAGAACCCTTTCACTGTTGTTTGCTTCACTTGAGTTGAGATGGAATGGTTCCAGTTGTGTAAACAGCTCTTGGTGATCTTCCAGCCTTCTTTCCAGTGCCCCATGGAGATGCAGTTGACTAAGCAGGGCACAGTGTGGGCAGGTGCTGCACACATTTCCCTCCAGCTCTCCCATCCCCTGGGGGGCTTTCAGTCTGATTCTCATTCTTGTTCTTTCATGGGTTCCGACAACTAATCATAATTTACTCTGAGGTGATTTGGGTCATGTACAAAATTGCAGATAGAATTAAGTTAATAGAGTCCTTTTATTGTGTGCATGGCTTGAAGCAAGTTCTCTTGAGAGCAGAGACTAATTGACTCGTCACCTCTTGCTTTATATGCTCAGATACAGAGACCTGAAGACAAGAGCATTAAAGCAACTAAGAGTATCCAATTAATACAGAGGATTAGGCTCTCCTCCCGCCTGAAATTTATCCACTGCCACAGTTTTTATAACTGATGGACTTTGGTTTTTTGTTTGTTTGTTTATGGGAGGACTGTGGAGCTGGGAAGAGAAAGGATTTCCATGACAAAAGAAGTATTTCCCATATCACTTACACATTCAGATTTTCATCCATGAATAACTGTATCTTAGGAAGATAGTTACCCCTGTCTGTCTTCTAAAGATATTTTCACATGTACTCTTAGGAGAATATTTTAAGAGAGAGAATTTTTCAAATTTTTAATCTATATTTAATGGACTATTTTGACAGAATTATTTATCTTTTTAAAATCTGTCCATATATTGGAGGAAAAAAATGTTGATATGTGTGATATGAATATTTTTATGAGCATGACTATAACAACAAAAGAGCAGTCAAAATTATTTGGGGTACTTTTACATTTACTAAATAATTTAACATGTATTAAGTATACACAAACACTTTTAATCACCATATTTATGAATTTCATACCATTTCTTTTCTTTGCTAAAACTTTCATATCTCGGAGCCCCTGGGTGGCTCAGTTGGTTAAGCGACTGCTTTCGGCTCAGGTCATTATCCTGGAGTCCTGGGATCGAGTCCCGCATGGGGGCTCCCTGCTCCGCGGGGAGTCTGCTTCTCCCTCTTGCCCTCACCCCACTTGTGCGCTTGCTCTCATTCTCTCTCTCAAATAAATGAAATCTTTAAAAAAAAAAAAGATTTTCCTTATGTTGATAAAAAAGAATCATTTTTCTTTGTATTTTAGGCATAATGTTATTACTAGCATATTGTTTACACAGATACATATAAACACTATTATATATTATAAAAACACTAATATATGATACACATTATAAATATATATTATGCATAATACATCGAATGTGTTACATAGTATACACAGAATAGACAATATATTCTAATAACACACACATCTATACTGGTTTTGAAATTGGGTTTATAAATCAATCAGCACATTTTAAGTTCACAAATAAGCCTCAGACACCAAGGTGTTTATGAGTGAATTCAGTCACACCAGTTTAAACCAACCTTGATATATGGCCCAATTCAAGTTGTTTAGCCTTACATTATGCCAGGCTTAGCTTTTCTTTTTTCCTACTCTTAAATGAGGTAGTTTCTGTGTGTTTCAGGTCCTTTGGACACTATTGACTATATTGTCTATTTTCTCCCTAATAAAAGATACATTGACTCCCTTCATTTTACTGCTAGAATTTGAAGCAAAGAACAAGAGGGAATGTCAGGTTTTCCGTTCTCTGTGATGTTCTTAACCAGTGGCTAATAAGAACATAGTTAAATAATTTTTTAAAGGGGGGTATGGTCAATTTGTTAGGATGTTTTCTTAGAAAATCAGACTTAGAATTTCTGTCCGGTGTATATATCCATACCTAAACTCCAGCTCCAGCCTTGCACCAGAATTTTCTGCATGAAACGTGTTGCAAGTCTTTTTTATGAAGTTTTTTTTAATACAAATCTTTCACAATTTATAAGACAAAAGTCAGACCTTGTGGTGGTGTCTGGGCGAGTTGGAACAGTAGATTTTGCCAATGGCCATTTCCTATCACGTGCATTAGATCACATATTTTGCGCGGGGGTGGGGGGACTTTAGAATTAGTCTCTAATCCTAAATAAATCAGCACAGCATAATGACGGATAGAAATAAGGCACAAGAATTTAGAAAACTGGCTCTGTCATAAGTTCCTCTGGATTCCAGGGCCTATCATTGAAGCTATCGAAGCGTTTTGCCTTTAATTACTTCATTTTCCACAGTCAGAAATGGTGACAAAGGACTGGATTGTGAGAAGAGAACAAGGGTTTTCTGATAGGCTGTACTTTCTCTTCATTATTTATGTTTGGTCTCAGCAATAGCAATGAGCTTGTAAATAAGAACCTTGACTTCAGTGGATTTGACTACCAGAAAAATAAGTATCAAAGGCCTCTTTCTGGCAATCCAATAAAACACTCCAGTAAAATAATCACTTTTTCATTCCTCCACTATAAAAATTTCTGACTTTCAATGAATACTTTTTCTTCTCATTATAGACCAAGTTTCTATTTTCAACAAGCTTTCAGTGCTTTATACAATATTTCCAGTGAGTTCTTTAGAGTCGTGGGGTGACAGGAGATGGGATATAGAACTGACCTTTGAAAGGGATCAGTCTTCTTTATAACAACACAGGTATCTTCAACATTAAAACAAAAAACAAAAAACCATGTTATTCAGTACATTTCATGGCCCAGCACATAACAAAGCATTAGAAATGACATAGCAAGGAAAAAATATTTTTGAAAAGAAGTTGTTATCAATAAGCAAAGAATTTTGATTTAAGGAAAATATACTGAGGGTTTCAGTGAAACACACCATAGTTGTGTCTTCTGCAAGAAAGGCGTTTGATTTACTGTTCTGTTTGGTTGAGGACTTCTTCAATTTATATCTTGTTTATACATCCATAGAAATCTAGAAAGAAAGTACATCAGATAGGATCATGTCAATAAACCATCAGTTTGTCGTCCTTATGTGGAAAAGAAATAGTAATGTAATTATTTCAGTTTTGAATAGAATTGATATGAATTTCAGGAGTTGAAAATATACATGTATGCAATGATATATGCAGGTAATATACGTATAATTAATTTGGAACCAAGTATTTCACTTTTGTGCTAGCGCAGACAAGCTTCCTCATATTCTACTGTTTTCGTCCAGTCTACCACTTTTCCTTCTCCTGCTCATTCTCATTTTCATTTCAGAAACAGAAAAGTAAATCAAGGCCGACAGTGGTTGTACCTTACTGGGATGGACAATATAGCGTCTTGCCTGCAGCATTCATTCACCCAGAGCCTTTTCTATATTACTTTTCAAGTTGCTATAAGACTGGAACTTAAAAATTATGAAATGTCAGTGTTCATAGATAGGTATGAAGGACCATCCAGTACTGTTAGTATTTTGGGAAGATGATTTGTTACTTTACTGGATAAGCTGTTGGCTTGTAACCGTGCTCCACTTTATGATTAGTGCCTTTATGTCAAACCAGTCCTACTCCCATAGAAAGATCGGGATCTCCTTACAAAGGCTGGTGTTTTTCTGACAGAATCACTTATCAGCATAAATCATAAACTCCAAAGGACAAATATTTTGTTCATCATCCTATCTGCAGAGCCTACCCAGTGTCTGACATGTAGGAGGGATTCAATGACCATTTGTTGAATAAATAATAAATGCATGAAGATAAAATAATCCACAGGGTAGTAGTCATGATTTATTTCATTTTACTTATCTTGGTCAATATATAACTTCATAAGGATAGGCATTTTATCTTTGAGCTTATTATACTTTTAAAAGTAGTATAAACCATCTAGAAAATAGTGATCTATTTTCACTTATTGTTCAGCCAGCTAAATAAAATCTGATTGGAATTTAAAAATCAGGTATCAGTCTCATTGTAAAATATTCAGGTGGTCATACTGACACTTTGGAGTTCTTGCTCTACAATCTGAACAATTTTCCCTGTACAATTTCACCGTAGCTATGTGGATATTAGTCTAGCATTAATTTATTTTTTAAAAAATTAAACCATAACTTGAACTATAACTGCCATATAACTGAGTTCCATCTTACAAGTTGCTCTACAATATTAAGAAGTCAAAAATGTTAGTTAATATATGTTATTTTAATAAGGTGACATGCTGAAGAAACTTCTCTAGTAAGCCTAAATACAATCTCTATTTATTTGGTAAAGTTTTTCCCCTACGTATCTTATTTTGCAATGCGTAAATTGTAATGCATCGTCTAAGAAATATTCTATTGAAGTTTGCTTTCTGTGTTTGGATACACTGGTGAGTCCCTTTTCTATGAGCCTTTGTAACTAGGGGGAAAAAGACCTGACTGTATAGCCAGTCCCATTAGACGCTAATTTCCAAATTAGCCTTCTGGAACTTTACCTTCTGCTTAGAGAGTTTAAGATTTTAGCATGGTAATTTTGGCTGACATTCCATATGAGTTCTACAAAAGAAATGCATGGCTCCAAAACCTTCCTTTGGAGACCACCAAGCTAAAGTTTGCTTATAACTTAGTCCCAATAGAAGTAAATAACTCTGTGTTAAGATTTGTAGTTTCTTTTGGACCTCACAGCTCTCATCTGTTTCTGGTTTACATAACCACCCATGTCATTAGAAATGGTGAAATACAAGGTTAAAATACCCAGAAGTGATGAGAATTGTAGTCATAATGGTATCATGATATTTTAGTAACATGTCAAAATTCAAATGGCAAATGCAGAATTTTAATAAGATAAACCTCACTGAGGGGTACCATGACTATCACAGCAAATCAGACTCTTGAAAACATTTACATTAACTTTTCATTCCTATCAAATTTTGCATTGCTATCTAAAATTCTGCATTAAACTTGGAAATGTATTCGGTTCTACATTTCACAGTAGATTTGTCTACATAAACGGAAACACTAGGTGGATAGAGTGAGCAATGAATTCATTTCTTTGATATAGTAGTCCCCCCTTATCCACAGGGGATACATTCCAAGACCCCAGTGGATACCTGAAATCGCTGACAGTACCGACCCCTGTATATATGTTTTTTTCCTATACATACACACCCATAATAATTTACACCTTAGGTACATTTAATTCACAAATTAGGCACGTTAAGAGATTAGTAAAAAAAGAACAGTCATGGAGGAGAAGTGAGGGAAATGACTGTGACATAGCACTAGGCTTCTTCTGACCATACATGAGAAGGGGGATCATCTGCTTCCATACCGCACTGACCACAGGAACCGAAACCAAGGAAAGTGAAACTGCAGATAAGGGGGGACGACTGTACTTTCTTTTTTCTGCCTGTGGTTTAGCTTAGGAAGAAACCCATCAAATCTTTCACATACAAGTAGGTCTGACAAACATCTCTCCTTTTTCCCTATGGGAAGGCTCTTTCTGTCCTTGCTAATGTGTCACTTTCTTCATACTAGGACAAGAGAACATCAAATAATTCCCTTGATTATTGTCTGTAGTTCCGATGTTGCAGGTAAGTATTACTTATCTGTGAAATATTCAATAACAACCACTGGAATTATCTTTTTTCTCCATGCCGCTATTTCAGAAAAGATTTCCATTTTGTAACTCTAGAAGTGGTTAGTTTCATTTTTTTCCTATTTTATAGTCTTTAAGACTTTGCACCTTGAACAGGTACTCAAAATCCACCCCAGATCTTACACATTGACCAAAGTCAATGATCTAAAATAATCTTTTTTTTATGGGTTTGCAAGCCAGAATTTATTTGTCTAATTTTATATTTTCCTGAGGTTTACTAGCTAGTACACCCATAAAATGCAGTAGACAACATTTATCTGTGCCCAACAGGCATTATTGACATTTTTCATCACTTTCTTTTCTTTTTTTTTTTTTTTTGGAAACCCGTATATTATAAGTTTACTGAGAGTGTAGTCCATATTTCTTCTGGACTCAATACCCCAACCATGAGAACAATTTATGCACCTGTGGCACTCAAAATTAATTTGCTGATAAATGATGTAATTGTTAATACATTTCTTTTCTTTTTTTTAATTCTTTTTAAAGATTTTATTTATTTATTTGACAGAGAGAGAGAGACACAGCGAGAGCAGGAACACAAGCAGGGGGAGCGGGAGAGGGAGAAGCAGGCTTCCCGCTGAGCAGGGAGCCCGATGCGGGGCTCCATCCCAGGACCCTGGGATCATGACCTGAGCCGAAGGCAGACGCTTAACGACTGAGCCACCCAGGCGCCCCTTAATTTTTTTTTTTATTAACATATAATGCATTATTTGTTTCAGGGGCATAGGTCTGTGATTTATCGGTCTTACACAATTCACAGCGCTCACCATAGCACATACCCTCCCCAATGTCCATCACCCAGCCACCCCATCCCTCCCACCCCCCTCCACTCCAGCAACCCTCAGTTTGTTTCCTGAGGTTAAGAGTCTCTTATGGTTTGTCTCCCTCTCTGGTTTCATCTTGTTCCATTTTTCCCTCCCTTCCCCTATGATCCTCTCTCTTGTTCTTAAAAACAACCACCACCACCACCACCTTCGGTCCTTTGAATAGGAGGCGATATATGAGATCCCTTCATGCAAACCTCTAAATTTTCAAGTGAAGAAATTCACTCCTGGAAAGGTGAGATGGTTTTAAGTGGTCTGTCTAAGGTAACCTAATGAGATATGGCAGAGAGAAATCTAGAATCTACATCTCAGGACTCCAGGATGGTACGTTTCCACTTGTTTACCTTGTAGGTACTGCTTTATAGATTACAAGGCATAAAAGAATGTTCAATGCCTCTTACCCTCCTTCAACTCCATCGTAAAATTCGGTATGTGAAGTGTGGGAATAGTGACCTAAACTCCCCTAAGTGAGCCTTGACATTATCTCAGCCCTGACCTTGTATTACTTCACGGTGTGGTGTCCCACCGTTAAAGAACATCATTCTCTCTCATTTTAGGATTCTCAGCACCTTGCACAATTATCGCGTATTTTTCTTTTGGTAGAAACTCTTGGTCAAATGTCTCTATGATTTGGGATCTGAAAGATCAAAGATAGAATCCTCGCTCTTGCTTTTTAGATACAACTGGATAATTTTACAACATTGCAATTGTCCCATACATTTTCCAAATGCAGCTCCCTTTCCACTGTGCTCCACCTGTTTTAAATGACTACTGAAGTACATACCTACTTAGAGTATGGAAGATCCAACAGATAAAGGTTTTTACCAAGGATCCCAGAAATATTTTTTAAAGCTGCTTATCTTAGATCTCTGCATGCATCTGATTGCAAATTGCTATTTTCCAGCAAAGGTTAATGGCTACCTGTTTGGACAGGAGCAGAGCATAATTATTTTTTTCCCCTGAGGACAAATGTGAAAGGAGCCTGGAGGGATCTATGAAAGCTGTTTCCAGACTTGCGCAACACGTTTGATTAATGGGAGGTAAGGTTGCTGGCCTTTGGGACAACAATGAGAAAACAAAGGGGTGTATATTGAGCTTCAGTTGATGTTGCCAACAGGGGTTCTTGTTTTAATCTCACTCCCGAATCTCCAGTATAATAATGCTGACATCCTTTGCTACCCTGTCCTTTTCACCACTGTAACTTTCAGATCTTTAAGACTGACTCTACCTGACAAAGAACTTAAATATAAACAGAATTCTTGCCTTATACAAAACCTGAAGAGGAAAATGGTGTTTAAATATAAAATAACTGGGAAATAAAATTTGAGATTCATATAATTAAAAGATAGTTTTTAATACAAAGTATTCTCAGAGTTTTAGATGGTATTCTAGTTGACACAGAGCTAGAAAAAACAATAGAGCTGCTTTTTGGGTTTCCCTTTTTCACTGATTTAGACTTAGGATACATGCTCACCTAATATTAGGAATCAGACAGACATAACCAAGTTATATAAATTTAACTCTTTCTCTTTAATGATTAACAACATATATCACATTTCATACGCTTAGAGTTTGGGGGGCGGGATTGTTCTTGCCTTGAAGAAGTTGCCTACTTCCTTTGATTTATTCTTTGTCCATTCGTTCAAATCACTTTTTATACATGGCTTACAAAAACCAGGCACCATGTCAAAAGAAATAACAATTCTATATTCTAGTGTTGACTTTTGTCCTGAGCTCCAATTCAAAATTTTCAAGACATTATTTTTTAATACACAATTATCATTCTTTTGGATTCCTGATTTTTGTAATACTACCCTTAACTTCCTTCTAGACATCCAGACTTAATTCTTGAATCATCTGTAATTTCTGGCTCCTTTCTTCCCCCATAGGCAGTAGAAAAATGCTGTCTCTTTTCCTCTCAAAATGATTCTGTTCCGGTTACTATGACCATATTTCAGATTTCATTCCCAGGCTTCCTCACTGACCTTTTTGTCTGTCTTTTACCCTAGAACCAAACAATTCTTGAAACATGCCTTATACAAATAGATTCAATAATTTCATAATACCTGTAATTTTTCTTACTTAAACAACTTTAATAGCTTCACATTAACTCTTAAATATAATTTGTAGGGTGACATCCAATGCTCTCTCTATTTTGGCTCCAATCCTATCTCACCAAGCATAACTTAGGGTCCCCCCCTCAACAAATCTTTGGTTCCACCTATTTCACCAACCTCCTGAACTCTACTCTTGCCAGCCACATTCCTAAGTTTGGTCTAGTGATATACTTACTCTTCCTTTGTTTCGGAAAATTTTCAACCCCTTTTCAACTATTTACATTTGATTTATGTTGCAGTGTGCATTTCAAGGCCTATAAGAGTTATATAGCTGTTCAAAGAGTAATTTCTAAATTCAGACTGGGTACAAATCCACACCCCAGTCATGAGAGTTTAAGTTAAGCCAAAGTGACAAACAGTTCACAAATCTAGTGGCTTTAAAACGTAAAGGTTTATTCTCTCATACTATAAGTCCTTGCCAGATTGGCTAGGGTTTCAAATTCATTTCTTTCATTGTCAAAGACAGACTACTGGAGTCTCTACCATTTGCAATGTGGCAGGGAGAAGAGTACGTGAATAACAAGAAACTGACTTTTAAAGTCTCCCACCCTTTCTATAGCCATGTCCAGCTCCAGAAGGTACAGGGAAATGAATCCTACCATGAGTGTGTGTAGAGAGCAAAATGGAGTCTTTCACGTCAAGCAGGAGTCTGTGTCAGGCAATGACGCAAGCAGTTAAGGTACTGCATTTAGGAGATATCCCCGGGACCAACGTCAGCTAACACCCCAGAATTTGATAATGAGCAGAACCAGAGGAGGTCTGCAGGGACCCCAAACCAATTAAATCCCTTTAAAAAGGGAAGGATTTTGGCAGCAAACTGCCATACTCTTCAGACATGACCCCTCTACGTCTGACCTCATAAAAAAGGCAACTGTTGCCAAATGCTCTGCCCACGGATCTCTGAACAGAACTGAGATCCTTCCCTGCTGGAACATCAGAAGCAGTAAGTGCAGAGAGCTGACCGGGACCTGACCGAGGCCTGATCTCAGCTGCATGCCCGCAGACTGACTTCGCATTTGGTTCGTTCACTTCCTGCACCCTTCTGTTATCTTGTTTGTTGTGTGGCTTGTCTTCTGCTCCGTGTGCTGTGTGAGAAGCCAAGTTTAATCCCATGGTGAGATGTCATTGAGTCTGGAATCCTGAACCTGCTTTATAATTGTGATTTAACTTTGCTTTATGATTGACTAAAGCTGACATTGTGGAAAGACACAGCTCGTGTGTGCGCCCTCCTAGCGTGCTCATGACAGTTGGCATAGTCGGCAGGATTCCATGTCCTTGACTCATCATGTGTTAGAAAATTTAGAAGAATCAGAAAAGACTCCTAAAGTCTTGCTTGAATTGACTACAGCTGAACTAAAAATAATAAATTGGGGAATAAATTTATGTGAATGTAAACTTTCCAGGCATGTCACTGAGAGTGGAATCCTAAGGTATCGGGACAGGCAGGTGAAACGGAGACCAGCTCTATGAAGGGAGCCGTGGGCAACGGAAGCACATCTGGAGCTTACCCTTTGCATGCCAGCCATGAAATGGAACTAGCCAAAGCCAAGACCAAGGGAGGTTACCTCAGACAGGCACTTGGAGGGCTAAGCAAAATTAAACCATTTGGAGACATTGTAAAGATACATGCCATTACTGGGGATATTAATCTATAACTTGGCAGAAAGACTTGAACAAAAATTGTGGACAAATCTGTACAAATATCCTAGTTAGAAATAGAGCTCTACATGGTTAGGAAATTGTATATAGCAGCTGCTAGGTTACAAAAACAGAAGAAAGATGTGGGCACTAGGTAAATGCCTAAAAAAGATGGTGAAAAGGGGTGGGGGGATGGGTTAGCCTGGTGATGGGTATTCAAGGGGGCACGTTCTGCATGGAGCACTGGGTGTTATGCACAAACAATGAATCATGGAACACTTCATCAAAAACTAATGATGTAATATATGGTGATTAACATAACAATAAAAAATTAAAATAAAAAAAAAAGATGGTGAAAAGGGCCAAGAGGCCCAACACCATACTTTGTGTAGAAGACCCGTGGTACCCCCCGGAGTTAGAAGTTAGAAAGAAGCTCACAACCAGGACCCAGGAGATGTAATCATAGATCTGAAGGATCCTAAAAATGTAAAGCCTTTAGTGTCTCGGGGACCCACTGCAGAAGGTCCCATCTTACTGATGGAAACCATCTTGCAGTTAGACCAGGACAGATGGGGGCCAACGAGCTAGCTAATAAAGTGATAAGGAAGGCCAAATCAATGAATAATTTAAATTTAAGGGATGATAAATGCTTTGGACCCGGGGGCCCCCATCCTGAGGATCCAGGAGACTATAACCTCTGAGGGGGATTATCACGGCAGACCTATAATTATCAGGAAGAAAGTACTAGATCATAGTAATGAACAAGGAAAACCTGTGGAAGTAGCTGAGGATAGAGAATATACTTGTGCTGAACTTCAAAAGATTAGAACCAATTTTAGACAGTGTGGAATTAGGAAAAAACAGATATTTTAATAACAGCACCAGGGAATACAATACTCCCTAAACTGTAATGCCCCATCTTTACCATGGAAATAATGACAACAACTGTTTTGAAGGATTGTTTTGAATTTTAAATATGATTGATTTCTTGAACACTGTATTGAAAGGGAAGAACAGAATGGTTGTATGGGTACAGAACGATTGTGTATATCAGCTGTTTGCCCTTGTGATCACCTGGCCAAATGGGAGCTGAGTCTCAATGCTGCTGCTCAGCATCACAAGAGACTATGGTAGAGCATACCGCTCGTCCAGGAAAAGATCAAAATTCAAAATTTGAAGTAGTTTCTAGTGAATGTATATTGTTTTTGCAACATTGTAAGGTCTAAACATTATTCACTGGGAACTGTCAGTTTATATCGTGCAAAGTGCTTGGGAAGAGTCCGGCACCATGTATGCGCTAAACAAAAGTTAGCTCTATTTAGTGTGGGGCATCCCAATTGGGTGGGGGCCAGCGGCGCCGGCCATGAAAGCATTCACCCAAGTCGGAATGAAGGAGATAAAAGTTTATTGAATACACTGCAAGGGAGCCGCAGACAAAAGAGCAAAGAAGAGACTGTCAGCCAGGAGGCAGTGGTGAGGGGCTATAGCTATAGGGCAGAGTGAAGGAGTGTGGGGATGTATGGAATTTTCCCTCTTTTGGTAATCTTAGGTTGTAAGTAGCCCATTGGTAGGTTAGGACCTATGGCTTAATGAGCGCATTTGCGTTCCTCAGCTCCGTGGTCACTGTGGGCCCTGTTGCCTTGTTCAAGTTTCCACTGCTCAAGTCTGTGGCCTAAAAGCTGCCTCTCATTTAGTTTCTGTGAATCCTTGCAGAATTTAGCACAGTGGCCATCTTGGCCTGTTTCCCCCAGAGAACACAAGTTGAAACAAGGGCTTTTGTACAGGTGTTTTTTTAAGGAAGCATCCCAAGGACTAACTGGAGAGGAGACGTCCAAGTCAATCGAAGATGTGTTAACAAGCTTGTCATTCTGTTGGCAACTGAGGCTGAGTCCTACAGGAATCCTAAGAATTCGGGGACAGAAGAGCATTTAGCCACAGACTTGTCTGCTTCATTGATCAAGGATTGCCCCGTGCACTGTCTTTTACACCTTGTAACACTGTGATTTATAAGTAGTACTTATTTCATGGTTCGGATGAAATTTATCTCATATTTATTTGGTTTTCCCGTGGTTTCTGGCTCGCTACTAGAGCTCTTGGAATTTCCTGTGATAAGGACAATAAAGGTGTCTTTTGTTATGTTTATGAGTGACTTTGAGAAAGCCCTGAGGTAACCTAAGGATGAGGGCTGGTTGCTAGGAGAACCCACTGTGTGATTAGAGGGTTGGAAGGGTCTGCACCTCCTATTCCCCCAGCTCCAGGGAGGGGAGAGGGGCTGGGGATTGAGTTTGGTCGTCAGGGGGCAATGTTTTAATCAATGGTGCTATTGTGATGAAGCCTCCCTTTAAAACGAAGAGGACTGGGTTAGGAGAGATTCTGGTTTGTGAACATATGATTTGGAGAGAATGGTGTTCTCTGAGAGGGTCCGGAATCTCTGTATCCTTCCCGCATACCTTGCCCTATGCTTATCTTCCAATTGGCTGGTCCTGAATTAATCCTTTTATAATAAATTGGTGTGTGGTGTCTCTCCCGATACGATGGGGGCCCCCCACATGTGGGGTGGGGGCCATGATTGAGTGGAAGCCGTTGGTACAGGCAGTGAAAGAATTCACTTGAGGCAGAACAAAGGAGATCAAGGTTTACTGAATACACCACAAGGAAGCCGTGGGCAGTGATGTAGGAAGACATTAGGGTTCGAAACCAAAGGCCAAGAAAGAATTCTTGAGATGTCTTTGGTGCAAAAAGGTGATTTTATTGAAGCACGGAGACAGGACCCACGGGCAGAAAGAGCTGCACCTGGGTCATGAGGAGTGGCCCATTATATACTTTCAAGTTGGAGGGAGTTAGGGATAACGTATGTCTCTAAAAAATTTTGGAAGCAAGGTTTCCAGGGCCTGGAGGGGGCTAGCTATTGTTGGGAAAAGGTCACTTATTACTGTCTAATAAAACCTTAGTCATGAGCCCCTTCAGATGTATATCGGTGGGCCATATGCTTGGGGGATGAGTGCCAACCCGTATCTTGGGGGGGCTGGTTAGAGATAAAGGAAGTTTCCAAAGGAATTTTTATATGTTAAAGTAGACTTATAGGATCCTGAGGAAGGGGAGCGGCTGGGCTAGAATTGCCTTTTGCCCTTAGCGAAGTGTTAACATCAAAGCAGTTGAGTCCCTAGAGGAATGTCACTCTGCCTGTTTCAAGGACTTGTCAGTGGTCTCTAGGTAGTAAGGAAATTGAATAATTTTTCTTCTGGCCTTGTTTCTCACATCAGGCAGGACAGTAGAGAGGCTGTCTGCAACAAGGCAGTGGGTGGGGGCCATTTTTAAAGGGGAAAGATGGGGAGGTATGGCAACATATAGAATTCTCCCTTTTTTGTTACTGTGCCTGGTTGTAAGTAGCCCTTTTGTCAGTTAGGGTCTATGGATATTTTGAGGTGGGTCACCTGATGGGGCTTGTGTATTCAGCCAGGTGGTTGCCGTGGGCCCTTTCTACATTCCATTGCTCAAGCCTGTTTGCCTAAAAGTGGCCTCTACACGGTGATCTAGTAAGTAAAATGTTTTTTGAATTCTGTGAGCTACTCTACCAAATTAATGGAACCTGAGGGGTAGGTGCTGATGTATAGCCAGTCAGTCAGAAGCACAGATAACAACGTGGGCTTGCAACTGACATTTGAAGTGGAGGGTGGTCTTATGAGACTGAGCACTTTACCTGTGGAATCTGATTCTATCTCTGGGTAGATAGTGGCAGAATTGGTTTCAATTGAGACACCCTGCAGTGCCCAAGAATTGCTGCTTGGTTTTGGAGCCTGTACACGTACATTGGAGTAGGGTCCAAGAACTTTCAGGTTCCAGGTTCATGTACATTAAGTGACAAGTGGGAACTCACTGAGGCCTTATCTCAGAGAAGCCACAGGACATAAAGCAAGATATACAGCATTCAGCTGAGGGAACAATGATAGGAGATAGGGTGGGTTGGCGGGGGAGGGGGGATGGAGCTGAGAAAATTGGAGTATAAGAGGCATTCATTACTGTACCCAACTTGTAAAATATCCTTTCATTTTTCAGATATATAACCATGTTAATCAAGCTCATAGAGACTGCTATTTATAATGCAGAATATTTTTAATTATAATGAAAAATTAAATTGTCATGCTATAGGGGACGTTTGCTGTCTTTGCCTACACTCTGTCACTTTCACCCATGTTGTGGTAAAAATGAAAGAGGACTTCGGCTGCTTCCATTTTGACCTCATACTTTCTATGTGGGTTCTTCTTTCCAGCTTGTCTCTAGGCTCAGGCAAAATAGCCCATGAGGTAAACCAAAACTAACCCCTCAAGCAATAAGGAATGCCCTGAGCAACAAGACCTCACCCATGATTGAGTCTAAGACAATGATTAATTTGACCTTTGGCCCACCTGCTCATACCCATCCACGTTTGCCCCACATTTTCCTTATACAGACCTGGAAGTGTTTTCAGCACTTTGGAGACAGCCTTGACACTCTAGTCTGATGTCTTCCTGGCTGGCCTCACTGAAATGAATTCCTCTCTTGTTTGACCACCACTCTTTTCTCTGCCTTAGGATTTTGTCAGCAACAAGTGGCCAAACCTGGTCTGTTTGGGACCCCCGGAGCCATGTGCTCTTACTCCCCCACGTGCCAGCTACAAAAACAATTCAATTTTCCTCTGGAGAACTCAACCTCCTAAAAAGTCCTTTAGATGAGACAAAGCCAAAGCCAAAGCCAAAGCCAAAGCCTCGCTCCATAATTGGACACATGACCAAAGACAGGCAAATGTGTCTTCACTCCTGTGACTTTCCGAAACTATCAGGAAACAGAAGCTAGCGGGTGGGATATAAAGTGCATCTATCAGAGGACATACTTGCCACCACAGGGGGAAAGCTGCCTGAGAGAGATCAAAGAAGAGTCTAGAAGTAGAGAGATCAGGTCCTGATGACTTCTTCTGACCCAGATTTATAGCTAATCTATCTACTTAGATTTTTTTGTTGTTGTTCCATGATTCCGTTAATCTCTTTTTCTCTGAGATAATTTCAATTATATTTCAGTCATCTGTAACAGTAGTTCTGGCTAACAGTCCAGAATGCTTACCTCATCTCACCATTTTGGTTTTTTGTCATGATACATGCAAAGCCAAATTAAAATAAAAAGTACTTAGATGAGCCTGGAATCAAAATAATTGGAATCCATTTTGTGATTCACATGTATAATGGCACCAGATTTCAATAACTTAACGTATCCCTCCCTGTGGGCTGTATATTTGCCCTGAACACCCTATGCTCTGGTCATTCCTTCTTTGGACGTTACCAATTAGTCCCCTTAGGGTTTCTTTTTATTATTCTTAGCTAACTACCTCTTTTTCTTTCCCCATACTATCCCTTTCAAAATAAGAATGATTAGGGTTAACTAAATATATTCATGCAAATCTTGACTCCTCAATGACCTTAATTCGAGTTTTCAGAGATTGGTTTGCTTACTATTTCAGAGGTCTAATCACATGAATCTTATGGGAATCTTTTCTAAGTTTAATAATCTGAAGATCATCCTACTTCCCTTAACTCGTTTCTGACTTTTTTGACTATAGATAAAGCCATGGACTTTGCAGTTGGGTAGATGTAGGCTAAAACTTGGGAATCACTACTGATCTCTAGAAGGGTTTTTGTTTTTGTTTTTGTTTTCAAGTAGGCTCTGGACCCAGCATAGAGCCCAACATGGGGCTTGAACTCATGACCCTGAGATCAAGACCTGAGCTGAGATCAAGTTGGTTACCCAACCAGCTGACCCACCCAAGCACCACTCTAGAAGCGTTCTTAAACTTTAGTTTCCCTCTCTGTAATATGGGAATAATTATGATACCTTAGATTACCTCCTCTTAGGGGCATGAAGATAAAAACACATACATATACAATGGTACCATAGAAAAGAGGGACCTGTTAGTGAAATCACAAGTGACACTCCCTAGGACTAAGCAGTAACAGTACTCAATAGAAAGCCAAGGGGAGGTAAAAAAAAAAAAAAAAAAAAAAAAAAAAAAAAAAAACAGCACCCAAGGAGAAAAAAAATGATGTGTTTTACCAAGATAATTACAGAACATTTCCTTTGTGCAAAGTAGTTTCAAATAATTTCACAAATCATTCACAAAACAGAGGATTCCTGTTTCATCCAACAGGAGAATATTCACAGCTAAGACATGAGGAAGAAGATGGTAGCATGCACCTGAGAAACAGATGGAGGGTTCTAGAGGGCAGGGGGTGGGGGATGGGTCAGCCTGGTGATGGGTATTAAGGAGGGAACGTTGTGCACAGAGCACTGAGTGTTATACGCAAACAATGAATCATGGAACACTACATCAAAAACTAATGATGTAATGTATGGTGATTAACATAACAATAAAAATTTAAAGTAAAACAAAAACAAAAAAACAAAAAAAACCTGTCCTCCAAAAAAATTAAAAATTAAAAAAATTTAAAAAAAATAAAAGAAGATGGTTGCATGCAGTAGGCAACACAGTGAGCAAAATCTTTACACCACTTCAGTCACCACAAGTAAGATAAAGGACTTAGAAAACGTGGAATCTGGGGAGTCTGTGGATGTTCAGTTATCATACGTCACTTAATACTTACTGTTTTAGTTTATTTGGGCTACTGTAAGAAAATATATACTGGGTTGCTTATAAGCGGTAAACATTTATTTCTACCATTCTGGAGGCTGGAAAGTCCAAGATCAAGACATCAGTAGTTAGAGCATTTGGTGAGGCCCTAATTCACAAACAGACTGCCATTTTCGAGCTGTGTCCTCACATGGCAGAAGGGGTAAGGGAGCTTTCTGGGGGCTCTTTTCATAAGAGCCCCCAGAAATCCCATTTAGGAGGGCTCTGCTCTTATGACCAAATCACCTCCAGATACCATTACACTGGAAGCTAGGTTGCAACATATGAATTTCTTAGGGTGGTGGTGGACACAAACGTTCAGTCTGTAGCACTTACTTTATGGTTGCTATATATTTTCTCTTATTTATACTTCTATTCTGATTATCTCAGGTAAGGGCAAGAAGAGTTTTGCTAGGCCATACCTGTCCCGTATTTCAAATAGACCTGGGAAAGTGAGAAGGGTGAATGAAAATGAATTATAAAGAATTCCTCGGTTGCAAGTAACAGAAACTAATTCTAGCTAACTTAAGCAACACAAGGATTTACTGGAGGGTAAACAAGCTGAACAACAGGCTTCCAAAACATCAAAACCAGGGAAGCTCTTGTGATTTAAAAGGCAATGTCATCAGGCCACCACCCTCCGAATAAATCTTCTGCAAGTGTTTTCTTTCCTTGAGACACTGCTCAAGAATCAAATTCCAAAGTGAGTCTGATTGACTTAGCTTTAGACGTATGACAAATCCTTTGCCAGGAAAACAGGGGTGCTTTGGTTCATCATCCCAAGAGGAAATCTATTTACGGTGAAAAAGTTTGGGCATGGATAATAAATAGGCAAAGAGAAAAACAAACAAACAAAAAAAGAAACTGACTATAGCCATAAATGCATTAAGTCATTTATCTGGAAAATTCAGAAAATATGATCCTAGTGCTATATTTTTAATTTTTATGTGAAATAATCATAATTTCTCAGTTAGATTTTATTATTCCTTAGATACATATATATATTTTGGAAAAATAAGTATTCAAAGAGCAATATTGATGCATTCGTTTTGGTTTTGTTTTTTTAGGTAAACTCTACCCGCAATGTGGAGCTCGAACTCATGACCCCGAGATCAAGAGTAGCATGCTCTACCAACCGAGCCAACCAGGCACCACTTGATGAGTTCATTTGGAAAATTAAAAAGTTGCTTACTTTCAAATAAAGATTTATAGCTTTTAATAAAAAAAGAAAAAACAGCAAGCTTCACTCCCCCTTAGTTTTAATTTCCTTGTTTGTGAAATGAGAGATTATGAATAGATAAGCTCCAACTCCTACAACCTTCAAATCTCTGAAGATGGGGATGACCCACAGCCTCAAAGTGAAAAATATTTTTCAGAGATGTTTAGAAACTAAAATTCACCTTTTGATACTTTGGCTTTGATCCAGAGTGGGTGGGCTAAGGGAAGTAAGTCTCAGTATGAAACGTCCTTCTTGAAATTATGACTAAATCCCTGATGTCTATCTAGGATCTGTATTAATTTAGTAGCCTGCCACAGTTCATAAGAGCAAAATGGTGAACTTTCTGGAGTTAAGTACAATTAGATACCTTGAAATTTGTGAATATAAACACAGTTGAGGTGATCTGATTTTAGCTGCTGTTTTTTTTCCTCTTGCTAGAGATTCCCAGTCCTTACTTTAGAGTATGAATGAAAAATGGGGATCTGATAGACATCCTCAAAATTAAAATAGAAACATTAACAAGAGATAGCCCATTATATTTCTTAGCAGGCATTAAGCAAGCAAGCATTTTTTTGGTGGGAACATTTCCTCATGCTTGTTTGTACGATGTCAGATCCTCTAAGTGAAAATATACTAGAACATTTAATGGATGATAATTATGGTTTAGAAGACACATTTTAGTAGAGCATGTCCTTGATTTCTATTGTTGCAACCCTTGCAAGGAAGCCAAAATTTCCAGCTGGACGACAAAACAAAGAAACTGTGATAAAAAAAAAAAAAAGATAGAAATATGCTTTGTGATAAACTTTTAAATAATATTTTATTGTCAATATTGGTGGCATTCTTACCAGAAGTCTAATACCAGTTTTTTTTGAGCTGTGTGCTTTGAAGTTTTGGTTTTTTTTTTAAAGATTTTTTTTATCTATTTGACAGAGAGAGACACAGCGAGAGAGGGAACACAAGCGGGGGGAGTGGGAGAGGGAGAAGCAGGCTTCCCGCAGAGCAGGGAGCCCGGTGCAGGGCTCGATCCCAGGACCCTGAGATCAAGACTTGGATGTTTAACCAACTGAGCCACTCAGGTGCCCCACAGCAAAGGAATGCATTTTTAAATAAACTATTTACAGTATGTGATGAAAGAATCTAAAATGTGTTAAACCAAATAACTGATGATTAAATCCTATCAAATCAGCATGGAAACATTGTCATCATTATGCATTTACTAGTGAGTTAGTTCAATTTCACACTGTGTTAATGCAGCACTAGTCAATTCTTTCTTACGTTTGGAATCTATTTACTATACTTTTATTTTCTTCTATTTGTTTAATTATTTTTTGTTATTATAAGAATACCATAACCACCTTCTCTTAACTTTAAGAAAATAGAATGAAAAAGAAATTGAAATCCCTCATTATATTGTCTATTAATAGTATATGAGTTCACTTCCCTCTGGCTTGTCCTCACCATATAGATGCAGCTCATAATTAAGAATGAGAACTTTTTGGAATGCTACTCTCTCACTGAATACTACAAATAAAAATTTTTATGTTGTAAGAATAGAAGTAATAGCTATAATATTTAGTGGCAAGGTAATATGCTGTCATTAATCAGATCTCTCCAAATCTATTTAGCCACCACCAATCTTGGACTTAAAGCCAATTTCCATTTTCTTTGTAAGGAAAATTACATTAGTATATTTTCCCCATATTTCCGAAGGATACACATAACAATTTTGGTAAAGAATATGAATAGAGCTATATTTCTGGTTTTACATTAGCAAGTTGCTTCCTGGAAAGGCTGTCTGAGTATAGCCTCACAATCAATATGGAACTTCCTCTTCCTTTGACGAGCTAGTTAATGAAAAAATTGATACTTCATGGTTCTTTTAATCATCATTGTTTTGGATATTTCTGTGAAGTCCTTTGCTCCCTATATTTTTGCTATTTGTTACTGATTGCTGTCTCTCTATCTTGTGAATGACTGCTTTATTACCTCTTCTTGTTTATATAAGGAATACTTTTGCTAATTTGGAGGCACTTAAAGATCTATAAGGTAAACAATTTTCCCAAATTATTATTTGACTATCTCAGTGATATTAGCAGTCTCCGTAAAAAATATGTATAGTTTTAACTTGTCCTAAATACAGAGAGGGATGTAAATCATAATTCCATTTCAGATTTAATCACTGGGAATTAATGATTATATACGCAAATATGAACCACACTTGTGAGGATAGTTCTTTACATTTGGTCTCATATTTGAATTTGTTTCAAATAAAGCAAGCTTCACCCAACAGGGACATGAGATAAGCAGAAAAGTACGTATATGCTGTCTTATGCAACTTGGAAGGGGGTAGGTTTGTAGGAAGAAACATTGGTCTGCCAGGGGTAAAGAATCTTCAATAGGAAATTACCCGCTGATTTTCTGACAAGGAGGAGGGGTTGCGCTCCCCTTTAAGAGACATGTAAGTGTGCTGTTATAACTGTGGGGTGCTGATTGCATTCTGGCATAGTTCAGAGAAGGGTGTGTTGGGTGGCAAGATAATCTGAAAGAAAAATGAAGCATTTAGTCATCACTCACTCTAAGTTGTTATTTTATCAGCATAACACGCAACAGCTTGTTTTACTAATATGTTTTTAATGGTGTCATACGAGTTCTGCTGGTGTGTCATTCTGCACCCAAAAGGTACAGAGCATTTTATATTCCTAAGGGTGAAGCATGAATAAAGATTTAGTTGTGAAGTAATTTCTGGTATGCAAGGTGTGGCCCTGAGCTGATCCCATACCCTGAAAGTCTTAGCTCATCCCCCTCCATTAAGATAAAGGGGAAAACCCATTTCCGCACTCTTACTTATGGATTTGTCTTGCTTCATTTAAAAAAAAAATGACTACATTTTCGCGCTGCTCAGGAATCACACTGGCTACTTTATCGGATACTGAGACACAAACATTCTCAAAATTTCCTAGAAGAGTTACAGAAGTTCTGTGGGAATTTTCATGTTAGAAATCACTGCTTAACGTTCTTCCCTTCTAGTATAATAAAGCTACATGATTTAAAAAGTCTAAACAAAATCTGACCTAATGTAGAACTTAATGAAAAAACATGCCTGGAAACATTCCTAACAAGATTTTCTGAAGTCTAATCAGATAATGTCTTATAAGCAAGTTTTCATTGAAATTTAATTAACCTACACAAATTCACACCTAATGTTGCATTTAATAATCGCAAAATGTTTCCATTTTTATATGAAGAACTTTTAAATATTTTTATTCAATTCATGGAAAATATGAATCATTGTTAAAGCATGAGAATTACACCTTTCCTATTTCACCTTCTTGATACCTTTTTTCTCCCTATTTTATTTTATGATTGTGTGTTTTGATCTTGGTTTTTTTCCTGCTTTTCAAAAATTAAGCAGATTAAAAAATTGGGCTAATTAGCCATCATAAACTGCTAGCTTTTTATTTATAAATATTAGAAGGATAGAAAAGTAAATCAAGTAAGTGATTTGACTTGATGAGTCTTCTGAATTTCCTGGCAACTAGCATCACTCTTTGAAAGTAAAACTTGCACTCTTTATTGAAATAGTTTCACAATCAAAAGCCTACTTTTAAAATGCATATACCTTTAAACTGGATGAATTTTTAAGGTATTAAAATAATAGTTTATCAAAAACTAGCACTGAGGAATACATTTTTAGGTGGACTTTTGAGTATTTTATATAGCAAGTAAATATCTCACTGTTAATCAATATTAAAGTCATCAAATTTTTCCTAGAAGAAAGTTTCTGCATACCAGATCTCTTCCTTTTCTTCTCATTGATGACTCTTCATACTATTTTGTAATGATTTGGCAAATATTTGAACACCCATGATTCTTGTTTGGTGTATTTAAACAATGAATAGCCTTGGTCCCTGCTTTACAGAGCTTATCTAGAAGAAAGGGCATACAAGTAATCAAATAATTTCAGTTACATTTTAGTAAGTACTGAGATGCATAGGATACTATGGAAGAAGCACATTGAAGTCTTTCGGGAATACGGGAAACTTAACGAAGAGTAAGGTTGTGCAAGAATGGGAGTGGTGGGGAAGTCAGCTTCAGACTATTAGTTTCAGGTGGAGATAGAACTAAAGTTATAATCACATGGACATGATGCATAATTAGAGGTAATCCAGTAATGCTGAAATGTAAAAATTGGACTGGGATACTTAGAGTGTGTGAAGCCAAATTCAAGGGCTAAATTACAAAGAGTCTTACACATCTGTATGTCATCATGGCCAAGTATTAGTGAGAGTTACCAAGCAAAGGAACGTGGTCTTATTTACATTTTAGAAATGACACTCTGGGATTGTGTCAGAAATAAATTTGGGGAGGCGTTTGGAGGGCAAAGAACAGAGGCTGGGAAACTAGAAATGTGAAATGATCCACAGGAAAATGATCAGGGGCCTGAATTGTGCAAATGGTATTGGGGAAAGAAAGTGAAAGGACAGATTTTTAAATATATGGAAAGTATAATTCACAGAACTCAGTAGCCCATTAAGTGGCTACAGATGAGAGAGTTGGAAGAATACAGGGTGATTGCCAAGTTCTTATTTTTACAGAAAATTGGGTGCTGAAAACACCGTCCAAAACAGGGCATGCTGAACTAGGAGTGACATGTTGCATGTGAGGTGTCATAGGAACTCCAAATACATATACATTAGGCAGCGGATTTTGTGAATCTGGATCTCAGGGTTCCTCGGTATTGATATCTGTTTCTTTCTTCCACTGTGCAGAATTAGAAGCCTTTTTCTGAGCTGGTTCTTGTTACCATTTTCCTGACTGCCCTTCTTATGGTTTTGCAGTTGCCCTATAAAATCTGTGAGAATAGAAACCGTGTCTTATTCATGTTTCTTCCAACAATTAGCACAATTTTGTGTTCTTTTTGGTGCTCAAAAAATATTAAATTACTCCTTTCATTTGCTAGCCATTGAGGTTATAAAGGTGACAAGCAGGCACAGTCCCTGCCCTCAAATGGCACAGAGCATTACTGTACAAACAAGTGAACACATGATTACTAGTCTTGATACCTGTAATATTGGAGAGGCTACAAAGGCAAGGAAGAAATAGCCCATTGAGCTGAATTTTGCAGACGGTAGGGGTAGGTGGGGATTTTTGAGTTGAATTTACTATGCAAGGTCATATAGGTCTGCTGCCTCAAGTTGCCACTTTCACTACAAAATGTAAAGCCTGGGTGAATAAGCTACCTCATCCCTCCATATCACATAACAGCTCAAAGAACACAGAGCTTATTCCCCACCCCCACCCCCAAACAAATGCATTAACAGCTATAGCTGACACTATGGCTCACTTCCACAATATCAGATGTGGACCCCAATTGCTTTGAATTTTGTTCTCCCATCCCTTAGGTCTTGTCCAATTCATCATGATCAAAGCACATTCCCTAGTACCTTGTCCCCATGCTAATCCACAGGGAGGGGGAAGATGGAAAGTAGAGGGCAGACAATATTTTTTTGGAAGATGTTACTCTGAAGTGGTCCACTTAACTTCTATTTGTAGTCCCTTGCACAGATTTATTCTCCAGACTAAAGTAAGATAAAAGGGAGGCAGAGAAACAGGTTTCTAGCTGGGCTGCTATGTGTTGTGAAGACTCATGGGAGTTTTATTATCACAAGGAAGGAAGGACAAATCGCTAAAGAAGGGTTATATTACCTTCTCTGCCATAATCACTTAGTTTCATTATCATCATACCTAATAGAATCATTATTACCAGAAATCATGTCACATTTATGATCTCAAGTTTTTCATCCTATTCTCTGGCCTAGTAATTTTATTCTTTCAGTTCACATGCTCTGGCACTGCCCGCTCCATTCCTGCAGATTATTCATGACCATGAGTTCACCATTTTTTTTTACCATCAGCTCCTCCTCTTTGTCTTGTCCAGTTTAGAATTCTATGATCTGTTACTATAATCACAACACTGAAGATAATCTTAGCACACTTGTCTTCTTCTAATTGTATCATAATTACGTAACAAAAATCCACCTGGACCTGAACCCAATTATCCACCTCCTCTGGGCCTACATATTGGCTTTTAAATGTTTCCAGAGAAAAATTAAGAAATTGAGATGACTGACTTCACTTTAAATTATCACAAATTTCATGCATGGGAACAATACCAGCCAGAGGGAGATCCTGCTATAGTCTCTTCATGAGCTTTTATATTCCTATGCTTCAAAAGAATAAGTTATACTTCTCCCCTCAAACCTCTTGCCCCATCAGGGCCCCCACCATGAGCAATTTCGAGAGCTTCATTTATAACGCAAACGATGTTCTCCAACCTTGAAGTCTTTCTTTCGTCGCCCAACCTTGTTGCTGCTGACCTCATACTTCAAACATGAATTCCTTCATCTTTTCAAAACCAAATTTGCAAGTCAAACTGCACCTGCAAAGGTTTTCCAATGAGAAAATGTCCCTTCATCCATCAAAGGGAAGTCCAGACCATGCATTTTTACTCTAGACTCCATTTCCTGCAAACTTCTCAAAAGATATGTTCAAACTTTTCCCAGAATCTTCAAATTCATCCTTTCCAATGGCATATTACCATCAACATACTCTATTTGCTCTAGTACTTACCATAAGTCTTCCTTCCCATCCATATCACCCTTCAGATACTGCTCAATTCTTTGGCTCTCATTCTAAAAAAAAACCTCTTAAAAATTGTTTATACATCTTGACCCCATTTCACAAATTCTCATTTGTTCTTTAACACAATGCAGTGTAAGTTCAGTCTTTACAACTCCATGGGTGTCACAATCTCCAGTGACTTGCATACCATCCTGCAAAATTCAAGTGACATTATTTGGTTATCATCATACTTGACTCTCAGTGTGGTATATAACAGTTTGACTTTTTGCTCCTTTTTGAAATTCTCTTGTCTCTCATATCGTGCTCTTTGGATTTGCCTCCAATTTTCCAGGATGCTTATTTGCTGGCCAAATCTCCTTTTCTCAAATTACACATATTGGAGTTCCTCATAGTGCGGTCTTGACCTCCTGGCATGTCTATTTACTTTCTTTACCTGCAAGATGACTCTGTTCCCACAGATTTAAATAATATTTACATGCTAGTAACTTACAGTTTTACTTCTCTGATGAAGACTTCACTTCAGAGATCCGAATTTTTATAACTAACTGACCCTTTGATATTTTGAATGGAATATCTTAAGGGAAGCTCAAAGTTATCCAAAATAGAACCCTTGATTAGGCCTCAATCTGATTCTTCCCTATTCTTCCTCATTTTAGTAAATGGTGTTACATATAGTCCCCTATTTACAATGTCCCTAAACTGAGTTATTTTTTCTTTTTCTTTTTCCCTTTTTTTTTTGCCACCATTTACCTTCTCCCTTATTTCCCACCATAAGTGTGTGTCTACCTTTGTAATATACTTTGTATCTATACATTCTGTTTTTGCTGCTACTAGCTTAGTTCCTGCCATTTCCTGCCATTTCACTTAGACTACACTTAATTACTTTCAAACTGATACCTCATTTCTATGTCATTTTCCCTTCCCATTCATTCCCCATATAGAAATTGGAATATCCACTAACATGTAAATCAGATCATATTGTCTCTGTGAACCTCTAATGGCTTTCATCTACACTTGGAATAAAGTATAAATTCCTTACTATAACACAAGATTGTGTGATCTGTCTCTTGGTTTCCTTTACCACGTCATCCCATGCCACTCCCTCTTAATTACTGGACCAAGACACACTAGCCTGCCATTAGTTCCTAGCACCAGGTAGAGCCCCTCCTGCATCAATGCCTGTGTATTGCAGTTCGCTCTACATTTCTCTTTACCTGGAGAGTTTGCCCCTAAGTTCTGCACGACTCCTTTTTCTTATCATTTACTTTTAAGCTCAATTAACAGTAAGATCTTCCCCGACCATTATATCAAATCTAGGCCCTCAGATGCCCAGAGATATTTTCTATCACAGAATTCGTTGACTTTCTATTTTAGCATCATTTAAAACTGTATAATTATATGATTATTTGTTCTTGGTCTCCCACACTAGAATGTAAGCACCATGATTTTGATGTGTTTTTTTTCTACCTTGTGTTCTCAATTTTGTTCTATATTGATAGTCCCAGGGTAAGAACCGTGGTTGGCACAGAGTAAGTTTTCAGTATTTGTTGACTAATTGAATGAGTGTATTTTTACAAATAAGAGTTCACTAACTGGAAAATGGGGAACAAAATTCACATTGTAAAAGTAAATGGATATGGAAGGACCATCAAATATCCCCAGAACTGTAAGGCAGTTTGGTATATGTCTATAGTGAATGTTGGGCACAAAAAAATGAAAGGCAAAAAGTTAAATCATTAGAAACATTGTACATCATACTAAATATTTGAAGTATTTTCTTCAAGTTGGTGATAATATTGGATTTTATTTTTAGCTAGCTAGTTTTATTTTTTTAATTTTAATTGTTATGTTAATCACCATACATTACATCATTAGTTTTTAATGTAGTGTTCCATGAATCATTGTTTGTGCATAATACCCAGTGCTCCAAGCAGAACGTGCCCTCTTTCATACCCATCACCAGGCTAACCATTCCCCACTCCCCTCCCCTCTAGAACCCTCAGTTTGTTTTTCAGAGTCCGTCATCTCTGATGGTTCATCTCCCCGCTCTGATTTCCCCCCCTTCATTCTTCCCCTCCTGCTATCTTCTTCTTCTTCTTTTTTTTCTAAACATATATTGCATTATTTGTTTCAGAGGTACAGATCTGTGATTCAACAGTCTTGCACAATTCACAGCGCTCACCATAGCACATACCCTACCCAATGTCTATCACCCAGCCACCCCCTCCCTCCCACCCCCCCACCACTCCAGCAACCCTCAGTTTGTTTCCTGAGATTAAGAATTCCTCATATCAGTGAGGTCATATGATACATGTCTTTCTGTGATTGACTTATTTCACTCAGCATAACACCCTCCAGTTCCATCCATGTCGTTGCCAATGGCAAGATCTCATTCCTTTTGATGGCTGCATAATATTCCATTGTGTGTGTGTGTGTGTGTGTGTGTGTGTGTGTGTGTGTGTGTGTGTGTATACGTATATATATATACCACTTCTTCTTTATCCATTCATCTGTCGATGGACATCTTGGCTCTTTCCACAGTTTGGCTATTGTGCACATTGCTGCTATAAACATTGGGGTGCACGTACCCCTTCGGATCCCTACATTTGTATCTTTGTGGTAAATACCCAGTAGTGCAATTGCTGGATCATATGGTAGCTCTATTTTCAACTCTTTGAGGAACCTCCATACTGTTTTCCAGAGTGGTTGCACCAGCTTGCATTCCCACCAACAGTGTAGGAGGGTTCCCCTTTCTCCACATCCCCGCCAACATCTGTCATTTCCTGACTTGTTAATTTTAGCCATTCTGACTGGTGTGAGGTGGTATCTCATTGAGGTTTTGATTTGGATTTCCCTGATGCCGAGGGATGTTGAGCACTTTTTCATGTGTCTGTTGGCCATTTGGATGTCTTCTTTGGAAAAATGTCTGCTCATGTCTTCTGCCCATTTCTTGATTGGATTATTTGTTCTTTGGGTGTTGAGTTTGATAAGTTCTTTATAGATTTTGGATACTAGCCCTTTATCTGAGATGTCATTTGCAAATATTTTCTCCCATTCTGTCGGTTGCTTTTGGTTTTGTGGACTGTTTCTTTTGCTGTGCAAAAGCTTTTTATCTTGATGAAGTCCCAATAGTTCATTTTTGCCCTTGCTTGCCTTGCCTTTGGCGATGTTTCTAGAAAGAAGTTGCTGCGGCTGAGGTCGAAGAGGTTGCTGCCTGTGTTCTCCTTTAGGATTTTGATGGACTCCTGTCTCACATCTAGGTCTTTCAACCATTTGGAGTCTATTTTTGTGTGTGGTGTAAGGAAATGGTCCAGTTTCATTCTTCTGCATGTGGCTGTCCAATTTTCCCAACACCATTTGTTGAAGAGACTGTCTTTTTTCCATTGGACATTCTTTCCTGCTTTGTCAAAGATGAGTTGACCATAGAGTTGAGGGTCCATTTCTGGGCTCTCGATTCTGTTCCATTGATCTATGCGTCTGTTTTTGTGCCAGTATCATACTGTCTTGATGATGCCAGCTTTGTAATAGAGCTGGAAGTCTGGAATTGTGATGCCACCAGCTTTGCTTTTATTTTTCAACATTCCTCTGGCTATTCGGGGTCTTTTCTGGTTCCATACAAATGTTAGGATTATTTTTTCCATTTCTTCGAAAAAAGTGGATGGTATTTTGATGGGGATTGCATTGAATGTGAAGATTGCTCTAGGTAGCATTGACATCTTCCAATGTTTGTTCTCCCAATCCATGAGCATGGAACGTTTTTCCATTTCTTTGTGTTTTCCTCAGTTTCTTTCATGAGTATTTTATAGTTTTCTGAGTACAGATCCTTTGCCTCTTCGGTTAGATTTATTCCTAGGTATTTTATGGTTTTGGGTGCAATTGTAAATGGGATCGACTCCTTAATTTGTCTCTCTTCTGTCTTGTTGGTGGTGTATAGGAATGCCACTGATTTCTGTGCATTGATTTTATATCCTGCCACTTTACTGAATTCCTGTATGAGTTCTAGCAGTTTTGGGGTGGAGTCTTTTGGGTTTTCCACATAAAGTATCATATCATCTGCAAAGAGTGAGAGTTTGACATCCTCCTTGCTGATTTGGATGCCTTTGATTTCTTTTTTTTTTGTCTGATTGCTGTGGCTAGAACTTCTAATACTAGGTTGAATAGCAGTGGTGAGAGTGGACATCCCTGCCGCGTTCCTGATCTTTGGGGGAAAGCTCTCAGTTTTTCCCCATTGAGAATGATATTCGCTGTAGGTTTTCCATAGATGGCTTTTATGATATTGAGGTAGGTACCCTCTATCCCTATACTCTGAAAAGTTTTGATCAAGAAAGGATGCTGTACTTTGTCAAATGCTTTCTCTGCTTCTATTGAGAGGATCATATGATTCTTGTTCTTTCTTTTGTTAATATATTGTATCACATTGATTGATTTGCAGATGTTGAACTAACCTTGCAGCCCAGGGATAAATCCCACTTGGTCAGGGTGAATAATCCTTTTAATGTACTGTTGGATCCTATTGGCTAGTATTTTGTTGAGAATTTTTGCATCCATGTTCATCACGGATATTGGTCTATTATTCTCCTTTTTGATGGGGTCTTTGTCTGGTTTTGGGATCAAGGCAATGGTGGCCTCATAAAACGAGTTTGGAAGTTTTCCTTCCATTTCTATTTTTTGGAACAGTTTCAGGGGAATAGGTATTAATTCTTCTTGAAATGTTTGGTAGAATTCCCCTGGGAAGCCATCTGGCCCTGGGCTTTTGTTTGTTGGGAGATTTTTGATGATGGTTTCAATTTCCTTAGTGGTTATAGGTCTGTTCAGGTTTTCTATTTCTTCCTGGTTCAATTCTGGTAGTTGATACATCTCTAGGAATGCACCCATTTCTTCCAGGTTATCTAATTTGCTGGCATAGAATTGCTCATAATATGTTCTTATAATTGTTTGTATTTCTTTGGTGTTGGTTGTGATCTCTCCTCTTTTATTCATGATTTTGTTGATTTGGGTCATTTCTCTTTTCTTTTGGATCAGTCTGGCCAGCGGTTTATCAATCTTGTTAATTCTTTCAAAGAACCAGCTCCTAGTTTTGTTGATCTGTTCTACTGTTCTTTTGGTTTCTATTTCATTGATTTCTGCTCTGATCTTTATTATTTCTCTTCTCCTGTTGGGTTTTGGCTTTATTTGCTGTTTTTTTCTCTAGCTCCTTTAGGTGTAGGGTTAGGTTGTGTATTTGAGACCTTTCTTGTTTCTTGAGAAGGGCTTGTATTGCTATATACTTTCCTCTCAGGACTGCCTTTGCTGCATCCCAAAGATTTTGAACAGTTGTGTTTTCATTTTCATTGGTTTCCATGATTTTTTTTAAATTCTTCTTTAATTTCCTGGTTGACCCATTCATTCTTTAGTAGGATGCTCTTTAGCCTCCATGTATTTGAGTTCTTTCTGACTTTCCTCTTGTGATTGAGTTCTAGTTTCAAAGCATTGTGGTCTGAAAATATGCAGGGAATAATCCCAATCTTTTGGTACCAGTTGAGACCTGACTTGTGCCTTAGGATGTGATCTATTCTGGAGAATGTTCCATGGGCACTAGAGAAGAATGTGTATTCCGTTGCTTTGGGATGGAATGTTCTGAATATGTCTGTGAAGTCCATTTGGTTCAGTGTGTCATTTAAAGTCTTTATTTCCTTGTTGACCTTTTGCTTAGATGATATGTCCATTTCAGTCAGGGGGGTGTTAAAGTCCCCCACTATTATTGTTATGTTGTCAATGTGTTTCTTTTCTTTTGTTATTAATTGCCTTATATAATTGGCTGCTCCCATGTTCAGGGCATAGATATTTACAATTGTTAGATCTTCTTGTTGGATAGACCCTTTAAGTAGGATATACTGTCCTTCCTCATCTCTTATTACAGTCTTTGGTTTAAAATTTAATTTGTCTGATATAAGGATTGCCACCCCAGCTTTCTTTTGGTGTCCATTAGCATGGTAAATGGTTTTCCACCCCTTCACTTTCAATCTGGGGGTGTCTTTGGGTCTAAAATGAGTCTCTTGCAGACAGCATATCGATGGGTCTTATTGTTTAATCCAATCTGATAGCCTGTGTCTTTTGATTGGGGCATTTAACCCATTTACATTTAGGGTAAGTATTGAAAGATATGAATTTAGTGCCTTTGTATTGCCTGTAAAGTGACTGTTACTGTATATTGTCTGTATTCCTTTCTGGTCCATGCTGCTTTTAGGCTCTCTCTTTGCTTAGAGGACCCTAGCTAGCTAGTTTTAGAAGCAGTGTCAAAGGAGCAATGCACTGCCAAGAAGAAGAGCAGCTAAGGTGTTATTACTATGTTTCCAGTAAGCTAAGGAAGGATGAGAAACTGAACGATGGGAGGGGCATTTGGGCTACAGAGACAGTGACAGGTTAGATAATAGGTAATAAATAGAAGAGACTGGATTTGGTGACCATTTGACATGGGAAGGGTGGGAGCAGAAGAGTCAAAGATGAATATCAGCTTTCTGATATTGGCGACTGGTGATGTTACTAACAGAAGGAGGGAATACAATAAGAGTAGATTTCACGGCAAGGTTTGATGTATGTACATGTTGCTATTTTCAGAGTTAGCGCAATCTGATTTATTTGGATATCTAGAACAAGTAAACAAACATGAAGTGTGAACTGATCTTTCTTCAAACTTCACATTACTATGCTCTGACTCTTGTTTTGTGAGCTCTGTTTAAAGTAGCAAGAGAGGGGGCACCTGGGTGGCTCAGTTGGTTAAGCGACTGCCTTCGGCTTGGGTCATGATCCTGGAGTCCCGGGATTGAGTCCTGCATCGGGCTCCCTGCTCAACACGGAGTCTGCTTCTCCCTCTGCCCCTCCCCCCTCTCATGCTCTGTCTCTCTCATTCTCTTTCTCAAATAAATAAATAAAATCTTAAAATAATAAATAAAGTAGCGAGAGGATTGCTGTGCAGATTCTACATCAAAGTGGAGATAGTCTTGAGTAAAAGTTGTAAAATGCATTCCTTTACCTTGCTTCTCTCATACTACATATTTTTTTTCTCAAAATCTTTTAAAAATTACAAGACAAGACATGAAGGAAGCTTAAATGCATATAACTAAGTGAAAGCTAATCTGAAAAGGTTTATGATTCCAACTTTCTGGAAAAGGCAAAAATAGGGAGACAGTAAAAAGATCAGTAGTTGCCAAGAATTAGAGGGAAGAGAGCAATGAGTAGGCAGAACATGGAGGATTTTTAGGGAAGTTAAACTATTCTATATGATACTATAATGGTAGATACATACCGTCACGTATTTGCCAATCCCATAGAATGTACGACTCTAAGAGTGAACCCTAGTATAAGCTTTAGGTTTTGATTGATAACCATGTATCAGTGTAGATTCATCAATTGTAACAAATGTACCATTTTGACTAGAGATGTTGATAGTGGGAAATGTTGTGTGTTTGGGGGGAACTAGGGATATATAGGAACTCTCTGTACTTTCTGCTTAATTTTGCTGTGAACCCAAAACTTCTCTGAAAAAAATAAAATTTATTAATTAAGACATTAGTGGTGAGGCCTACCCAAACTTCATTTGGATTACATATTTCTTAGAAGTTATTGATACTGTATTAAAAAGTGAAGGGGTTGGTGAGACACTTAGCAACATATGAAACTTTCTTTACCTAGCTACCTCTTAGCCTTTTACATCTTGGATAAAGGTATAACCACCAAGCAGGTGGAAGGGAAGGTACTATAAATTGATTTGGAGTCTAATTTCCAATGTATAACTCCTGTAATACCAGCCACAACATAATACTACCTAAACCTAAGTAGCCTCAAATCACAGAGTTCTATCCTACCCTATGCTTAAACCCAAGGTCTAAGAGCTTACCCCTTCTCTGATACAGAAGTTCATATGGGCCTCTGGGTCACCTATGGGTACACGTTGACAGCATTAAGTCATTAATAATCCTCCTATTTGCCTATGGCTTTATACTCAATTATACAAGTTATGTAAAAAAGTTATAACTCTAAGAGAGCTAACCAAGTTTGCTAGGCCTTCACACCAACTAAATTAATTATTTCTTTATATAATCCCTTGGAGAATTTAATTTTTATTTAATTTACTAAAGCCTGATGTCTTCTAGGTGTTATTTGAGAGAACTTTTCTGGGAAGGAGAAGGGAGTCTTTAATCTTAAGAACCCAATAGGGAAAATTATATTTTTGACTTTCATGTCTTTCAGCTATAAAGCTATTTCTGGGTTCTCCCTAAAACCACGTACTAATACATGTTCACTCATCTGAGGACACAGAATCATTTTAAATAGAAAATTGGTAAATCTGCTGTTGCTTTTCAAAATCAGAAGTTAAAGAATGTGTGATGTTTTCTTTTCTTTCTTTTTTTAAAAAAAAGATTTATTTACTTATTTGAGAGAGAGAGGCGGAAGGAGTGGGAGAGAGGGAATCCTCAAGCAGAATCCCCACTGACTGCAGAACCTGACTCAATCCCAGGAACCTGAGGTCATTACCTGAGCCAAACAAAACAAGAGTAGGACCCTCAACTGACTGCGCCACCCAGGTGCCCCAGAAGTGTGATGTTTTCAAGGAATGGGGTTGGTGGTGGTTGAAGCAAGTATTTAGAAAATGCCTATTATTAACATCTTACATTACCTTACATTACATTACATTACATTAATAGGTTCATTTGTTATCATTAATGAGCCCATATTGATACATTATTATTAACTAAAGGCCATACTTTCTACAGGTTTCCTTAGTTTTTAACCTAATTTTCTCTTCTATCCCAGGATCCCATCCAGAATACCACATACATTTAGTAGTCACGTCTAATTAGGATCCTCGTGGCTGAAGCAGTTTCCCAGACTTTCCCTTTTTTTTTTTTAATGACCTTGACAATCTTGAGGATTATTAATCAGATATTTTATAGAATGTTCCCCCTTTGGCATTTCCCTGATGTTATCCTCATGATTCAGCTGGGGTTATGAGTTTTGAGAGGAAGACCACAGAGGTAAAGTGCCATTCTCATCACATCATTCAACACATTTTTAAGATTTATCCAAATTGAAAATGTGTACCTCTCTAGTTCATGGGTTTCAACTTCTATTATATTTGTATATGAATACTCCAAAATGTATTTAACTATTCTAGACTATTGATGGATAGTGAGGTTACTTCTAAAATTTCAAAATTGTAGACAATGCTTCTTTTTTAAAATTTTTTATGTAACTTTTATATTTATTTATTTATTTATTTTTGTAGACAATGTTTCAATGTCCCTTTGTGTACATGTGTGAGAGCCCTCCAACGAATACATGTAAAAATAGAATTCGCTGGGTCATAGAGTATGTGCACTTTTATCTTTGCCACTTTTTCCTTCCAGGGTGGTTGTATACATTTATGCTTTATAAAAACAATAGTCTATAAGGATATACTCTGCTCTCCATACTTGTCATGATCTGGTTTGCAAAGTTTTAAAATTATTGACACATTGATGGATGTGTTTACCTAGGAGTAGAATTCCAGGCTATAGGGAATAATTATCTCCAAATTTAGCAGGTATTATTAGATTGTTTTCTATAGTGCTTATAAAATGCACTCTCCTGTCTTCATTTTATGAGCATTTCTATTATTATGCATCCTCACCAGCACTTAGTATTTTCAGACTTTTAACTTACACCAACTGGCAGATATGTATCTACTAAGATATATCTATATATATCTTATAAGATATATATCTATATATATCCTATATATCTACATATGCAAACATTATGGTTTTAATTTTTATTTCCCTAATTACTAATGAGGCTTATTATAGTTTTATGCATTTGTGGGTCATTCATTTTTCAATATTGGGGGGGATCGTCATTTATTACAATGGTACGTTTACATTATCTGTTGAAGAAAACGGTTCACAATCTCCAGGAAGAAACACTGAAGGAGGATAAAGTTCCCCTGTGAAATAGTTCCAACTGCACTCTTGTTCTCACTTATTGAATATAACAATTCATGAGAATGAAGTGTAATTCAATCCGCCTTAAATAATCTTATTTCTGCTGTCTTAAAATATATACTCCTGGAGAAGATTTCCCCAAGCTCCCACCACAAATTGGAAATGTGAAGAAGGCTCCTACATAGGCTTTACCAAAACCAAAATGTTACAGCACAAATGAATGTATTTATAACATACAAAGTTGATCCTGAATTTTGTGTATTGTGATGGGAACAAGTAATGAATGTACTTATTAACATCTATTCCAGTTTTAGTGGTTTTTACCCATAGGTTCTGTATCTTAGATACTTACTTATATTATGTTACTAATTCTTAAATTTCAGCAGATTTACTGGTTTATCTTTTATTCTTCCAATGTCACCTAGTTGTTTCAAATTATGACATAGCCAAAGGCAAGATAACAAGTCTAGACAGTATAAACATGTTTGGTTATTCTGTGAGAAATATTTAATTGTAACTTAAGAAATCTTTTTTAAGAGAAGACCTACTGAGAAATAATCTATAGCTTTTAAAATAGTATTTTGTTTTAGTCCTTTATTTCTTACAAAACAAAAGCATGTTATGTAAAAGAATGATAATCGCTGACATAATTAATCAGCCCACCTCTTTGAGTTCTAGTCAGTTCAAAGCTTAACTGCGTCCTAAGTAAGACAAATGTTTTAAGTTTCATGTGTGTACTAAAGATGGGAAACCAAAGGTTACAGCAATTTCAATTTGGTTTAATGTGAAGTAAACACAATCAAGGTATTCAACTAGCACTGAGAAAAAAAATTTTTTGACAAAGTCAAACATTATAGCTGATTAAAGCTTTTAGGATTTTTTTCTTTCTTGGTGCTATTTGTTAAAAATAGGCATACCGAGGTGCGCCCGAGTGGCTCAGCCAGTTAAGTGGCTGCCTTAAGCTCAGGTCATGATCCCAGGGTGCTGGGATCGAGCCCCACATTAGGCTCCTAGGCTCCCTGCTCAGCGGAGAGCCTGCTTCTCCCTCTCCCTCTGTCTCCTGGCTTGTGCTCTCACGCTCTGTCAAATAAATAAATAAAATCTTAAAAAAAAAAAATAGACATACAGATACCTGAACTGACTGCATGGAAACCGATATTCACATTTCTACCAGTGCTTTTTCAGGCACTGTTCTGTAGGAGATTTTTCTTCTATTTTTTATGTCACAGTGTAGGCACTAAATCTCTATGCTCAGCCTCAGCAGATCTGTTTGTCCCGTAGTCATTCTGCTTCTACATTACCCAGTGAATCTTCTCTGTGGCTTCATACCACTCCTTATTCCAACCGTGTGGTTTTGAATCATAATGCTTTTGAATCAGGGGTTTTTACTTTTCCAAAGTTCACACTTTAGGTTCCGTGTCTCCAACTGTCATATATACATTTTCAACAGACTGTGTAAACCATGAATTGCTGCTACACTCCTTAAAAAGGAAGGTTTGTCACTCATGCTTCGCTTTAGTAATAGAAGAGATTGTGTGGATCACCCAGGATTTCTCCTGGAAGATTATTGGTCTAGGTTTGAATGTTACCTGAAATGTACCCCTCCCCCACCATTCACTGTTTGTTACTTCCTACTTCAGACACCCAGATATTACCCTGGACTATTCCTAAGGAGAGTTTTGCGGTTTATTTTCTACTCATTTATATGTGACTTGCACCAAGGTAAAGAATGTTTTATAAGCATAAACATATAAACACAAAATTATTACAAAGAATGGAGAAACTATACATTGAAAGTACATTAGTTAATAAAATAAATTATATTCTAAGCTTATTACATCTCCATAATTTATCTATTAATACATCACTTTCTTAAAAGGAATACCTATAAAGAACATTAATGTTGCTGACTATTCTTACTGCCAGTAAGAGATTACTCAGATGTGATTTATAAAATAAGTAATTCTGAAATGGCAAAGTCCACAGTAGAGGATGTTAGAATAAATTCAAGATAAAGCCGTATCATACTTTTTCAGATATAATGCATTCCTGAAAAGAGCTACAAGTCAAATATTTAAAACTTACCATAGACTTACATGTTTCATTTGAAAGATTGCATTTTCATTTAGTTAAAAAAATTATAAAATCCAGTAACTGTGAGTGCATATAAAACTGGTGAAATCTAAAGAATGCCAGTGAATTGTACCCGCGACCATTTCCTGGTTTAATTTTGTAGTAGAGTACAGCAAAATTTACCACTGTGGGAAACTGGGTGAAGAATGTACTGGATATCTCTACTATGTCCTGCAACTGCGTATGAATATAAAATTATCTCAAAAATACATGGGTGCCCTGGTGGCTCAGAGAGTTGAATGTCTGCCTTTGGCTCAGGTCATGATCCTAGGGTCCCAGGATCAAGTCCTGCATCAGGTTCCCTGCTCAGCGGGGAGTCAGCTTCTCCCTCTGCCCCTCCTCCACCCCCCTCACGCTCACCCCTCCCTCTCTCAAAAATAAAGTCTTTTAAAAAATTATCTCAAGATACAAATCCATTAACTCTAACTTCTTCTTTAGACAATTTTTAATTACTTATCTCCAGTATTTTGTGCCTTTTTATTTCTCTTCAGTACTTTACTCAAAATTGATAAGTTGACTGGTTTAAGTCAAATTAGAATACAATTGTTGGTCAAAGGTTTGCTCTTTTCAAAATGCCTAATTATTTCCACCTTTATCTCATTATATTCATTTAATAAGACCCTGTTTTTATTACTAGTGCTATCACTTTTATTTTTCTATATTCCATTTATTTTGTAAAAACTCGAGAAAGCACTGAAAAATTAAAAGATTTAAATCACTAGGCACAAATGCAAAATGTTCTGATAGAGATGCTGATATGGTGATAAGCTCTTGGTCTGCAGAGTGTCATTGAGAAGTCGCTTGAAATGTGACGAATTTGCTCACAGGAGTTTGAATTTGGCATACGAAAGCCAGTTTGAGGTGCCAACTTGCAGCTGCAAACAGGTGGGGTATCAGAAGCCATATATGAAAATCTAATATAAATATTGCAGAATGGCATGAAACTCACAAAATCTTAGTTGTACAAAAGAAACTCCTAATCTAAGAGTTTTTAAATAAGGATAAATCATTCTAAAGTTTAGAGATTGAAGGAGTTATAATGCCCCTATAACAAAATACAAACATTTAACTTTGACTTTGCCTCACCTGCTGCTCTCATCAGCCTGGCTTCCTCGGCTGCGACAGCCTTCCTTGCTACTCCCAAAGAAAACACATCTCACATAGAACTGTGCCTACATCGTCACCATTTTCATCTTCTGGTACACAATTAAAAATGTGTCTTGGGGCGCCTGAGTGGCTCAGTCGGTTAAGGGTGGGACTCTTGATTTCAGCTCAGGTCATGATCTCAGGGGCATGAGGTGGAGCCATGATCTCAGGGGCGTGAGATGGAGCCCTGAGACAGGCTCCATGCTCAGAGGGGAGTCTGCCAGAGAGTCAACCTCTGCCCCTCCCCCCACTCGCATGCTCTCTTGCGTGCTCTCTCTCCCCCCTCTAAAATAAATAAATAAATCTTTTTAAAAGATGTGTCTCATTATTCCAGACTTGAGCTTCAAGATCACAAACTCTATGTCTTTTGAAAAACTTTGTGAGTATTAATTATTTTCTCTTTCATTCATATTATAGATCTAACCCTCTCAACTCTTTATCCTTAGCTGATGTCTGCTCATATCTCTTTCATCAAAACAAAAAAAAGCAAACAAAAATCCTTCCCTTGAATATATAATGTATTATTTGTTTCACAGGTACAGGTCTGTGATTCAACAGTCTTGCACAATTCATAGCGCTCACTATAGCACATACCCTCCCCAATGTCCATCACCCAGCCACCCCATCCCTCCCACCCCCCTCCCCTCCAGCAACCCTCAGTTTGTTTCCTGAGATTAAGAGTGTCTTATGGTTTGTCTCCCTCTCTGGTTTCATCTTGTTTCATTTTTCCCCTCCCTTCCCCTATGATTAGACTTACCTTTTTATAATGTCCATTCAGGTATTTAGATTTGTTTTCAGAAAAAAATGGATTTTTACGTGATGATTGGAGCATTCTTTGGTTTATAAAATACCCTATTCTAACACATTTAGTAGGAAACTCAAATTCTGCTAGAGAAGAATAATTTCACACACCCAAAAGGGCTAACAATAAGTAAATTTGGAAAGGAAGTATATATATTTAATACATTTTATTTTATTAATTAAATTATGCATTTATTGCTACATTTTATATATATAGTGATGATAAATTGTGGATGATCTCAGACAGGGAATTTTTCTACAGAAAAAAAATAACACCTTCCACCACCACTATTAGTTCTCTCTTCCTTACTAAGCCCAAAGGTGCTATTGAGCAGCCCTAGGGCAGTTATGGCCTGACCTTGCTGAGGTTAATGAAATGCACACCTGTGTCAGCTCCTATCAAGCTCAGCTCACTCCCTAAACAGCTGAGAAATTTCTTAGGAATTAGTATTTATCTGAGCCCCTGAGGGCTGCTAGCCATTGCTGGGTGAGGGAGTCTCTGCCCAGACAGATCTAGACAGAATTGGACAGTGATGCAAAGGGACCCTCCTCCCCCCGACACTTTTCCCCTTATTTTTCAGATTTTGTTTGCCAATCTATAAATTGGAGAATCAAAATGAATAATACAATTTACCTCGTTATTTCTTAGAACTGCCAAACAATTTTAGTTTTTTTAAGAATAACTATTTTATCTTTCAACATGATTTCTGTGAAAATAAATTTTATGTTAGGTATCTATTTCTGTCTCTCCATGATTAAGAGGGAAAAGTGTTAACTTATAAGCCTTTCAGGAATTTTTCTGAGCCTTTCTTAAGCTCTTTTAGGCTTAAGCTCCATAGGCACAGCCCTCAAGCATTTGTCTTTGGAGACGGTTCAAATTTTTGCTAGTGAGCAATTCCAGTGACGTGGTCATTGGCAATAGGACCGCTGATCTGCTGATCTCTGCACAGTCTCTTATTTATCTTCCAATGTTTTCTGCTTCACACTTGCCTCTTTTTGAGGCCCCACAGCCCTAAAGGAAAATATCCCAGTGGACAGCATGATACGAATCTACTCTGGTTCATCTCACAGAAGGTTTAGGCTTATATCTCTTTGCCCTTTTCCAACACTTTACTGAAGCTTCCAGCTTTCTCTTCTTTATCATAATCTTCCGGGTAGGCCCAGGGCCATTACAAAGATAACAGAAAAGAGTTAGATACCAAGTCCTTCATCTTCCCAGGTGGCCCTTCAGGGGTCTCTCGGCAAACTACACTTACTCTACTTTCAAAGCTTGAAAAGCTTCCCTTGAAGCCTTTTTTTTTTTTTTTTTCTGAAACATTTAAGAAAAAAGTTGTAGATGGCGTTGCCCTTCCTCTCTGAAAATCTCAGTCTGTAATATCTAAGAACAACAACATTTTTTTACAATTGACAATGTAAAATGATCAAATTAAGGAACTTGACATTGATGACATATTATTACCTATTACATGTCCTTCATTCAGTTTCTCGACAGATGCTCCATGATACTGTTTACGACATTTTCCTGATCTGGATCCAGTTCAGACCCTTAACTGCCTTTGGTTGCCATGTTCTTTTAGTCTCCTTTGATCTAGAAGACTTAATGCAACCTTTCCTAGTCTTTCACAACCATGGTATCTTGGTATCAAGCCCAGGCCTACCGTTTTGCAGGAGTAGAAATTTTATTATTGTTTTCTTTATTCTTATTGCTCTTACTGATATCTCTTCCTCTATGTCAGCCATCAGGACTTGTAGAACTAGCTCCCTGCCCCCAGGCTGCCACCCTAGCAAGATTACTACAGATATCTTTCCTTTCTTCCCTCTCCACATCAAAATCAATAACTGAACAAGATTAGTAAGTGTGAAAGTTGCAGAGGGGGATGCTCTGTCCAGGTAAACAGTGTGGAGCCCAGATTTAACCTACTCCCAGAGTATTTATCTAATAATCCTCTGGACTGTGCACCCTTATCAGATCAACCAACCACATCATTTATGTACAGACTTTGTCTTTGTCTTCTGGTAAGAATTTATGGGTGAGGCAACTTCAGTGCCAGAAGATTCAAAAGTTAATGGTGTTTGTATCATGGCCCATTTGTAGGAGGATGTTTCCCTTTACTCAAGCATAAATACCAAGCTTTTCCTTCCCACATTGTCACCACTCCTCTGGGGGAAAAGTGCATCTGCCTCCATCTTTTGTTAGAGGTTCTTAGAAATATCCTGAGTCATTAGAAAAAAAAGGAAAATTCAGATGAGGGTTAGCCAAGTATTTGCGTGGTTGGGTGCTCTGCTAGATGATGTAATGGTGATTTGAGCTCATACTCCACAACTAACCTTGCTGAGGTTACAAACAGTGACATGTGTTCAGCAGATATTGGCCTAGCTTCCACATGATTCACGAGTACTGAGTATGAGGGACAATGTCTGATGCTAACCTACTTCCCTTCTCCATGCCCACTGCTCCCTTCTCTTGTCTCTGACAATCCTTCTTGTAGGTCATTTTCCCAACTCTATTTCTCTTCCCTGACCCAGGCCACATAATCTTCTAATCATTTCCTAGTCCACCAGGTAGAGTGGAAGAATCTTCATTTCCAATTTGACTATTTTCTATTTCTTTTTCTTTTTTTAAGATCTGTTTATTTTAGAGAGAGAGAGAGTGGGGGGGGAGGGGTAGAGGGAGAGGGACAGAGAGAGTCCTAAGTGGACTCCTCGCTGAGCACAGAGCCTGACACAGGGGCTCCCTGTGAGTAAGACCAAGGGTTGGATGCTTAACCAACTGCACCAGCCAGGCACCTCCCAAATCAACTATTTTCTAATCTATTTTCTGTTTTCTTCTACTGTTCCTTTTGATACACAGAGATCTCATTTTTTAAGAAAAAGAGGAATTTTGTTTTTCCTCTTATTACTCTGTGTGTAACAGTGCCACTTTCCCCTCAGCCCAACATGAAGCCTCTGAATAACTTGAGGAAGGATCATATGTAATAAAATAAGAGACAGAAAAAGTATGAAAAATAAAATCTCAACATATTATATTGTGACATTGGAAACTCAGTGAAGATTGATACCAGGGGACTTTACTGCTAGTTTTGATGTGAGGGTTGAAAGAATTCAATGATGGAGAGTACAAGTCTTAAATATTTAGGAAAGTTATAGTATTTTTTAAAAAACAAAAATGGAAATTAATGATTAACTTGGAATTACAGAGTTTGAGTTCTCAGGACTCACAACACACCAAGATGGATAATTCTAGCAGCCATTTGGAAATACATTTCTGGAGTTTAGGAGAGAAGTATACCGGAAGATTTGGAACAAATCTACACAGAAGTGATGGATATAGACAATGGAGTAAATATTGTAACTTAGTAAAAGGGTTGGAGAGAAAAAGCAGGGGATAGAATCCTGGGAATGTGTACATTTGGGCAGAGAAAGGAAAGAAACCTATGAAGGCATGAAAGGAAAAAAAAAGTCACAGTGAGAGAATTAGAAAAGATTTATAAGAGCAACAACCAATATGTCAATGAAAGAACACTCCTCATTGAGGGTAAGGTGTAAAATATCACAGAAACTGAGCTCAAAGTGCTCAAAGGCTGGGACCAAAACACACTATGAGGGGGAAGCTGGTGTTCTTATTGAGATTTTTGCAATGGGCAACAGGAGATGTAAGTAAAGCTGAGTGGGGATAGGAAAGTTCAAGAGGCAAGTAGGGATTACTCCTTTGTGCCCTTTGACATTGAGAGGAAGATGAGTGGTTTAATGACTACCTGAGAAAGTAGAAGGTTTGAAGGAAGCCATTTTGATGTAGGGGTGAATTAAGCATGCATGATAAGCAAACAGCCAAGGAAGAGAGAAAATCTGAATACCCGGAAGAAGTGTGATCATTTATGAATGAAATTCAAATTAAATGAGCAAAGGGGGAACCAGCACATTAATGGGACTTTAATCTTAATAAGAAAAACTGGAAAATGGATATTGAGAAGGAGAGATATTAAAACACCTCACATCGGATTACTTCAGTTTCTACAGTGTAGATAATAAGATATGTTGACAGCCGTAGCAAGGGTGGGGCATAATTACAGAATATACAAGTGATCTGCAACACTCTTGGTAATTCGGTAGATCTTCACAATCGAGGATCCTTGTAGGATTGATTCCACGCATGTTCATTGAGCCCAAAGAGCAACCCAAAACTAATGACACAGAAAGTGTTGTGTAGAGATACCCTAGGTTTGATTTTGGTAAAGTAAGTGAAGGAAATAAGAGATTTTTAGAGTTTGAGCAATATCATTGTTGAAATTGCTGGCCGTAGTAGAGGCATGTGATTCTGCTAAGGGCTCTAAAAAGTTTACTGAAGAGAGACTGAATGAGACACAGAGGAGCCTCACAGTGGCAAAAATAGGTTTAAGAGAATGAAAGGAGTAAGCAATGTGAAAAGAAGTGCACAGATGCACAGATGCACAGATATAATAGTCAAAGCTATTGTGCAATGATCTGCAGGTGGTGGTGGGAAAAGAAAAATATACTGATTGGATGTCAATAAACGAACTACGGAAACAGAAGATGTCCCAGTTTTGCCACTCAAGATAACTAGGCTTTATTTAAAGCAGTTAAGAGGTTTGTTTTGTTGTTTTGTTTTGTTTGGAAAGGAAATGTATACTGGAGTTTGCTTATATTTAAAATCGGGATCCAAAGGATGGGGTTGAAAATAAGTAGTAGTCTGGAAAGGTACATAGTTGGGAAAGAACGATCGAAAGGAATAAGGGACTGAAAGATTGAGAAATAGGCTTGATGAGACATGTTAGAGGGCAAGTCCTAAATATGTTAAATATGTAAAATTCTGTTATTGGAAGAGTTTTTGTATTATTTCCACTGTTCCATTGGGAATGCTAGCAGGAGAAAATAGAACTATAAAATTTTACTCACTTTATTTTGATTTTTCATCAAAGACACTTAAAGATGTGCTCATATTAGACATATTTACCAAACAAGAATATGCAATATTTGGAGTTCAGCAATAATACTTTTTATTACAAATAATTATTTTATTAAAAATAATGACTACTTTTGTGGACAAGATCCAATGGAGTAAATCCTATTTCTATCGAATATTCTTATTAAATATGGGAAATATTTTCATATGATTTTATTGAACCAAAATATCCAGTTATTGGAAGACATTTTTAAAATTAGCAATGAATTGAGGCGCCTGGCTGGCTCAGTCGGAGGAGCATGCGACTGTTGGTCTCCGTGAGTTCAAGCCTCATGTTGGATGTAGTTTACTTAAATTAAAAAAAAATTTTTTTTAGGGGCGCCTGGGTGGCTCAGTCAGTTAAGCGTCTGCCTTCGGCTCAGGTCATGATCCCAGGGTCCTGGAATCAAGCGCCGCATTGGGCTCCCTGCTCAGTGGGAAGCCTGCTTCTCCCTCTCCCACTCCCCCTGCTTGTGTTCCCTCTCTCACTGTCAAATAAATAAATAAAATCTTTAAAAAAAATTTTTAAATTAGCAATGAATCAAGACACTTATTGAGCAGTGCAGTATTTCAAGCATGTTTTGAAAAGTATTGTGCGTACTCTGAAAGTGAAATCTCTAAGACAAAAGGATTATCTCACAAACTAGTGTGTTGTTTTTTTTACAGATGTTTATCTTCTGAAGGTTTAAGATTATATGTAATTTCAGGATTTCTAGAATATGACAATACATATTTTCTTTCTATTAAAAATAGAGAGACTCTATTTTATAACCAAATATTTCCTCATTTTTATAGTGAACAATACTTGGATAAGAAAACAAATAAATACAATGGAGATAAGAAATGCAGTTTGTTCAGAAATGTTGAAAAATCGAGGTTTCATTTTATTTGGGAGTAAACCAAATTAAAAACAGAACCCAAAACATTGAAACAAGTCCAGCTGCTTTTTTTTTTTTTTTACTTTATGGAAAACTTACAGAGTATATTATGGCCACTATGTTATGAGGCTTTGTAGAAACTGGACAATTCGGGGGTCCTCAAGGATTAACAACATTATAAACAAATAGGTCACAGGACACTGACTCCATTTACTTTGTCCTGTACTAAATATATAAAAAGTACAGTAAAACATTGTGCCTACTACAAATTTAATACATATAATAAAAATTTAGAAACTAATGGTTTCCTATGTCTCTATGCCAAGTTGATTATAGGAAAATTAACAGGTGGACAAGAACAATTTCTTAATTTATAAATTATTTGATTCACATATTTATTGCCAATGTTAATCATTATTTTTAATCTGATTTGTCTTGGAAAACTATATTAATGATCACAAGCAAATGGAAGACTTTTGTATTATTGTACAAAGAATCCGAGAGAGATTGCACTTACAAGTAATGAGGTCTTACTTTAGAAAATTTCTTCACTACAAAATGGTACACAACTCTAATTTATGAAATCATCATGTTTGCTCTCTGCTAAAAAAATACAAAGTTTTTAATCTGTAGACTTTACATTACATGTAATCATACAGATACTACATATGTTTCAAATTATATGTCATATAAATTGACAATACTTCAAAGATAGTGATATGGATATTTTTATCCTGTTCAACGTTTTCAGCTCTAATCCTCACACTTCATAGAGAGAACACTTACAATTTTAAAACAATATTTTCCAGCAAGATAAATACTTTACAGTAAAAGATAAATACAAAGGATAAAGAGTCAATTAGCTCGATATCATTTTTCAAAAAAATGGACTGTAAGAAAGGATCTCAATTATTGTTTTTATGATTATATTTTATTTTTATTTAAAAGAGGACAAAGGTCATTGTGCTTAATGCACAGGCCTCATAAGGAACTATAAGGTTTTTTCATTTACTATCAGTTACTCACTGATGTCTAGATAAATCTTTACAGTACCATAAATTTCCACAATATAAACTCAATAAAAGGCTACATGGCATGCCCTCTGAAAACATCTGCACTTGCCATCTATGATATTTCTACACCAAAAAAGAGATTGTGTTCAACCTTTCCTTTAAACAATACTAACTAATTTGATGCAAATCTTTGGATTATGGTACAAAGATTTCTCTTGGATAGGAACAGGAAAAAAATCAGTATCTTAGGCTTTTAATGTGAAAACTGGAAAACTGCCTTTCCCTTCGTGTAGTCATTTCATCAAAGCAAACTATGAGCTCAAAATCGTTTTTGATACCAAAACTATACCACAACGCCCACAAATATGCTATCTGGTGTTCTTCCACAACCACAGAAACTGAAGGAATATTTGCTATCATTTATAGTTTAATTCCATCTTTAAGTAACGAGAGAGAGGTCACCAAGTATACAAGTGTGTCATTTAATAAGAATGTGAGTGCTCGCTTCAGCAGCACATATACTTAAAAAAATAATAAAAAAAAGAAATGATACAGAGAAGGCTAGCATGATCCTCTGTGCAAGGATGACCTGTAAATTCATGATGCATTCCATATTAGGGGAGAGAGGGGAGAATATGAACTAGTTCTATAAAAATATGGGTACTGAACTGTCTCTGGATTGAAATTGAAAAAATTCCCAGTGATTACAATTTTCACCTGCAACATGAAGTGGCTGCTTTAATCTGTCAAACCTAAAAAAAAAAAAAAAAAAGAATAGAATGGGTATATCTTAGATTTTTTCGAAACTGAACTCTTGAGCTCATCTCTCAAAAAAAAAAACTTTATGTTTAATAGACTGTCATGTAAATTCAAATTCAAGCTGAGAAAGAATATTTATAGAAGAGAGTGAATAAACCATGAAAACCATGGAATTTTAAAGAGAGTTAATACTGTAGGGAAATGTATTATTAATGCTTGTAGAAAAATATGGGTATTTGATGGGGAAGGGCTAAATAAGGATTTTGACAATTTTTTAAAAAGATTTTATTTATTTGAGAGAGAGAGTAAGCAGGGGAAGGGGCTGAGGGAGAGGGTTCTCTGCTGAGCAGGGAGCCCGATGTGGGGCTCGATCCCAGGACCCTGGGATCATGACCTGAGCCGAAGGCAGACACTTAACCAACTGAGCCACCCGGGTGCCCAGGGTTTTGACAATTTAATGATGAATTGGTAAAAGAGAAATGTAATTTAAAGAAAATTTCCCCTACTTTTAAATCAAAATTAGTGCAATGTGGAAGTTTCACAAACATATTTTTATAATTTTATATATGTATTGCATTTGTATAGTATAGTAAGTAAAACTTTTAAGGCAATATTGTTAATATATTTCCTAAGAAATTATGTTTGCAACATGAAATCATAAATCCATTTTTGCTTGTTTAAAAACACATGCTAACATCCAGAGCTCAAAATATGCTGAAGCAACGTGCTCTAGTAAAATTCAAGACTCAGTCTACACTGAGAAATTTGATGTAACATAAATGTATGGCTTACCAATATTTCTCTGTGCCCTTAATAGTATTCTTGTTTTTTACAATTTTTTTTATTTTACAAATCTTATGATAACTTTACAGTTCTATCTTTTAGACAAAGTAGAGTTTTAAAAAAGAAGTAGCTTTTAAATATGTGTTTAATAATAGATCTGTGTGTTTGACCTAAATAAGCCACTGAATAGAGTAGGTTTTATAGAACAGGCCTCATGGCCCACTCCCTTCTATTTACTCCTCTAGCCAGTTATAGAAAATCTTTTGAAAAATTATTTGAAAGGTAATATATACTCATGGTAAACATAATTTAAAAATTAAAGAAGAGTATAGGCTAAAAAGCAAAATATCTCTCACTTAACTCCTTCCTTCCAGGGTCTCCTTCTAAGATATTTATTATATTTACATACATTTTCTTGCTAATATTTAGTATTGCCACTGTACATACATACATCATTTGTTTTAAACAAATAACTCTCCTCAACTATGTTGTTTGCAGTAAAAATATAAATTAGCCATATTTCCATACCAATTCATACAGATCTCCCACATTCCCACATGAAATGGAAATCCTTGAACATATGTATCGTTATAACTTCTTAGAATATATTAGTCAGATAAATTTTTAGAAATAAAATCTTTGGCAAATACTGGCTGTGAAAATAAATTTGACTAAAGATGTCCATATATCAGATTTATTCAATCCATTGCCTGCAAATTTCTGAGATTGATAGATTTTTTTAATAAGCACAACTAAAGAATAATTTAATTCCTATTAATACTGATGTTACAGACTGAATTTCTCCCCCCTCTAAAATTCATATGTTGAAGGCCTAAACACTAAGCTAGCTTTATTTGGAGATGGAACCTCTAAAGTAACTGAGGTTCAAAGAGGTCAAAAGGGTGGGACCCTATTCCAATAGGATTAGTATCCTTACAAGAAGAGACACTAGAAGTTTGTTTGCTTTCTCTCCTCCCACACAGACAGAAGAAAGGCCATATGTGGACATAGCAAGAAGGTGACCATCTATAATCAAGGAAGTGTGCCTTCACCAGAAAGCAGCCTTGCTGACACATTGATCTCAGAATTCCTCAGCCACCAGCACTGTGAGAAAATAAATTTCTGTTGTTTAAGCAACCCAGTCTTTGGTATTTCTTATGACAGCCCAAGCCGACTTAGACAACTGATGTTGTTAACACAATTTTCAGTTAATTAGAGGGAATAATTATCTAAATCAAAAATGCTGATAGTTATCTAGAACAGCTTTTACACTTTCCATTTGGCTAGATATGACTTGTTGATAGCCAATTCAATGCATTTTCAAGTAAAAAGTATGTGTGTATATATAAAGATGACATAAAGGGTGAAAAACAGACTCATGTCTTGAGAAATGTAATTCACAAAATGTTTCACTTTCTTTCTTAGAAAATACCTTTTTAGAAAGATACTCATACTCCAAAGAGTGCTTATAAAAACCAAGAAATGAGATATTTCTCAAAATATGAAAAGAGTAAATGAAAATAAAGCCACAGTGTAAAGGGAGAATTTTTGAATGTGTGTCTATAGTCAACCAGCAACCATTTCATTGAATGTCTATTCATAAGCAAGTTATTGTTTCATGCATGGAATAGAAATCAGTATGGAATAGAAATCCTTACTCACATAACACTCAATTAACATTTAGAAGTAAATTTCATGTATCCATTTATTATATACTTACTCTTCTACATCCCTGAAAATAAAAAGCACACATTGCAAGATAAAAGAAGTATTATTATTGAAACTTCACAGATGAAGAAACTCAGGCTCAGAGAAATTGGGAAATACCTCCAAGTTTCCAAAACCAGTAAGTTACAGCATAAAGATGCTAACCAAGATTTTATGAGAATCAAAGCTTGTGTTCTTTACCTGAAATGTGTTCTTTCTCTCATATACCCTCAAATTTGTGATGAACAAACTCTGATGAGTGTCTATTCTACATTAGCTCTGGTTAGAAAATAAACAAGGGAGGAGCACAGTGGTGTGGGATCGAGAAGAAATGGACAGAGTAAGCAAAGCAATAGATGCTCTGACAGAAGCAGGCCCAGGGAGCATGGAAATAGACAGCTGACAGTCTGGAGAATATCAAAGAAGGCTCCCAGAGAGGGTGAGGCTTGGAATGGTTTTAAAAGACCCATGAGAATTATCCAGATCAACAAGGGAATGAGAAGTCTAAAACATCTGCTGTCAGACTTCAGTTTCCTGTAATATGGAAGATGCAAGCTAGCTTACTGCTCCAAGGTCTTGTTCATGAGAAGACACAGTATGTGTATGAATAAATACTGTATACATTTAAACTACATTGATATTTACATACTTATAGTCATTATAGCCATAATTACATTTATATGTACATATATTACATATTTGCATTTATTATTTTATTTCTTTGTCAGAGAGAGAATGAGCAAGCAAGCACAAGCAGGGAGAGCAGAGGGAGAAGCAGGCTCCCTGCTGAGCAAGGAGCCCTAATATGGAGCTCGATCCCAGGACCCTGGGATCATGGCCTGAGCCAAAGGCAGACACTTAACTGACTGAGCTACCCAGGCGTCCCACATATTTGCATTTAAATTTATTTCTACATCTATAGTTACTGGAATCCATGAGTTCACACCCCACTTCCACTCACATCTCAAGGTCCATTCTAGTTTGCTCCCTTTCCATATTTGTAACTTCCTTCTTGGACAGTGAGAAACATAGGTCCCATTATTCTTAATTTACTAACATTTCTTTCACCCTCTATACTAACCAATCTCTCACTACCACAGCCCCCCATCCCTTGTGTGGACACCTTGTTTAGCAACTCTTGCACCAGGATAAACACCACCTTCACCTCATTCAGGGTTTAATATCTCACACTCATCCACCCCACATATAGATACCCTCCCACCCTCCTTGGACTCTGAAACCCCACAGCAGGCCAACCCTCCACAGGGATGTCCCACATTAGGCTATCCCACCTTTTCCATAGGGATGACTTCCTCATCCCGCTTTGATTACTAACATTGCTCCCCAGGCCCACCCCAAGGTGCTGATTGTGCTTTGCCCCACCTAAAGGCGGAATTGCTCAGGAAGAGGAGATGGAAGGGGAAAGGGAAAGGAGAAGAGGGAAGAGAAAGGCTCACAAATCATAAGAACACAGTTTGCTCTTTTTCCACTGGAAAGTCGACAGCGGCCATTCTCAAAAAGGAAACGTCACAGATTCTGTGGTTTGAAAACCATAGCCAATATATAACTCTGTACTTGGAGTAGGAAATAAATATATTGTTTTCAAAATACAAACTAGTCAAAATGAAGCCAGACAAAATCTTCTTGGATAAGGTTAAGATCCTGCGGTGAGGAGGAAAAAGTGAGATTTTTGTATTTATCCAAACGAAGCTTGGATTTTAAAATATCACCAGAGAAGACAGACATCTCAATTTTTAGGGAATAACCATTTACTGGATTTATTCCACTCAATATTTATTAGCATTACAGAGTGAAAGATCATTAGATGACCCTAAATAATACAACAGCAGGAAATCCTCAATGGCCTTAAATTTTAACTCTCTCTCTCTCTTTTAATCTCTCTCTCTCTCTTTCTATATCTATCTATCTATCTATATATATATATATTTAACATCACTGTATATAAATGTTTAATATCATTACATATATGTACATATATGTTTAATATAAAACTTCTCTTACAATGAAGGTATCTGGATACTTGTGGGAAAATCTATGATTGGTTATTTAGAAAGTCATTTTCTTGTTTTTGTATTGTCCAACAATGCAAGACTAATGAATAATTATTTCCCAGTCATAAAATGGGATAATATATGATCTTAAAAACAATTTGGGATATTGATAACTGCTTTTTATCTTTTTGAATAAAAACCTAGTATATGCCAGTATACCTGAACATGATTTTATATTTAAAAAACAAATGAATGTATCTATATATTTGCGCATATGTATATAGGAAAAAGTCTGATTGGGTATAGATTAAAATATCATTATGTTCTGGGGTTAGAATTGGTTTTATGTTTATTTTTTGTTGTTTTTCTCCAAATCATCTTTTTGTTCATTTTCTTTCTCCATTTCTTCAACAAATATTTATTAACTCTCTCTTATTCCAGGCTCAAAGAGAAAATTTTATTTCTTTTCTTTAAATATAGTATACCTTAATATTCTTTCTAGCTAAGTACATAAGTGCCCTCTCTTCTTATTTATAATTATCCAAAAAGACATCTGAAAAAGCATCCTAGAACACCTCAATTTATATGCTGAGTGATTTAAGTCTTGGAAAAGATTAAAATTAAACTAAGCACTAAGTGAATCCTTTGAATTTCACCTTTAAAAATCAGAAAACTTAGGGAAAGTAAAGGGAGAAACTTTATCTCTGAGCATATATAAAATTCTCTGTACAAGAAATTGTGGCAAATGAGGCTCCTGGGTGGCTCAGTCGTTAAGCTTCTGCCTTTGGTTCAGGTCATGATCCTGGACTCCCGAGATTGGAGCCCCACATTGGACTCCTTGCTCAGCTGGGAGTCTATTTCTCCCTCTGCCCTTCAACCTGCTTGCGCTCTCTCACTCCATTCGTGCTCTCTGGCCTTTGCCCTCGCTCTCTCAAATAAATAAAATCTTAAAAAAAAAAGGAAAAGGAAAGAAACTGTGACATGTATTAGTTTGAGCCATAGGTACACAGTGGATAACTTAGCAAATTGATATCTCTCTCTAGCCATTGCAATAAAACCAAAGAAATAAAAATTCTGGATCCTGATTTCTAGCATAAAAAAACTGTGATTATTAGAAAAATGTTATTCTACCTATCTAGACCAATTTGAATCACAGTACATCCTAAATTTTTTGTATGATCAAGTAGATTAATTTGAAATATTAATTTAATGCTTACTAAATAGGGGGGTGATGACAAATTACAGGAAAATATTTTTTTTATTTTGATGTTTCTTGTGAGCACAGACAATTTCAACATTAGTAGCTACATTCTGTACCATTTAGTTTCTATAAATTGGTTTAGGTGTTTGTGTCATAAATAACAACACATTATCAAGAGGAGTTAAGGGTGCGGTTGTAACTTACATACAAAGGAGTGTGACTTCATGAAAGTAGGTACATCCTCTTTATGTTAGATCCAGAATACAAAGATGCTTCAACAGACCAAAACAATATTGTATCGCTTACCTTCTTCTTTTGCTCTAAATTTGGAAAACAGTCAGTAAGCATCAGGTGAGATGTAAACCATTATTTTCTCTAATGTACATTGTATGTCTTTGAACTTTTAGTAACGTAAACATTCTCCTGAATTACTGCTTTTGAATTATGATAAGCTCAATTTTGTAAGCACTTCTCTATGTTATGAATTGTAACCATGAAATTTTCAAGTAGGATGCTGTGCATCTCTCAAAAACATGAGGTCTGTTTGTGAAGTGTTGCCCCACACCAACAGTAAATCATGTTACAGTGAGATGGTTCTAATATCTGCGATCCTACAGTTTGACCATGGCAAGCTTTCACGTCTCCCCCTCCCATCTGCAGAGAACAAAGAGCCTCTTTCACCTCGCTTTCTATATTCCCTACAGCAGGCTGGCTTACAAAGATTCACATACAAACGTAGGTGTTGTTGCTGCTACTCCTACTTTCTGTATTAAGGCACGGAAATTTGGGGATTATTTAAAAAATTATCATACTGTAACAATAGAGTTCTTTATAATACTCAAAAATAATGATTTTGAGCAAAGGAAAAAATAGAGCACAGGAAAAAAAAAAGAAAAGGGATGAGCATAGATGTAACTGGACTTTGCTAGTGTGTGAACAAAATGATATACTTAGCTATGCTATCATAACGCCAGACTAGTAGTTAAAACATGCAGATTCCAGATCCACATCTATCGTTCTTGCTGTAGGCAAGTTTGCTCTTACTTGACGCAAGTTTGGTGGGCCCGCTTTGCTTATTTGCAAAAGAAGAAATTCCACTAGATGAACTCTGTAATTACATTCAGCTAGAATATTCCCATTCCGTATTTTCACTAATGCATGAAGTCAGGCGCTTTAAGTTACAAGGCGCACTAATGTATCTGAGAAGTTTATCTTAGAGTAAAGAACCCAGCACTGACAGTCCTCCAGGGTTTGCTCTAATTCTAGATGGTGGAAGGTATTCAGCAAAGTTATTTAAATTCTCTGGACTTCAGTTGCCTCACCGATAAGGTAAAAACAAAGGCAAAATTATCTCTAGATTTCCATTAAGCCCTAATATTCAGCAATTCTATCAACAGTCCAGTTTGCATACATTTTATAGAAATAGAAAGCAATATCACTAGTGTGCTTCTACGTAAGGGGCATAAACAAACTCTCTATATAAAACTTCCTTTATAAAGTGTTATCAAGAAGTTAGGCAAAAATCTGTTGACTCATAAATAATTTTTAAGAGACCATGACATTGTTGCCAACCTTTTCCTCACTTATCATTGTAGTATCAGGAAACTCTGTGTGAACAATGTGGCAGAGGGAACAGAAGTGCAAATTTATAGTTAGCTCCTAGCCCCAAGGTCAGAGTCACATTCCTCCTGGATGATGTACTCCCAGCACAGGAGCTCCACTAGAGACTGAAATAGAGTGCAATGCCTTCCTTTCTGAGAGACAGAAGGGATGCTTATACCGTGGCTAGTCAAGGGCGGGAAGATGAAAATTTTCTCAGATTAAGCTCTGAAGCATCATTTAGTTTTGTCTATAGCCTTATAACATCTCAGATTCTCCATATACAAAAAAGTGAATCACCGGAATTCATCTTTAACAAAAAATGGAAAATGATATGTCAATTTAAACATTAGCCATTAGTAGATACACACACCACACACACATGTGTGACAGAGAGAGAAGAAAGAGGGACTTTTTTTTTTTTAAATTAATATGTGTATTGCACTGGAATTATTAGTTTCTAATCTATCTGCCAACACCCACCTTAGGTATTTTTTTCCATTAAAGTAATTTGACATTGAAATACAAAATTCCAATTGTATCTCTCACTACTTAGAAAAGGACTTTGTTTAAATAAAATGTCAACTCACTGTCAAAAGACTAAACACCAGGAAATGTTTAGCTTTTCAGGGGGTGAAAGCGGTAGCAAAATAAATTTGAGAGATAAAGACTTTCAGATGTGTGTTTTTTTCTTGTTTTGTTTCATTTTGTTTTAGTCTTAAGGGTGTGTATTCTATAAATGAGAATACACATTAGGATAACTGGACTGGTAATGGACACATCTTGAGAACAGACAGTTAAATTTGGGGTTTCTAAACCTCGCTGCAACCCTGGGCCGTCTTATTATCTGCAGTGATTATTATGTTTGCCTCTGTGTCTTGCCTTCAGGAAAGACTTGTCTGATGGCTGTTAACCTACATGTGATGAATCTGAGTGGCACAAAATAATCCAGGTTGGAATTCTTTAATGATAGAAGGTGGGCTTTATGAAAAGAGAATGTGACATTTAAGTCAATGCTATTATTCCTTCACTCTTTTGGTGTTATATATAATATTGATTATGAAGTTTATTTTAATATAGATCTTCCCTTCTGCTCTCTCCTAAAGATACCCATAACCTTCTTTGACATTTTCCATGAGACATCTTATTTGTCTGTGTGTGTTTGTGTATACATTTCATGTGAGTGATGACAATACAAGAAAAGTGAGCTATTGCATACTCAGCTATCTGTTTTACATTCACTTATATTTTGAGAGCACTAAGCATAATAAATTGTTATTAGGGACCACCAAGTGAGAACATCTTCACAATCATCTTGTAGTTGATGATGTAGGGTTCAAGAACACAGGGTTTGACACCAAACAGAACTATATCCAAATCCGGGTCTGTGTGAACCATGGCATATGACCTACCTTCTCAAGGCCTGGTTTTCTCAGCTGCAAAGTGAGGGTGCTACTTCAAACAATGGACTGTTATCTAGCTTTCTCTTTTGTCTCCTTTTCCATGTTTGTTTGCATTTTAATCACATTTTTTTTAAGTTGCTTTTTACTCATATTTTGCTCTCTTCCCAAAATGAAATCGGCTGGTAGAACAAAGGACAGTTCAAATGCGGACTCATCATGTCTTCTCTAATGGTTCAATGGGCTCCATGCTAATTCTGCCTGTTTCTCAGCTAGGGTCACAATATTGGAGCACAGGTCTGCTTGAAAAGACCTCAGGCCAAGGCCTTCTGGACTTCCCCATCGCTTTTTTACCTGACCCTGACCCTTACATATAAAAAAAAGTGCAGTTTGCTGCTTCAACTTCTTTATTGCTCTGATGCAGTTTTCTGTTGAATTCTTTGTCCTACAGTTTGTGCAACGTGATTCTCTATAATCAGGTCCTGGCCCCTCTGACCTGAACCAACTGATTGTACCATGGGTTTAAATGATCACTATATTCAGATCAAAGAACCAGAGAGCTCCTTTCATTCTGTGTAAACACCATTTCAGTAGTTGTCTTTCAAGCAGCATTGTATCTTTTTCAGGCAAAAATGAAGCACTAATTTTAAATCTGTAGTTATCTTTAAGCATTACAAAGTCCATGTATATCTATTATCTTTTTAGTCCCTTCTACCAATAAGATAATGCAGATAAGGCAGTGTTACTGTTATTCTAATTTTATACACAAGAAATCTAAAACCCAGAGAGGTTAAATGAGTTGCCCAAAGTTGCACAGTAGGCAGGGTAAAGAAGTGAGATAAAATCTCACTTTTTTTGAATCAGAAACCATGAATATTTTTTCTCCCAATAATCATATGACTCAATCATATAAATTAATGACTTGAGCCATTTATAAAATGTGAATCAAAATGAAGGAAGACAGTACCAATAAACATTTTTCTTTTCTCTTTGGGGAGAAATTGTGGCCAGAAATAACAAAATGATAAATTGAACATAAATTTATTAATAGAACTTTTCCTGGAGAGAAAAAAAAATTTAAAAAGACTCTGAATCCGTCACTCATATTTATTCTTATCAAAATATTTCTAGGGCGCCTGGGTGGCTCAGTTGGTTAAGCAACTGCCTTCGGCTCAGGTCATGATCCTGGAGTCCCAGGATCGAGTCCCGCATCGGGCTCCCTGCTCAGCAGGGAGTCTGCTTCTCCCTCTGACCCTCTTCCCTCTCGTGCTCTCTTATCTCTCATTCTCTCTCTCTCAAATAAATAAATAAAATCTTAAAAAAAAATATTTCTAGGTTACTTATTGATAATAGCCCAAGAAACCAAAGCGTCAGTAGAAAAGTGAATTGTTTAGGTACATAGGGTAGGCACGACACACAGTGTCCAGATCAGACTCAGAACATCTAGGATATATTATCGATTGTTAATATAAAGAATGTAACACCTGAGGAGTGCCTGGGTGGCTCAGTTGGTTAAGTGTCTGCCTTTCGCTCAGGTCACGATCCCGGAGTCCTGGGATCGAGCCCTGCATCGGGCTCCCTGCTCAGCGGGGAGTCTGCTTCTCCCTCTGCCCCTGCCTGTGCTCTCTCTCTCTCTTGCTCACTCCCTCAAAAAAATAAAATCTTAAAAAAAAAAGAATATAATACCTGAAAGAAAAAGAGGACATAAAATAAATTCAAAAAATAAAGTACTAAAAAAAAATCAAATAAAGTACTGATTTTGTATTATTAAAATCAGAAGCAAACAAATATATTGTGGAGGAGTTTAATGATAATTTGCTAATGATATATCGGAGTGCACAGTTAAGCCTTGCTGATCTGAAATTTCCTATTGACGAAATTGGAATAATATTGATGAAAATCTTATGAGTCAATTATGGGAGACTTTACGTGTGGTGTTTATTTCCATATAAATACTTGCTCATTCAATAATTTGTATTTATTGGGGTGCCCGTGTGGCTCAATCAGTTAAGCGTCTGCCTCTGTCGGAGGATGGAGCCTTGTGTCAGGCTCTCTGCTCGGCAGGGACCCTCTTCTCCCTCTACCTGCTGCTCCCCCTGCTTGTGCTCTCTCTCTCTGTGTCAAATAAATAAATAAAACCTTTAAAAATATTAATAATAATTTATATTTATTACAACAATATTTATTTTTATTTATTTATAGTAATTTCTACCTATTTCTTTTGAGATGGTTAAACCATATTGCTAGGTGTAATATGATGATACCTGCATGTATAATTATAGAATTATGCAAATCTTCTACCAGTATTACTGTATCTCCAATAATAAGCATATATTTTGATTATACTCACATCATTGAAAGACTTCTACATTCTGGAACAGCTTTCCTGTGAGTACATGCTGTATTTGGGTGCAAGAGTTATGACTCTGCATACTTATATTAGGAATCTTACTTAAAAATAAATATTTAAATGTAACTATCTAATTACTTTTACTGGATAATACTGCATCTATGAGAGAAATCAAACTTATGGATAATTACCGTATGATAGAGAATAACTACAGAATTAGTAGCACATTGCTGAGCAAACCAAAATGTCCTCCATCTTAAATTACTATTAACATGTACCATGTATGAATAAAGCACTTGAAATATAAACATGAATAAAATACAATCAGTGCACACTCTGAGCTCTAATTCATTGAGGACACTGTCAGAGAAGCAAACATAACCACTTCTGCCACTCATTAATAGGAATCTCTTCACGCCCCACAGGGCTCCTAGATTTTTCTTCTTTTCCTTTTCTTTCTGGACTCTAGAAAAAAATCTACACTATTTTTCTCTGGCAGCTCGCCCTGCAAACTTCTTCCCCTAGGATTCTTCACCACATAAGCCTGGGTTTATAGAGGATGTGGGCTTATAAGCTGTAAGCTTGCTACCACTCAGAATGTAAACATGGGCCATATTCTACTTAACAGTTCTACAATTAGCCATGATTAAGAAATAGGGAGGTTTTTTTTTTAAGTGCACAGACAATTCTGGAATTTATATCCTCTACTTCTCAATCTCAAGTGTGTTTTAGAATCACTCAGGGAGTACGTTAAAATTGAGTTTAATGGTAGTTGGGACCTGGGATTTTCCATATTTTAAGAAACCCTCCTAAGTGATAAAAACTGCTTCAAAATCTTATCATATAGTCATAAATTATAGCTTGTGATTATAATTCTGGGACATTGATCTCCAAATAGATAAACAATCCTGGCTTGGTCATGTCAGAAATACAATATTTCCTATTTCATGAATATTAATCTTTATCTAAAATAAGTGGAGAGTTAATTTAGCTCATGTTAAGGCTCAGACTGAAGATTATACTACAAATACAAACACAAATGAAATACAAAAAACAAACAAACAAACACAAAAGAGAGGCAGAGCTGACTTGTCTTCCATAAGTATAAATTCTTTGTCCCATGCATCATAAAGTAAAAAATCAATGATGATGTCCTCAGATATGCCAAGAAACCATATAAAAAGATAAAAAAATTTAAGACTATTTAAAATATGGAGTCACCTCAAAGAGAGTTAATGATATACGGGAAGTACATGGAAATATTATTTATTTGATAATTATTTTATTCCTGGGGCGCCTGGGTGGCTCAGTTGGTTAAGCATCTGCCTTCGGCCCAGGTCGTAATCCCAGGGTCCTGGGATCGAGTCCCTCATCAGGCTGCCTGCTCAGCGGGGAGTTTGCTTCTCCGTCTCCCTTCCCCCATTGGTGCTTGCTTGCTATCTCTCCCTCTTTCTCTCAAATAAATAAATAAAATCTTTTAAAAACTTTAAAAAAATTATTTTATTCCTAATTCCTATTTCATGAATGTTTATAATGTGCATAAAGTGTTAGTACAATCATAAATGCACCTCATTTATAAATAAATATAAATGTGATAGGATGTATTCAGGTAGTTTTCACTCGAAGAGATGTATAACCAGACAAGTCTAGAGACCTCTTCTTTTTTCCAATTAAAGGATATATTCCTTCAAAAAGTCTTCATATTTTTTATGCAGGAAACTCATTCAAAGAAGAATAACTGAATACCCTTTTATTTCAAATGAACAATTTTTGTTTCTTTGAAACTCCTACCCAGGTGGCACTATTCAGGTACTCAGTCATGCCCAAGAATGACTTCCTGTTTTGTGGGCAAATCTGTAAATGGCAAAATAATTAGCTAACTAATGATTATAATTAAAGCATATGAGGCGGGCGCCTGGGTGGCTCAGTCGTTAAGCGTCTGCCTTCGGCTCGGGTCATGATCCCAGGGTCCTGGGATCGAGCCCCACATCGGGCTCCCTGCTCCGCGGGAAGCCTGCTTCTCCCTCTCCCACTCCCCCTGCTTGTGTTCCCTCTCTCGCTGTGTCTTTCTCTGTCAAATAAATAAAATATTAAAAAAAATAAATAAATAAAGCATATGAGGCTATGAATGCTACGATTTAATCCCCAAAATGGTGAGACCACAGAGTAGTAGCAATAACTGATAACAATAATTTAATGACAGCTTTATAGCAAACACTGTGCTAAAAGTTCATTAAAAGCAATTGTTTTCTCCATATATAAATGAGAAAACACCTACATCAAGGAAACTAATAGCTTGGCAGCGTCATAAAAGGCCTTTCAACAGATAACATATTTACTGGTCTTTGGCAAATAAATAGGTGTTTGCTTAAGCACCTCTTGGCAAAGGACATTCCCAGGCAAACAAACACCACAACAGAAAGGGTCCTCACATATTGATCCCTGGGAGTTGGAACACACTGATTTATTTACCCTCTATTTTACTGGCTAAGTCTTACACTTCTTTATGATACTGACTTTTTCCACTTATCGGTCTTCCTTGTCTATTGAATTAAGTGTCCCAGAACACGTATCTTAGTTTCTCATTTGCCTGTAATCTCTCATCATTATTTTCACTAGATTAAAAGATGTGTGAGAGCAAGGACCATATCTTTCCCACTCATCTTTATCTTTCCAGAGCCTAGGAGTATGTAAACATTTGACAGTTACCAAATAAATATTTGATGAATAAACGACTGAATATATTAGTCTGGTGAGATAACAGGCATATGCCACTATCACTTAGTGATATCTAGACAGAGTAAAAATAAATTCTAGTTTATTCTAAGTTTTGAAGGCCTCGAAATAAATAGAAATCACAGCACTAGAGCTAAAGAAGTGTAGGCAACTGGGGAATAAAAAGGTACATATGTCAGATTAAACAAATTGGACCTGAACCCAAGAAGCTCCAGATCACTTGATCTGTGATCTTAGCGGGCAATCTGTTGATGTTTCTAAGCCTTGGCATCCTTGTTTCTGGCATGCAAATAACAATAACATCTATTTCATAGGGTCTTCACAGAGGTAGATGTAACATGAAAGTAATAAAGCTTATGCTTAAAGTCCTGGGATCTGTACAAGCACCTTTCAAGGCCCTAGTTAATGAGTGCAGGACAAAGGAGAGCAGTGTATCTTCACTGTTAAGGAAAATCTGAAATGTCCTGAAACTTTATAGCTTTTATATGGAAAAAAAAAAGAAACTTAGTAGAATTTCCTCCAATTGGATAACAATCCTAAACATTTATATGACCTTAGCTATAGCAAGTTATAAGACAGAAGGAACCTTTCCTAAATTATCAATTATGAAATACAAATTTAAAAAAACTTGCTAGAGAAAAGACTGGTTTTTCCCTATTCTTTCTATAGAAAAAATATTTAGGTTATTTTCATAGAAACAGGTCAAAAAAGGAATCATAGGAAAATGTGTGTATGTGCATAGTCTGGCCAGTCCTTAGAATGCTTGACTTAGGATTATACATAGAAATAACCATTTAAATTGTGATTATAAAAAACAGAGGTTAAATTAAAAGAATTTAATAGGGCAACAATCATCTCACTCTCACCAGATTAAAGTTAAATAACATCTTTCTCTTTTTGTCATTTATTTCTTCCCTTCCCTAACAAATGATACTAGAGAGGTCACCCTAGGAACAATTAAAAAAATGCAAACATTTTATTATTACAAAATGCATACATCTAGAGCCTACTTTCTAATGATGACAGATGTTGGAATGTGGAAAAGGTCCTGTTGTTACCAATCCAAAACCCTGAATTAGTGATTTGACTTTAAAGGGTGGGTCACATTTGTTAGAGCAAGGAAGTGCCAACTAACCCAAACAATATGTGTATTCTATTACTCTTCCCATTTGATGTTCGACAAAATAAAATGGTACCTACCCAAACCACAATATCAGGTTATGTATCCAACCGGATTTTGTTTATTTGAATCAATGTACAAGATTGTGCACGTTTATGGGTTTGTATTACCATAGCCACAGATGGGAGCCACTGAATGTATGACATTTTTACATAGATGCATATGTTTTCAATGATGCTAAACTTAATAATTTATGTATTTTTTATATAGCCCATGAGACTGAAAGGCAGCCAAAGAGAGCCACATCTAGAAATGTTGCTGATGCCAACTAAATTAAGTTTAGCAGAATGTTGTGCAAACAAAATAAAAATCGAAAATAAAACACATGTATCAAATGCAATTTGGGGACTGATCAAACAGTACAGGTCACAAAGGTTAAAAACATCATGCACTTATATTAAGTGTATTAAAGAGAGCAGCTCTTGTTCAGTGGCGCAGAATATTGTCCTCTCTTATGTTCTTAAAGGGTAAGACAGCACTAAAGTGAAGAACATCCTTTATCCAACGGTGAAGAAGTATAGATTGTGGTACATACAGGGAACTATGGATATACTAATTAGTGAATAGTTTCCTGGAAATACAGAATTTAAAGGGTGACTTTTTAAAAGGCAAACACGTGTTCTAGAATTATAATAATAATAATCTCATCTGAAACTTATGGGAAAGCAGGGTTTTTTTTTTCCCCTTGCGATTATATGTTACTCACTGGTAACATATAAATGAAGTGAAAAATGTCATACTGGAATTTAGGAGACTACATTTTCAAAGCAATTCCAACTGTTAAAGCTTAGGATCTCCGTGGGTGATTTTAGCATTTGTAGAAATTATTCAGAAGTCTGATAAAGTGTTTTTACATGTTATTATTTTAAATAGAGTTTTTAATTCTTTATATGTGTGTTTAGGAACTAAACACACTATATTTAATAAACTGCTTACTGATAAAATAGGTTACAAGAAAGACAATGACCATATCTTACAATATGATAATTGCAATTTTTTATAAAAAAATCAGTACTATACATTTGCTTAACATCTTGGAAAAACTGATTTTGTAATAATATTGGTATTAAAACCCCTAAATTCATTCTAATATATTTTATTGTGAACTGATAATTTATAACCTCTACAATAAATCTGCAAGAATATGAAATGGTTGTCCCAATATTTGACAAAATGAGCTTTCTTATGGGCAAAATTTTGGCAAGTCTATGATTCTGCACTGTACAAACCATTATTACATGAGGTTTTACTTAACAGATATGTTGCCTAAAATGTAATCACACGATAAAAAGTTTCTATAAATTGAATGAAAATGAAAAATACCTAAAATTGGATAATAAATAGTGCATATTTTGAAAATAATGATATAAATTTGTAAATTAGATTTTGGAAGAAAACCTTGTTACCAAAGTGAAGTTTCAATATTAAGCATGTTATCTTTGATAAATCATTGAATAATGATTAACTTAATCCAACTGTATAAGATTTTTATATTTTTCAAATGTCTAATTACAGAAACACACCCACACATACACGTACGGGCACACAATTCACAGGCAGAGTAATTTTTTTAAAAAACCTAAGCCCATATCAAAGCTGAAAAATGGGAGAGATCACACAGGTTCCTTATTTCCCGGACTTTGGAACCGATTAGCCCTGTGGTCTGCTTCAGGAAAAATACTAGTTTAACAGGTAGGCCCTGCTGTTCTGAGGCTGAGGGTTTTCCAGCAAACAATTTTTGCTCTGTGGAAGTGCTTTGACGTTAAGAATCCAAGAATCCTACAAAAGAAAATGCTTGGTCTCTCTAACTTCACCTAAAGATGTGGGCTGCACGAATCATTTCTAAAATATACGGGTAAAGAAAAAGAAGGGAGGGGTGCATTCAACCTGGAAAAGGCTTTCAGCAGACATCAGAAAGCAGAGGAAGAGATTCAGAGAAGCAAAACAAAGTTAACACATATTTAGAAACGGTCCTACTTCTCTTTATATTTTCACCCAGTTTAGGACCTCAGTGGCTCAGTTTTTCAGAAATTCCTTAAACTTTGGTTTACTAAATCCCTCCTTTGGTAAGCAGTATTGACGAGTGCTGTGTGGGAGACAGAGTTAGGACGGTAGAGAACCAGGGAATTCCCTACTTAATCTCTCATAGCAACGTGCACCGTGTTTCCCAACAGTTATCATGGTTCCAATTTACACTCATTTGGGAATTAATTTGATAGTATCTGTGCTAAAATCCACTGGCTTAATCCTCTTGAAAACCAGAGTAAGCATTAAGTCTAATAGCCCTGCAGATCATATATTGATTCATATCTTATAGTATTTACAGATCCCTGCTTTCCCATAAGTTTCAGATGAAAGTATTATTATTATAATTCTAGAACACGTGTTTGCCTTTTAAAAAGTCACCCTTTAAATTCTGTATTTCCAGGAAACTATTTACTAATTAGTATATCGATAGTTCCCCGTATGCACCACAACGAAACCATGAGTTGAGACTGTTTTTGCTCACCACTTAATCTGTAGCATCAGCAGCACTGTCTGACTCACAATAAGCATTCATTGTAATTTTTGATTAATGAAGAAATGAATGAATGCTGAGGTGCCTGTGCTAAAATCCATTGGCTTAATCCTCTTGAAAACGAGAGTAAGCAGTAAGTCTAATAGCCCTGCAGATCATATATTGATTCATATCTTATAGTATTTACAGATCAAACAAATTGGTGGAGTAATGCTTGCCATGAGTTAGCATAACAGCTTTTGATTTTTTGCCCTCTGTTGTTCTAGAATAGATACAATAATTTCCATCTCTAAATAGGGTCTCTTTCAAGAAACGCTTTACTTTTATTGAACATTTGTTTTATGTCTATTGTGAATATGCTACTTAGTTCTTTGAACTGGTTACTAATGTAAAAAGTATAGTCCGTGATATAATTTTATTCATTTCAGACTTCTGCTTTGCATCTAGTTATGCAGAATCTTTCATTGTACCTTTCCTATGTGAACTGTGAATGATCCTAAATGTTTGTGCACATATGAATGATTTCCAGTTAACTTTAGAGTGTCAAGTGATTGTGATTTGAGGAAATCACTAAAAACATAAACTACATAAAAAGGAGTACACCGATCTTGTAGAGTTAAAGTAGTTTAAAAATAACTTCATTTTAAAAATCATTTGTGTTATGACTACATAATGGTAATCAATATTTTGATAGGAGAAACAAAGGCAAGATTAATCAATAGATTATCTTCTCAGGTGTAGAAATGTACGTTTTGTTGTCAAAAGGAAGGTTTATGATATTACTTAATTAGAGATCTAGTTCAAGATCTCTCAATTAGCTAATGGTGTAACCTTGGGCAAATCATTCTGACTCTCATTTTATTCAACTGCAAATAAGCAGTTTGAATCAATACATTCCAAACCTAAATTTTCACAGTTTTCTATGGCAGCCCCAGGGGTTATCATTCCAGTTCTGATATTCTTGCAAATTTTTGAATGGAGAATTTGAACACACTGTCAATAATAATAACCCAGACAAAGAGTGAGAATTGCAGCAAAGAGTAGTTTTGGGTTTTGTTTTAAAGAAAACATATTTTAGTTGACCTTGAGAATTAAATATGTAGACACGAAATATAAAATGTTTAGAGCCTAAGAGCTCAAACACTAGTTGATCGTTTATTATTGAAAAATCTTACTATATTGAACTGAACCACCTGAGTTTTAAAGTTTGTACTGGTTGGCAGTAGATACAAAAATTTATTTGGGGAAAAATAAATGAATCATTAGAAAATATCACAAAAAGGTGGGGGTGAAGGGGCTAAGACCAAGGAAAAGGAGATGATCAATAAAGAATAATAATTATTTTTGCCCTTAAAAGCTTTCAGGTAATTGGTTGGTGAGAAACAGAGCATCTACTCAGCAGTGAGGCATTGTGATGTGTTGTCTCTCCCTTATTCTTTCTGACGTCTCCTCCTGATTCACAAATGCCTAAGGAGCATCTACCCAGGGGACCAGATGGTGCATGTAAGCTGTGGGCGACTATAATTTGCACAAAGCTTTGGCACGATTGTACCAGGTGTATTTCTGTGTGTGTGCATGTGTGTGTGTGTTCTGTTTAAAATATATACTTTTATACACTATAAAAATAAATGGTCCTCTCACAGATTGTTTATTAGCCATCAATCATATCAGTAGATCTACTTTGAGTTTGTTCTGTTAAAGAAATTTCACGCTCAGACTACTCCATACTCTAATTTTGATTACTATATTTTTGTTATTACGACCTATTAAATTGGAAAGTTGACCATATACTGTATGAATCTGGAGTTAAATAAGCCAAGGGGGGTGTAAAAGCGCCAACTGTCCTTGGCTACACTTGGCTGAGATGTTCACACACCTCAGACATGTCCTTCCTCAGAGGTGCCTGTCACTCCCAGTCAGAAACAGAATCTCTTCCTTCCGATTAACATACCTCGGTGATTGGTAGTGACATGTGGGTTGTCTTTGATGTTTAAAGCTATCTATAAATGTGTGCCAGAGAAGGATAGAGCTTATGTGTGCCTTCGTTTACTTATCACTTAGCCCGCCTCTCTTCTCACATTTCCCAGGGGCGGTGTGGGCGAGACCCAATGAAGCAGGTGAGACAGAAGGACAGCTTGTCATCTTCTCAGTCCCCACTGTGGCTTCTCCAGGCTCAGATTTCCAATGTGTTGATTTTGTGATAAGGATATGCTGAACTATTATTTGGGGAAGTGCCAAATGAACAAGTAGCAAAATCAAAATTAGGCCAAATCCAAATCTCATCAGCATAGAAGCAACTCTTAAAAAAGAAGAAAAAAAAAAGTGGAAACACTATTTAAAAATTATTTTCCAAAAAACTCTAATGGTTAATTTTTTTTAAGTTGGACATTATAATGTGCCAGTTTATTAGCACTGCCCCTCGTTTCTTTGTGCAGTCACCCTACTATAATTTTGCAGTCTCATATGGATGCTCAAATAGGATACTTGCTGCTTGTGTGATGATCATAATATAATGATTAAATAAGGCAAGGAGTGGCTCAACTTTTTTTTTTTAACATTTTATTTATTTTGACAGAGAGAGACACAGCGAGAGACGGAACACAAGCACGGGGAGTGGGAGAGGGAGAAGCAGGCTTCCAGCCTGGCAGGGAGCTCGATGTGGGACTCGATCCCAAGAGCCTGGGACCATGACCTCAGCCGAAGGCAGATGCTTAAGGACTGAGCCACCCAGGCACCCCGGCTCAACTTGTTTTGACGCAATGTTTGACAATTGATGTAGTTACTTGATAAATGTAATTATGTAAGTCAAATGTTTACGATGTTTTGTAATTGACAAAGTTACTGAACTTTCTTTTATAAATTAGTGTGTGTAATTTTGAAAATTGAATCTGAGTAAATTAGGATACATTTAGCATATTCTTTAAATAAATTAAATTGAAACTTTGAAAGGTAGATGTTCACTTTCTTCTGAGGTCAGTAAAAGAAACAACATATTTCCATCTAGCTCTCTCAGTGGGCACTGTAAATGGTGGTGCTGTGACTAATTTATTAAAGTATTTTTCTTCCTAAAGTATATGGCCAAGATAAAGACCTATCTCCACGTTACCTCCAGAATCTGAGTCTGGTGATAAAGACATTTCATTGAGACAATCCACAGATTAAAAAATTTTTCAAAGATCAAAAAATACTTACTGAATATTTTCACAAAGTTAACATGACTGACCTAGCTTATATTTTTATTCATATTTGCATGTACCTGCTTCTTCCACAAAATCACTTAAAAAAAAAATCCTTAATTCTTGGATCTGTATATCTAGTAACACATCAAAGCAATCAGCATGCAAGATAAAAATAAATAACATTTCTGAACTTCCACCTGGATCTCCACTTTCATTGAATGTAAACTTTATTCAGCATCTTTCCTGGGCTGGGATGATGGGTAGAATCATAATGGCAGGTAGCATCAGAAACATTTGCACTCTGAAAGAATATCATTTTGATTTCTACTATAGCTAGTTTCAGCAGACTAGTTTCTCTGCAAGCAACATTGGAGGTTATTTCGTATATGTTATCTGAAACGCACTATATTAAAACATTTGTTGAGCATTCTTTTCTATATGAGAGTTGCTATTCTGTCTCCTGGAACATCCTGCACAAATAAATGCCAAGGCAGTTATAAAACCTCTCTTCTTTTATGGAGTTTCGCTGAAGGAAAATGATGAAAACATCTCACTGTCTTTCTGCTTATGACCAGTACTCCTGTCACAGGTCACTTCAACCACATTCTAAACACATAACTAAAGACTGTGAAAAAAAATTAAGGTCATGATTTCGCAGTTAATAATAACTTCACTGTGTCTGTTCTATTATCTATGACAATTGTATAATGAATACTAAATTTCTACCCTATAGGTATTGTTACTTTTGTGAGATCAGAAATCTGTGGGTGAAGCAGAAACAGAATTTATTTGATATGGTGACAATCTATTAATCATAGAGTCACTGATCATGCAAAAGTTCAGATACAACAAAAATCAGGTGGAAGTAGGTATTTAGCAAATAGTATGTTTGCATCAAACATGGAGTCCGAAGTTAAACTTGAATGACCACATATTGTACAGCGTCTTTCCCTCTCCCACTCCTGGCCAGTGTCAGGGTCTACCCACATTCTGAGGAGAAAATGCCATTTAGATGATATTCTGTTCATCTTCTCCCAAATTAGTGATATTGTTTTAAGCATTTGTGTATTCAAATTTACTCTTTAGATCTGAAAGATACCTCATCAGCATCTATGCTAAGGTATATGTAACAAAAGGAAAATTTTCAAAGCTCTTCATGTGTTTCCCTTTTACCTCTCTGAGCCCTTGGGCTTCTCCTGGTCTACCCACAGTGTCTTTTTCCTGGAGCCCTATAATTTGTTTCAGAAATCATGCATAGAAAAAGAACAACATTCCACATCTGATGTTCAATGATAAGACTTTGCAGTGAACAATAGTTTTGGATGCTGGATTTTCCAGAAATAGAGTTGTCTATTTTTTTTCCCTCACCCTTTAACATGTTCAGAGCCAAGCTTGGCTTGCTGAACCGAAGAGCATTACATAAAATAAGTTATACATATTTGGAGCAAAGAAGAGAGGAAGGAAAATATTGGTGATTTTCAGGCCATGGGGATTAGAGAGGAGAAGACAAAATGAAAGCAGAGTCAGGAAGCACTCAAGTACATTCCAATGTAGGCCTGGAGAGGGGAACGTTTATTGGATAAGTCAGTGTAGAAGGAGGCTATGCCTCCAGTCATGCACCGACCGGGGCACATTCACATCAGCCTGGTGGTCTGTCTGAGGGAGGCCCTGAGATGTCATTTTCCTCAGGATCTCTATTCCTCATGGGAACCGGGTAAAGAGATGTAGGTAAGAGTTTGGTGAGACTGAGGAAAGTCAAGATGTGTAGGGAGAAACTCCACACTGATTGCTGTGGAGGAGACTGCTTTAGTTGTGGCTACAGGATAAAGGAAGAAGATCTCAGAGTGCCTACAGAGCTGGTGAGGGCTGAGGTAAGTCTGGCACAGTCAGGAAAAGTTACTGGGCCTGATGAAATCAAAACATCACTAGCTGCTCCGATCCCGGGCTTGAGTGAAGAAGCCAACAGGACAAGCCTCACCCATGTGGGTAAGGGGGATGCTCTGTAGGACAGAAAAAGCCAGAGACAGACGCTACATCCCAAGGCTTTGGCACTTTCCTGCTGCCTTGAGGCTACACAAGCACCAGGCCATGATTTTAGGAAAAGAAGTGAAGGCAGAGACAAATTGTCCCAGAGTGTGATTGCTGTTTTATCCAGAGACTGAAAACAACTTAAAAGGAAAGTTTAAATTTATTTATTTAGCTAAGATAATTGAAGATCAAGGGGGGAGGGCAAGACAGGGTGAAAGAGATGGGAAGAACGGAAAGGTAACAGGAACATTTTTTGTTTGTTTGTTTTAATTTCCCTCTGATTACTGATGCTACAATTCATTAGAAAATTTTAAAATATCTTCAGGTTAATCTCAAGGTTTGAGGTTACAGGAAGCAGATATCAAGCAAGACTGGAAACCCAACCCTGTTTCCAGTGATCTCCTTACTTCCAAAACCCAGTCTTCAGGACATCCAGCCTCCTCTCCTGTGCAAGAAGCCTCTTCTCCATTACCATGTTAAGTCTACTCTGTGGAGGAAACAAGCACCTAACCCCTCCATCGCTAGAAGTCCTCTCATCATCCCACACTGAAAGAACTAAATATGCCTTCTCCATAGAGATGTGAGCTATTCTTTAGCCACTTTAGGTTGTATTGCACTGGCCTAGGTCTGAGGGCTGTTTCTAGGAAAAATTAATTTCTAAGTCTAACCAAATCAATTAAATGACTTTGGGAGACTATTTTTAAGTGGCTGACAGTCTTTTTTTATTTTTTATTTTTTTGCCATATTGGATCAATAGCTGCCATTTCAAAGGTCTATTCATTCAAGTGCTCTGGAGTGATGCTCAGTCAATTTCAGATGCCGTTAGCAAGTTGGAAAAGTCACTGCCCTCAGATGACTAAAGTGGAAAAGGTCAATTAAGTAATAGTCTATTCTAGTCTACCAAGCCTCTTAAGCCAATGCTAAAATATGAATTTATCTTTTAAGAGCTCAAAAGTTGTAAAAAGTCTTCTTTATTATGAATTAGTTATACAGAAAGGTGTGTTTATTTTTAAAGCTACTTTCTCTGTTTAATCTAGATTACATAAAACAGATAATTTTCAACTATTTCTCAAACTTGAACCCTGCCCTGATTCTCTGGTCCTTCCTTGAATTCAGATCCTCATTACCTTAGAATATTGTAATAATCTCTTAGAAGGACTTCTTGCTTCTAATTTCTCCCTGACACATGTTATGGGCAGCCACTTCTTAAAGTGAAGAGCGTTGACATCACTACTGTGTTCAAAGTTTGGTTTTTTGCTTTGTTTTGGTTTGTTTTTTTCAATCTCTCTCTCCTGTTCAATTTGTATAGTCCTAGCTTTCTTAGACAGGCCTCTAAAATCTGCTATATATCTTGCACATCTACTTTTTCAAGTCTTGTTTTCTACTCTACACTTTTATCCATCCTCATTCCAGGAACACTGGGCATTTTCATTTTCCCCTTTACACACTGTCCATATTCCCACATCAGGACTCTGTTCACATGGTTTTCTCATGAAAGAGCCTTACCTTGCAACCTCTCCCACATACACCCCCACACTTCCCAGATGCTTATATTCTGCTCATCCTGCTTGAAAGCCATTCTACTACAGTCTATCCAAACACTTAACTTTATAATCTCTTCTGCACAACCTTAAGTTAGGTCTTTTTTTCCTATCAACTCCAACAGAGCTTTACATTTAGTCTTTTTTGAAATATCCCTTTCTATTTTCAACAAGTATGGCAAAACTACAGTTCTGGTTAAATCTAACACTTCATTTAATCATCTCATGAAAACACATGCTTTATGAATATATTCACATTTCCAAAATGAACTAGAATAAAAACATACAACTATGCTGATTTTCTTTCTAGCACACCCACGGTCTTCTGGATCCCTGTTGCCTACTTTCAGTCTCTTCTTCTTCGACCCACTCCAGTCTTCACTTCGGCTACTGGTCTTAATCCTACATTACTAAGAAAAAATAGGCAATAAGAAGAGAACTTCCACAAGCTTGCACCAAGTCTCCTACCCATTGATCCTGCTTTTCAATACACATAACTCTGCCCTCCTTCATTTTATCACAAATTCTCCTTGTTCTTATTAATACTAACTTTTTTACTTGGGTACTAGACCTTTTTCTCTCTTGCCTATGCAAGGATATCATTCCAGAAGTTTTCTTCTTCTTTTTGTTAAATATTTTATTTATTTATTTATTTGACAGAAAGAGAGAGAGCACAAGCAGGGGGAGTGGCAGGCAGAGGGAGAGGGAGAAGCAGGCTCCCCACTTCTGAGCAGGGAGCCCAGTGAGGGGCTGGATCCCAGGACCCTGGGATCATGACCTGAGCTGAAGGCAGATGCTTAACCAACTGAGCCACCCAGGCGCCCCGTCCAGAAGTTCTCTTCTAATTCTACAGAATCATATATCTTTCTATCTCTACTATATAATTTCCATCAGTATAAAACCATACTGTAATTGTTTTTTATGGAAAAAAGGAAAACCTTCTAGGTTTCTGTAGAATAATGGCAACCACCTCATCAGAATCTCTCTCCCCAGCCTCTAAAAATCCATTATAGAGCAAGAAGGAACATACATGAAACCACCCTTAACTCATTCCTTGATCTTAACTAGGAGACAGAAAATACCACAATCTTTAATTTACATATAAGGAAGGAAATAAACATCTCCAAATGAGTAAGACTTGATCTGGAGCCCACATTGGAGCTGACAGTGAGGAGCAGACTGAACAGAAACAGAGGGTGGTGGGGCAAGCAATAGCAGGAAACATGAATGACCCATGAGAGAAAGAGTTTCATGCTTGGAACTGAGGATGGGTCACAGCATGGAGGCTGGGGAATTATGGAAGGGATTTAAAAGTTCAGGACCAAAACTAGTAGTTTTGGAAAGGCACAACTTCTGGGAGAGAGGGATTGGTGCTGGCGGGACAGAAGGGAATGAAGGTATAAATTAAGCATCCTATGGAGCAGAGGAGAATTACAAAATCAGAAGAATTACCCATCCTCTTCACCCTTGAAATAAAAGGAGCCATCTATGAATAAAACTGCCTTTGACTGAACCAAAGGAGAGTATATTTTAGAACTAAAAAACTTAAAAATCACCACACCCAAACTCCTCATAGAGAATTGCCTGTTTTAACTGGTTTAGGAAAATCTGTTCTTTCAAAAGGAAGAGAAGTTAGCAAATATATATATATATTTTTCACTGTTTTATATATATATGTATATATATATTCTGAAAAGAAAACAGAAAATGAAAATCAAAACATTTCAGCTGATGAAAGTCACTCCTATTCAAAATAAACAATATTTAAAAAAAGGCAAAATAAAAGGAAACCGGACAACATAAAGAAAAAAAATTACAAAACTATAACATTATATATATATAGAACATTGTGCACACAATAATATGATTAAGTTTTGTCAGAATAAATTACTCACATTAAATAAATGGGTTTAACCTACCAATTAAAAGATAAACATTTTCAAATTGGCTCGCAAAGTAAAAGTCAATCATGTGCTGTTTCATGAGACAAACTCAAATGATGTTATTTAGAAAACTAAAAAAAGAATGGGCAAAGATGTGTCGGGAAAAGTAAATATTATAAGAAAGTACTGGTTGTAATCCTGATAATGATTAAGGTAGACTAGGTTGAAAAGCATACAAAGAGACAGTTTACAATACTAAGAGCCACAAAACACAATGGAGATGTTTGGTTATCTATGGACCAAATATCAGAACAACTAACTTTATAAAGTAGAACCTACAGGTGATACAAAAGAAATAGGGAACTACTAAAAGCAGGAAACTATCACTCAGTGTGACAGAAATCAAGTGGATGAAAAAAAAAGTTAAAGAATTAAGCAACATAATCTAGAGGACAGACTTTATGGAAATATATAGAATAACAGGCCTTCTATCTCAAGTGCATAAAAAATAGGCATGAAAATTGACCATGTACTTTATCCCTCAAATCCTCCATATTTCTATAAAGCATAAATCCACATTTTGTTACAGGGATACAATAGATTTAGAATATAGCACAATTTAAAACTAAACAATAACAATATTTCTTTCTCCTGGAACTAAAAAAAAAAAAAAAAAAAAGATAAGTTCCTGTTCACCAGAGAAAGATGAAATAAAAAATACACAGAATTTCTGAAAAATAATAATTCAACCCTACATATCAGATACTATTGTCTCTAATTAAATGATAATTAGAAGAAAATGTATAGCTTCACATATTTATATTAATAAAAATCAGAAAGAACATGATTTACTTAAACTCCCTAAACCAAAGTTTAAAAAAAGACACCCTAAAAAAAGAGGAAAATACAAAATGTAATGCTAAAAATTAATGAACTCTAAATAAGAAAAACATAAAAGAAAGAAAACATGAACATAATAAGAAATTACAACTGGTAAGAGTCATTGAAACAAAAAAATGAAAAGTGACTATTAGTCTGATTCTAAGCAAATAAATTTGTAAACCTAAATGAAATAGATAATATTCTAGGAAAATAAAATTTACCTACATTTTCCCATCAGTGATAGAAAGGTTAAATTTCTATAGAAGGAAGAAGTTGTTAAGAATTTTCACCAAAACAAAACAAAACAATTTTCACCAAAACGTCATAGACCAGATGATAATTATATGACAGTATTCATGAAAAAAAGAATTCGTGATAAAAGAAACAAGAAGAGAATTAAGAAAATTAGCTGAGTATAAAATTAATATTTAAAAGCAATTGTTTACATATAAAAACAATATCTGGTTAGAAGATATAATAAAAAAACTTCATTTACAATATTAGCAATAAAGTAAAATATTTAGGAGTAATGTTACTAAGAAATGTGTAAAACCTATATGAAAAAGCTTTAAGACACTATGGAAAGTTACAGAAATAAACATGAACAGATGCAATGATTTTTTTTTGTTATTGGTTTGGAAGAGTCAAGACCATAAAGAGTCAAATCTTCTAATCTTGCATGATTATTTTCTATATGAATCTTAGAATCGACTTGTTTACCTCCAGGAAAAAAAAAAAAGATTAACTATGAATCAATCATACTATGTTTGTCTACTTCTTTCACTATTTCTTTTCTAAAATTAATTTACATTGTTGGTACAGTTGTTTATTTTTATTACTGTATAACTTTCCATTATGTGAATTGCCCACAATATATTATCCATTGTATTGTTGAGGATAGTTTTCATGGTTTCCAGTGTGAGACTATTTCAAATAATTTTGCCATGAACTTTAGCATACGTTTATTTTGGTGAACATACCTATACATTTTTCTCAGGCACAATCTGTGCATAGAATTGCTTGTCATAGGGTATGCATATATTTAGGGCTTAGTGGATAATGCTAAAGAGTTTTCCAAAGAGGTTGTACAATTGACAATTCTGCCCAAGGTGTGTAAGAATTCTGATCTTTACATCCTTAGCAACTATTGATATTTTGTCTTTTTCATTTTAGTCATTCTGGTGGGTATGTAGGAGACACAGTGGTTTTAATGTGCATTTCCTTGATTACTACAGAAGTTATTGGCCCTTTGAATATCCTCTTTTGTGAAAAGTCTGCCCAAATCTTTAGACCACTTGGATTGTCTATTTTTTTTGTATTCATTTAAGTAAGTCCTTTATGTATTCTAGATATGAGATTTTGTGAAATGTATGGATTGCATATATTTTCTCTGGCCTTATGGCCTGGCATTTTACTTTATTAATGGTGTCTTTGATGATCAGAAACTCTTAACCTAATATTGTCCAATTTATAAGGTGCTCCCTTATGGTTATCAGTTTTGAGGACTGTTTAAGCTCTCTTTATTTACTCCAAAATATGAAGATGTTCTCCCATGTTGTCTTCTAAGAAATTTATTATTTTACCTTTCACTTTGAGATCTGAAACTAACCTGTAATTATTTTGTATAGGTATGAAGGAGGATTCTAGATTCATTTTTATTTTAATTCTGAATCTTCAATTTCTGGAGAATCTGCTGGTTCATTTTTACACTCAAAACATTCATAAATGCATTCTATTTGAGAGAATGTTGCAAAAAAAAGTGCTAAATTATCTCAATATTTAATTATTACATTCTAATAATTACTGATTGTTTTTCTTTGTTTCACTGATTTGAAAGACCATCTTTGGTTATATGAAGAATATATTTTGGAGATAACGACTTCGGGGTACAATATTTTTATTTCAGCAGTTCCTGGTTGCCTCAGGATCCACCATTCATTGAGTCACTAGTATTTTATGTCCTTATGGGATCATTAATTGAAAGGAAGACCCAAAAGAATTCAAGGGGAAATAAAAGAGTCCACTCTCAGCTTTAAGATTTCCAAACAGATTTCTTGAAACTCCTAACAGGATCTCAAAAAGCAAGGCTTTGCATTTGCACAAAAAAATTCTGTTTGTTTTCAACTTTGTAAATCCTAAGTAATAAACTATATGCCATCACCAAGAGAGAAGAAAGAGAATTGACAAAACAAAACAAAATAAAACAAAACCAGACTATCCCTCAGGGACTGTATAAAGTTTTGACAATTATGGGAAGTTGTCACTGAGGTGAAGAAGCAAAACAATTAGATGGGAATATGGGTTTCTTCCAGCTTGCTAATGTTGGACAAAGTCCAGGGATGACAGAATATTCTATATATTCGGTAAAATGATAGTAAAGGGGATTAGTACCTTGCTTCTGAACCTCTGGAGCTGGCAGCCTCACAGTTTTGTCCCATTATACAACGGTGCAGAGTCAGTAAGTAGAATGAGAGACTAACATGTTTGGCCACAGGGGGACCCAAGAAAGTAACCATCACTCCCAAACCCCTATTTTTCACAGATGTTGGAGTATCAAGGAAGAACATGGCATGTGAGTATCTGTAAGGGGACTGGTGACCTCAAAAGAGCCTAGCGTTTTGAACAAAGAACAGTTTGAGAGGAATTTAGGATTGGGTGATGGGTTTTCAACAGACATAGAAGAAAAGAGGATGAATTCCAGGAGGGGACTTTGTATTCAACATACAAGCCAACGAGACGAGGAGAGAGGCCTTAGACGAAACCATCCCCGCGAATGCATTGATCTCAAACTTCTAACCTCCAGAACTACAAGCAAATAAATTTCTGTTGTTTAACCCACCCCAGGCTGTGGCACATGTTATGGTTGTGCTAGCAAACTAGTCCACTTCTCAGCTACTGGATTTAGAATTTAGAACTTAAACACTAGAATTAAGAGAAAGTAAAAAATTGCAGAACTCTGGAATGAAATGTTACTAAAATGTTAGTAACTGGAAATCGGTGACTGAGTTTACCTGAAAACCACGAAGTTAAGTTTTCTGCTTTCAGGAAGAAGCGAGGTTTGTGCTGCTTGTATTACCTGTTCTCTCTCAATGCCACGTCTGTTCTTTATATACCATCTGGGCCTGGGAACCTGAAAACTTCATTTTGTAGTACATTGCCATCTGGCCCTTGGTTAGATTCTGTCCAGAGACGAAATTTGCAGAAGATCAGCAGGCAAGAGAAACACAAATGCTTTACACTTCTGGCTCTCGGGATGAGGCAGGTGCTGGTGGTTTCTGGTAGTTGCAGATGGAGAGGTAACAGGGTTGAGGTGTTCTGAGTCCAGCGTTGCAGAGATGACAGCTTCCAGCCATCTGGCCTGGTCAAGCAACACATGTCAGCAGATCTAGTATATACTGGAACCTCATGCCCAGCAGTGTTGGACTTCCAGCTTTCTACGTTGGGGCATTAGCAGTGTCCAGTCTTCAAGTACATTCTTCCTTTCCTTTTACTCTTCAGACCCCCTCCTTCTCTCTTTTGTGGCTCTTTGCAACATCTTATCACTCAATTCCCTATATTAAATCCTTTTGGTTTGACATACTTGGACTGATTTCTGCATTCATAACTGGCTCACACAGAGTTTGAGACAGACTTCAAGTTGGGCAGCAAAAAAATAAAGTGACATATACAAGCATGTTCATGAAGCATTGTTGTAATAGCAAAATATTGGAAATGATTCAACTGGTCCTCAAAATAAGAATGGATAACACATGACATGTTCACACAATAGTATAATTAAAAACAATGAAAGAGAACAAAAACAAGAGCATACACAATAGAGAAGATGAATCTTAGAGCTGAGCAAAGAAATTCACAGAAAATCACAGAAAGTTGCCATTTTTATGAAGCTGATACTATTTCTATAAAGTTATAGCTTTATAGCACATCACGGAATACATTACTTAGAGCCATATACATAAGTGGGGAAAAAGGAAGAGAAAATAAGCATTAAATTTAGAATATTGTTTATTTCTGTGTGGTAGGCAAAGGGAATCATGGAGGATCACACAGATAATTGTGAAGATACTTGTAATATTCTAATTCTTAAGCTGGGTGACATATTCTTGAGTGTGAGTTCTATTTTATTATGAGGGTGTGTGTGTGCTATTTTTTTGTATTTGAAATGCTACATAACAAAAGTAATTTTTAAAAAGGAAAGCATTTATTGTCTCCTCAAGTTTGGAGCCAGAAAACAAAATTCCCATTACATGTGTGAATTATAATATACCTACATCTGTTTTCTGGACTTCTAATTGCTTTGGTTGGTTATGTATTCAGTAAACAGTACCTCACTGTTTTAATACCATAAATTTATAATGTTTTAATAGCTAATATTGGCAGGTCATCATTTTTAACATTGGGCATGCTATCAATAACATACTTAAAATATTGACTCATTATTATGGACAGCTTGTCTTTTATTCTAATTAGTTAAATGTTAGTTTCTTAATACATTTTTAAAATGGCCATGCTTTTGTCTTTTAAAACTGGCTCTATTCTTAGAACTAGAAGTTTTAAGTACAATAAAATTAGACATAATTTTTTAAATATATGTATAATCATAGACTTTTAATGTAGACATTATTGGCAAACATGTGAATAAAATTTGGGAAGTAAAACTTTTTATACATAAGGAAAGATAATTTTACTGAGGTACCGAGTAGAAAGAGACTGCAATTTGTTAGCAGTATATTATAGTGATTCATTTTTCTTCATTAAATTTATAGTCAATAAAATTTAAAATCTTGAACTGTTCTATAATTGTTTTTTCAAGAGGTAATACAAATGAAAGCGTATCTGTGCTTCAGGGGTCAGAATGATCATAAACTTGAAAGAACAGGATCCCATGTTAGCTTCTAACTTAGAAAAATAATAGTTCCATGTATTAAATTGGAAAGTTACATTTTTCTGATAAGTAAGATTCAATGGGGTTTACTTCTGCAGCAAGGTGCTGAGGTAAGGAGGTAGCTCACTGGCCCCCTTCATACGTAAGCAGATCCAGGCAAATGACAAATGTGTTATTTAAGTCACTTAGAGTTTCTCTGTATGTAAAATGATAATGATAATGTTAATCATAATTATTATAATAATAATTATTATTATAGGATTAGGCTAAGACATTAACAATCTGGCCTGTTTGAAACCTTTGACACTCACTTAGTTACTAAATTATTTAAATCACAGTTATGGGAAAGTCTTTCTCTTGCTCACCAGAGGTCACTTTCCACTAAACCCATCTCCACTTTGCGGTTTCAGGAAAACATGGTGGGCATTTTTTTGTCATAAAATGAAATTAAATGTTTCTGTAAATCACGGGATGTAACACATTTGTTACAGCTTCGTTTCTGAGTAAAGCAAGAGGAAAGAAGAGAAAAAAGTACGCACAGAATGAAAATCAGTTCTCTTAACTGCTGCATATTTTACTTTTTTCAGTGGAAAAATAAGCATCATCCTACAGCTAAAGAAATATTAGAAACACAAATACAGTAGGGCAGGAAATTATGAATTTTCTCCTATTTGTGGAAACTCATAGTTTTAGTCTGTCCAAAACAAACCTCACTATTTAGGAAAGAAATTCTATCAATGCATTTATTTGAAAAGTACTTGTATAAGATCTGTAAGAATCTGTGGGTTATTTTGGAAAATGTTCCCCCATTTTTAGGGATACTGATTTCGTTGTGGCTAAGTAGCTGCATATGACCTTGAACAAAGCAGAAATCTTGGAATGCCTCCATGCTGTCTGCATGGACCTGTTCTCTCCAGTTACTGCACAAAGGAATAGTTTGATTCCACTTGGAATATAGGTATGTTTGAGATTCAGGAAGTAATAGAGTACTGTTGATTAGTTGTGAACTAGAACAAAGAAGCCACAAGAGGGCATATTTTTCTTGGTTTCATCACTCATACAAATAAGGCTTGTGTCGATTAGGTATCACAGGAATCCCTCCCCTCCCCCATTTTCTTAGAAGAATACACTATTTCTAAAGTATGCTCTAAGGGTGGAGTGTTGGTGGCATGAGGTATTAAGGAAAGCAAATTCAAAGACGTTTTTTTTCTTATGTGATATATAAGAAAGGTGTTTATTTTTCCTTTAAATCCTTCCTTGGGGATTATTTGTTGATCTAAGAACACTATTGAAAAAAGAAAAACAAAACAAAACAAAACAAAAAACACAAAGAGTCATTTATTTGACTATAAACTCCTCCATCCTGCACTAGCTATGTGGACTCCTATATCAGGCTCAGAAAGGCTTTCCAACCTCTAGCAAATGTTCATAGTCAAGGAGGTTTTCTTTTCTGAGGTCTCAGGACTTGGGCCAAAGGGGTTGGGTTGTGTTTTTATTTTTATTTTGAAGCGCATTCCTGCTGAATTTAATTATTCACCACACCCCAAACCAGCTAAGTAAATATAACCTTAAGATTCTGGCTTGGATAGGTTTTGAAAAATAGCTGATTTTTCTTCTTCTTCTTCTTCTTCTTCTTCTTCTTCTTCTTCTTCTTCTTGTTCAAGTAAAGGCTCTATAGCAGGGTATTGTATTATAGAGGGTATAGGGCAGGAGTTAAAAGGAGCTGGGTGATCATTCCATCCTCTTGGCCTTGGTTCCCTCATATATAACATGAGGACTAGGTCTCTGAGGCTTCTCCTAACTCTGAATGTTTATGATTATTTACGATGTTAAAAGAGTTTAAAACTCAAAGACATTAAGCAAAGTTCTGACAGTTTTACATTCTGATTAACTCACTGTAAACTATCTTCTGCCATTGCTTAAAGATGAGAAACAGAGATTCCTTTTACTTCTGAGAGTTCTATGTATAATTAATACTGAAATAAAGATGAAAGGTGTGTTCTTTTCCATCACTAAGCATGACCTAATGATCTTAATATGTAACTACCCAATGATCCAGTGATAAGTGGATTGCCATGATCAAATGAAACAAATGGAAAAAAAAATATCTGAAGTTTATAAGGGGAAAACACCTGATAGAAGATTAGGAGGCGGGTGAGCCTCCTTTCAACTCATGCCATCACTTGTTCCAATTAGACACAAACTAATATATACTCCAGTTTTCTCTAATGAGTATAACAACGTTTATCTGTCAGTACTGATATGTTAGTAAGTGGGAAAAAGTAGTATTTATTATAAGGTGGAGAGGTTTTATATATGACTAGTTTTATAGATGTGAACATTAAATACCTGAGTTTTATCTCCATTTTCCTTGTCTCTGTACATAGAACTTTGCAGTTTATGGATCTCCTTTTTTTCTTTTAAATTCACCAAATTCTCTCTCTCTCTCTTCTTTCTTCCTTCTATCCTTCCTTCCTTCCTTTTTTTGTGAATAGAACAGAGAGAGCTAAGACTGTAGCTTTTTGTTGGAAAAGAACAACAAGCTACTACCTCCTGGCTGAAAGTGCAGCCAAATCCTCTGAGATCCTGCTACATTTAAATTCTGGATCCAGTAATTATCTTTCTCCTGTCTTCTTGGCAAAGGTAGCTATATGTGGAATTGGAGAGGCCTAGAATATACCTATTCCACTCTTAGCCATCCCTGCTGCCTTCCCTTATGGTTCCCAACATAGATTGATGATTCTTGAAATTGTACAATTAGAAATTTATTCCTTGGCTTCATTAAGTATTAAAATGTAATTCTATGAGAGATAGTGTATTTCACATAATCTAACACAGATCTACTACCATGCAGTCAGAATGACTTACTCAGGGGGCACCTGGGTGGCTCAGTCGTTAAGCGTCTGCCTTGGGCTCAGGTCGTGATCCCGGGGTCCTGGGATCGAGCCCCACATCGGGCTCCCTGCTCCGCGGGAAGCTTGCTTCTCCCTCTCCCACCCCCCCGGCTTGTGTTCCCTCTCTCGCTGTGTCTCTCTCTGTCAAATAAATAAAAAATCTAAAAAAAAAAAAAAAAGAATGACTTACTCAGATTCCATCTGAGCCCTAAGGGAGATGGGTGAGGTGTACTACGTCACAGAGTAAGAGGCTGACCCTCAAGACAAATTCACTTATCCAAATATTTTTCCAAGCACCTGGAAACGAGACAGTACTTTGTTCTTTTTTTCCTTTCCTTTCTTTCTGTTTTTTGTTTTTTTTTCCCCTCAGAATGAAACAGGCATAGAACAGCAATTAGGTAGTTCTAACTGATGATATACACATCTCTTTCAGTGTAATTAAGGACCACTTGTTGAATCTTGAATAGCCACCCTTGGAGATATGCTAAACTGTATAATACACCTTACATTTTAACAAAACTTAATGTAAAAAAGATTTTCCCCACTCAGTATTATTGCAAGGATTTAGACAGATTATCAGTCGTACAGGACAGATTACCAAACTGCTTTTGATGACAGTGAATCTCAAACTCTTAGAAATACTGATGGGATCCTGTATCTTAGTAGAAATTCAGAAATAAATGCAGTGACTGATTATCATCATCCTATCCACTGTTTTCAGTACCTAATTTAACCCCTAAATTTTTTTTTACCCCTAAATATTTGTTAAACACCTACCGTATGCAAGACACTTAGAGAAGTACCCTAAGGATTACAAAGCCATGGACACAGCTGAGGCCATTCATCACAACTTTGCGCTGTGCAGCTGATTCTGCCTGCTGCGTGCTCAGAGCAATTAAAAGGAAGGAAAGCACAGAACCCAGTTTCCAGATGTTGTCTTCCCATGGTACATTCAGGATGCCCTAGTAAATGCAGCCTAAATGTTAAGTCAGGATATTTCAAACTAAAGCAGTTCAATACAAATTCATAGACATTGTTTTAGGGGCTTGGGAAAGAAAGATAAAAAACAGCCAACAGCAGATGAGGACACACGCCTAACTGATTATGACATAACATGAAAAGGGCTTATAACAGTAGTGAAATCAAAGTGCTTTGGGAAAACAGGAAGGGATGATTAATTCTGTAGGGGCTTCATGGAAAATGTGGAAATAGTAGCAAAGGGAGATGCTCTTTGGCTTGAGTATACTAAGATAGGATTTTGACAGGAGGGAAAAAGGGAAAATCCAGTTAACTGCAATTCTAGTTAAACACAATATTCCGGCCAATAAACTGACGAAATTATTAGACAATAAGTAGAGAGTTTTTAAAAGTCAAAAACTACTTATCATGAACCTCCTATGTGCACAGCCCTAAGTTGCACTGTGGGAGAAAAAGAGGTATATTGTCCTTACAATGAGGTTGGAATTTGGATCTAGGGGCAATGGCATAAAGAGAAAAAATAATATAAAATATATAGAAAAATGCAATAAACACACCAAGGATATGGTTAATTACAAAACGAGTGTTATAACATTAAATACAAACCATTCAAAAAAAAAAGTTGCTATAGGTCAGGATAGTCTGTAGGGACTTAAATTTTCCTGCATCTAAAGAGGAAAATTATGGGGTTGGTTAGTGGAAAGTCAAAACCAAGGTTACAGAAATGGGGCAGCATGAGACACAGGAAACAACCTTGGTCAGAGTTAGGAAACTTGAGTCCCTCCTGATCCTGGCTCTGCCACTAACCATCTGCAACTTGAAATGACTCATTTAGCTTTGGTGGCCCTCAGCTCTCTGCAGCAGAGGACACACTGAATGAAGAGTCTCCTCCCACCTTCCAGTTCTCCCTTTGTTGCCACTGACTGCTCACTACCACCAAACTAAAACACCACTTGTCATTTGCCAAAGGAACCCTGGGACCTTACAAGCTGTGCCCTTAAATCAAGCTGACAAATGCAGAACCCCCTGTGGCTGCTTTTTTTTCCCTCTGGCTCTACCTTCAAGTCAGCTTTATGTTTGGGACTAATAAGTGCAAGGTGTGTGACTCCAGACCTAGAGTACCAATCACAGAAGGATTTACCGTGCAGCCAATGAGGCCCAAGCTTCGGGACTCATCACTTGCCCTTTCCATGACCCTGAGGGCTGCCTGACAATAAATTCACATAGTCGTTTTTGTAAGATCTGTAGAAATTAAGCTATTTCTGCATTGTTTTTCTTAAAGGGGATCCCACCTTCAAACTCTATAAGTTCCAGGCTCCACAAAATGTGGATTCATCCCTGGTCCCCATAACTTCAGTTTCCTATTGCACGACCAAGGTGTGTACAAATCTATAAAGGAAAACTCCTGACAGAAACATATGACATATCCCTGTTGGCTTGGTATAAGGTAAAGAGGAAAGAAGATTTACATCCTGGGGGTTTTTCTGCTTTTTTTCCCCCCTCCCTCTCTACTTGGTCCTTCCTCGTGCTAGCCCCTTAATGGAGGTTTGTTTTCCATGGCTCATCCTAATGCCTGCTCTTTCAAGGCCAGTGGCCCGGGGTTTTACATACTGGAACACAGGTCCTCTTTTTGAGGCTTAGTGTTTTGGACATTATTTGTCCGGTTTCTTCCGCGGGGGGTCCTTACAGACTTTATGGTATAGAATACATAGGTCCCCAAATCAGCCGCGCGCGGCCGGGCTCAAACGTCCGAGGCTGCCGCACAGACGGAGTGCACAGGGTGGCCAGCCCGGAAAAACATGCCTCAGCGTGGCCGGAGCTACATTTAATCCACGCTGCTGACAGCCTGCGCGCCGGCAGGGATGGACTTCGTTCGGCACGCTGGGGGAGGACTGGCGTGCGCAGAGGAAAGGGGGGCCGAGGGCTGGGGGAGGAGATCGGAAGGGGAGAGGTAATCCCCGGCGTTTTGAGCATCCCCTTTTTAGAAAGACTGAGTCTCTCCCAGGACAGCTGCTGCGGTCACACCACAAACTTAAAAGCCACCCTCCCGCTCGGAGCGTGCCTTTCCTCGCCACACTCGCCTCCCCAAAGCTCCAGCTGGTGCCTGGCTCCCCGCCTGTCCCGTCTCGGCGCTCCGGAGCCAGCAGCGCCCCCTGCCTCCGCGTCTGGCCTCTGCGGCCGCAGCCTCCGCGCTCCGTCAGGGCCGCCGGCGGCTCCGCGGCTCAGCCAGGGCTGCGTCTCAGAGGAGCTCGCGCCGGTGCCCGGGTCGCCGCCGCGCACGCCCACAGCCTGCAACCCCTTCCTCTCTTCCTGAAAGGACATCTGGCCCAGAGAGAGGGGGAGAAGAGTTCGCGGCAGGTAAGGCTGGCTTCTGGTCACCTGCTACCCCAGTGGGAGGGCGCGCTGGGGACCGCAGAGTTAAGCAGGGGTGACTGGATCTGGGGGTCCGAAGTGAGGATGCGCAGCCCTAGGAGATAAGGAACCGTCCTGGGACGCAGAAAGCGCCCCGGAGCGGAGCGCCCGCGGGGTGGGCGTGCGGGGGAACAGGCTAGGAATCAGTGCGCTTAGGAGCGGACGGCCTGTGCTCGCCGCGCCGGGGACAGCGTGGCGGCGGGGGCGCAGTCCCACCTCCCCGCTGCCGCCGCGGGCGGCTCCTCAGCCCAAGCCGCCCGCGGCCAACACAGACCAAAGTTTTCCTCTTGAGACGCGCCGGGGAACTTCACTCTGTTCCTCGCTCCCTCCGTCGCCTGGGCGGCAGGAGAGTGCGTTTGAACGTGCTCTGTGGCTTCCGCCGGCTGCAGGTTCATTGGGAGACGCGATGGTGGGGGACCTTCTGGGGAGGACTTGACCAGGGGCATCTGCGCCCTTCGCTCCCTCCTTTTCCCGCGGGCTGGGGGAGGGGACAAGGAGACCGTAGCGGTTGTTTTTGTTGTGGTGCCTTGGGGGCGGGATGGGCGACGCCTTTTTTCCTCGCGAAGGAATCGCGACGCTCCTCTGATGGAAGCGTGCATCCTTCTAGACCCTGAAGGTCGTGTTAAGAGTCAGACGCCAGCCACGAAACCGGCTGTCTGGGAAATGCGGTTATTGCAAAACGCACTCCTGCTGGAGCGGGGCATCCCTTGGTAGCCTCGGCTTGGGTCGCGCGGGAAAGGCTCGGATTGACTATTGCTGGGAATTTAACGCAGTGGATCTACGCCCTCCCCGACCCCCGGCCCCGGGTGTCCACTCCCGACCCCTTCCCTGCCCTCCCGGAGTCGAAGCGTTATCGGGCTGCCCTGGCAGTGCGAGGGCTGTTTTCGGCACTGGCAGATTCTCCTTCCCTGGTGACTTGTGTTCAGCCTCGTGGGCTGAGTTGCTCTGCTTCCGTCCCAGCGCTGAAGGGACTTGACAGGAGGAGGAGGAGACGCTACGCTGTCGCCGGCGAGCTAGGATCCAAGGGGCTGGACGCGAGCCGCGCGCCCAGCAGCCGGGGCCAGTGAGGCCCCAAATTCCTGGTTACGGAGATCCGAGTTAAGTCCGCGAACTTTTCGCCCTTTAGCCGGGAGTGAAGCGAGGACTCTTCTCCACCAAAGCCCCTCCCACCCTTCCTTAGCTTGTCCGGGCTGTTTGCACTGGCGAAGGAAGGGGGGCTTAAAAGTCTCAAGTTTAGCCGCAAAGGCTTCTCTTCCTGACTGGGTTTGTGGGGGAGGCCCGAACGGGGAGGAGAGGAAAGGGTTATGGGGAAGTAGAGAAGGGATGAGACCCCCTCCTGGGTCTGGCGCTGCTGTTTTGTAACCATGGCAACCGCCGGGGCGGGAGCGGTCAGAGCCTTATGGGTTCCGCACGTGGAAGGAAAAATGTGAAGGGTGGGAAGGGAGAGAGCCGCATGTCATCACTCCAGTGATGCCTTCGCTTCTTCCGCAGTTCCGAGGCCAGACATCGAAAAGAAGAGCAGGAAGGGTTGGGGTTGGAAGTGAGCAGTCCCAGGCAGGAGTTGCTTTAAGTCTGTTCAGCCTTGGAATCGTGGAGACTCCTCCCAGCAGCTAGAACTGGCCAGAGGAGGCATCGCTGACAAGCTCCAAAGTGACGGCCCAGGTCAGGGAGATGGGTAAAGACCTTGGCCCTTGGAAGAGAAAGGCCAGGAAAAACAGGAAGGTGATGTGGGAAGAGATAAGAATAGGGTCAAGAGGTAGCTGAGAGACAATAAAACGGTACTGCTTTGGACTGCCAACATTTCAAATGGAATTTGCCCGTTTATGAAATGGAAAATTGGTGTAGAAGGGAAGGGACATTTATCAAACACTCCACTGCATCCTAGGTGCTTTATCCGTTATCACGATGAAGATTCCCAACAGTTCTACACAAAGTGTCATTATTCTCCTTATTTTTTAGATGGAAAAAAGCAAAGACACACAGAGTTAGAAATGGGTGGTGTCCCATTTTGGTTTTTGCAATACTAACAACAAATGGTCATCCTTAAAAATGGAATTGATGATTAGGGGAGTAGACAAAGCAGTTATTCTCATTTTAGAAATGAGAATAGTCAGATGTAAGAGTGTTAATTGATATGTCCAAATATAAACTAGTAAGGGGCAGAGCTGAGACTGGAACTGTTTTACCTTAAGGTGGCTCACCCTTCAGGGACTTCAGGAAGCTTTCCGTGACTCCACTTAAAGAGAGGCCCTTTCTAAGGTTAGTTTGATACTGCATCTGTATATTATAGTTACCAGGGAAGAACATCCAAGAATTTAAATGGAATCCATGATTGAGGATTGGTACAAGCCACATCAAGTCTGCAGGCCGAGAATCATTTACACGTGGTATTAATAATCTATATTTACACAGGTCTTATTGTACCTTATAGGAATTATTAGTGGCTTTAATCATATTTGTAAAGGAAAAATGAAAACAAAAGAAACATATTTTGTCAAATAGTAACCCCATGGCTATATTGAGAAAATTTCCTGAAGTTAATGGAGTTTTCCTTAGTCTATTTATTGTCTTCATGACCTAAAAACTCACTTCATGTTTTGGCACCACTGGTTCACCTTTGTAAAATCCATTGTCCACCCATTTAGGAGAACTAATAGTGTGACTCCTTTTACCTTCGCAATGACTCTCTGAGAGAGGTCAAGGAAAAGTACCTGGCAGTGCAAAATGTTTTGGAATTATCAAGAAACCATAATCAATAGCAGCAGAAACTAAGGGTCAAAGGTAGAGACATAGGGGCGCCTGGGTGGCCCAGTCCTTAAGCGTCTGCCTTCGGCTCAGGTCGTGATCCCGGGGTCCTGGGATGAGCCCCGCATCCGGCTCCCTGCTCCGCGGGAAGCCTGCTTCTCCCTCTCCCGCTCCCCCTGCTTGTGTTCCCTCTCTCACTATGTCTCTCTCTGTCAAATAAATAAATAAAATCTTTAAAAAAAAGAGAAAAAAAAAGGTAGAGCCATAATTATGTGGATTTTATTTTGCCTTCTTGCAGAATTGCCTTTATAGGTACATCTTAGTTAATGAATTTGCTTTATATATTTTTGCATGGAAAAATGCACAAAGATAAATTGAATTTTTAATCTCTGTGCGTGTGTGTAGGGCTGGTAAGCATGGGGGTGGGAATTATTTTTGGTGGCAAGGAAGGTCAGGAATATAAACAATTACAAGGCAGAGGAAGCACATGTACTGTTTCCAAAGACAGGCTAACAGATCAACTATAGGTTTGAACTTGAGTCATGAAGCTGAATTACTCTCACATCGTCTCATTGTTTGGGGCTGGGGTTAAACTGAGGCAGGAAGTTTCAGGGTACCTCCTTTTTATTTTTCATACTGTGTTCTCATTCTACATGGGCATTTGTTAACCAAAGAAAGGTTTACCACAGACCTGAAGATGTTTCTGACGAATTGGCAAGTATCTCTGTCCACCAGTGTTTGTATACTGCTTGTACAGAGTTAGTGGATTAAGCCTCATCCCCATTTTTATTAAGTATTTGGAATATCAGATTTTCAGTTTCAAGAGGAAAACATTCCAATTGGTGCTGATTTAATAAATATTAGTATGTCTTCAAGTTGTTAGTTACAGGTTCATTATTTTGAGAAAAACAAATGTGACTCTCAACTTTACTGTTCTGTCTGGAAAATATAATGGTGTGCTGATATATGTTCTTTGGTAAGTGCTCTTGTCAATTAATAAATGATTTATTTAATGAATAAGAGTAACCATAGCTCTATTTTGAAAAATTATTATTCTTTCCATAAATACCTGGAGCTATACAGATTACCCCAATAAAATAGTAAGTTTTTCAACAGTGAGTAACATATTCCTTGAAAGAAAAAGAAATATCCACATTTGTGATATAAGTAGTAATAGCAATAATAATGATTGACCATGGGCCAAACTTGTTAATCACATTTCTTCCGACCTCAAATTTTGGTTAAAAAAATACTCTACTAACCTAGGAAACCTTGGCCAAAATCCCTTTCTTTTTATATCACATCATACCTTTCAAGCCAATATTCTGAGTTTCCAATAATTTATTTTTTCTTTACTTTTGTTGTTTATGATCCCTGACTAGATCATAAGAACCTTGAAGGAAAGAATTGGTCTTTAACTTTTTATACCTTCAGGTTAGTACAATGCTAAACATATTCTAGATGCTTAACACATACTGAAGTCTAATTCATTAACTAAACATTTAATACAGTGATTCTGAATCACTTTTTGCCTATGAAATATCAGATTAAAGATCTTTGGTTTTATACCTTACTTTTTCTGAGCTTTTAGGAAGGGAAGTTTTCTCTTATAGTTGTGTTTTACCCTTTCATAGAAAAAAGTGGTGAAATGCTGAGTGTTTTATCGTAATGCGTATTATACAGAATGGTGTAATAATCGTGTGAAATAGGTATATAAGAATTTTGTAAACTGTTGCGTGCTACAAAGAAGTAATTCTTTCTCTTTTAAATTTCTGTGTTTTTTAAAAGGACCCAGTTAACACATGAGAATCTACATCATCTGTGTCCATATTAGTTCACCTTAACTTTAAGTACCTAAGTAATAATTAGAAAGGATATAACTAAAGCAACATTCACTATAAACAGGAAATACACTGATAAGCAAATGCAATGACTTTGAAATGATTTTGAAATTTCATAATAATGAGATATACTTAAATAATAGACAATTATAAATATAAATTATTAAAACATAAAGTTAAGTACTTAAAGAAGCTAACATATGTAATGAAGCATACTATTCATACTTAGACTTTAAGTGATTTTAATGACTTTTAACCTATCTTTCATTAATATCTTTATTTCCATGTTAATAATATTTAATAATTTCTAATAGTCACAGACCAGGGTATCTTTAACAAATTGACTAATCTTTCACTGGTGAATTTAGACAGTTTGCTCATTCTTTTGCAAAGCTCAATAAAATACAAGTATTACCCTCAGACAGAAATGCATAAAATAAACTGAGAATTAAGTGACCTAGAAGAGTCCGATAGATTCAGAGTCTGAATCTATCATCTTTTTAAGATGTGGTGTCTTCTTCAGAAATTAGGAATAATTTACTTTATGTTCTTTTTTTCTTCTATAGGTCATTTAATGTAATAACTTCAAATTTTATATTTTTAAAACTGGTGGTTAATAATGTTTTCTATTAGTGGGTTTTACTAGCAAATCACAGGAAAAATGGAAACATTTGCTATATTTTTCTAATTAGATAGAATTAAGCATCATTAAATGGTACTATTACTACTAAGAACGAAGTCAATAAAATAAGCAAAAATGTCTAAAGTACTGAGAGTCTTAAAAGAAATATAGTACTCTTTCATGGAAAATAAATGGTGTAGGTATATGAAGGTGACATTATTAATCTACCATCAGATAAATGTCTGATTTATTTTTTCTATATTAATTATGCATTTTACTAGGTCTCCTTTTCAGTTAATCTTTTGCATATCTTAAACAGCTTTTAAGTATTTTGATGTCATATTTGGTTCAGAAATGAGCCTGCATGACTGGCATCTAATTACTGAGTTTTAAACATCAGTAGTTGCAAACATACTACATTAGCAGAAATTAGACTACTAGAATTGTTCAGTAGAGATATTGTCAAGTGTTACCTTAGTGATGAAGAGATAGAGAAGTAGTATAATCCATACATTCATTATCAGCATGTATGAACTGCTTGAAAATAAAGTTCAAAGTGCCCTCTTGAGTTGCTTAAATAGTTCCACAGAGACCTTTTTTTACATATTATGTTGACAGTTGAACCCATGCCTGATGATGTATAATCTCAAATTGTATTTAAATGGTCTGGTTTTCTGTGATAGAACATACAAAATCAGTGAGACTCTTACTCCCACTTTTTGTTTCTCACCCTTATCGTAAAGGCCAGTCTGTACCACGTGAAATTCAGGCATTCTTGGGTTTTGGCATTTGTTATTATTGTTGCTTTTGGATAAATGTTTGCTCTTCATATCTGAATTGATTGTTCTGTGAAAGAAAGAAGTGTTTTCTAAAATGAATACTATTCTTATTTGGAGAAACACTCTCAATTTTGAAATATAACACTTCATTTCAAAGATAGATATTTGGAAAACCCAGAATTCTTTGTTTACTTGTAATGCTAAATACTGGGTCTATAGAAATTGATACTAATTTGAGTTTTCTTGTTGAAATGGGCACATTTTTTTTGTAAATCATATTTTTATAGTAATAACTTTCATCCCAGATATAGTTCCTGATCCTTACTGAAAAACTGGAAAATACAGATAAGCATAGAGAAGTGTTAGTAAAACTTCATTCATAAACCTACAGATGTATGTTAATTCTTAGCTTAAAAATGAAATTTATTTACTTACTAAACGTGAAATTGATTTGAAAAATAAATTTTATATGTGCCACTTAGTGCCTAGGTCTTGTTTTCTAATGATATTCTCCAATAAAAGGAACCAGAGATTCTTGGAGAAATGGCTGATTCAAGGACTGGGGCAGGAAATATATATCGTGAGCCTAGAGCTTCTTGTAGTGCCAAAAAATAAAGAAGTGCTCAATACACACATACACTCACCACCACCACCACGACCACCACTACCACTTAACACACAATGATGGGAGATGTCAGAGACAGAGCCAAATGAGAGAGCTCCCAGTGGCCAAAGCTGGAACAATTTGAGCAAAAAAAGTAAAGTTGTACTGAGTATAACCCAAAATGTAAAATAAGTATCCATGAGACGATGCTAATATCAATAAATGGTCGAATACATTAATAAATGGAGAAGGGACAAATCTCCCATGCGGAATTTCAAATAATTTATGGAAATACTCTGTTCTCAAGGAAGGGAAGCATAACTCCCTACTTCTGAAGTGTAAGCTGAGAATGGTCTCTTCCTCCAAACAGTACAGTATGGAAAGGGGGAAAATGGTATTTTGTAGTGGGTGAGCAAGCCTGACAAACACTATCTCAGCCAGCTGATCAAGGTCAACATCAGTCACAAAGCATGTTGATAGAATGTGCTCCTGATAGGATGGGATAAAAAGGACACTTTTGCAGTCTCTCTCCCAAAACCCCATAACCCCAATAGAACCACGAGAAAAACATCAGACAAATTCCAACGGAGGGGGGCAACCTACAGTATACCTAACCGGTACTCCTCAAACCTGTCATGATCATCAAAACCAAAGAAAGTCCGAGAATTTGTCACAGGCAGGAGGAAGGAAGCCAAAGAGACAGGGACTAAATGTAGTGTGATATCCTGGATGGGATCCATGAAAAGAAAAAGAGGTAAACATTAAGGAAATCAGAATAAACTATGGGCTTTAGTTAATAATAATGTATCAGTATTGGTTCATTATAACAAATGTCCATAAGATATAAAAATAATAGTGGAAACTATTGTAGGGTGTGGGTTTAGGGGGACTCTGTACTATCTTCTCAATGTTTTTGTACATCTAAGACTGTTCTAAAAATAAAGTCTTTTTAAAACTCATATTTGAAAGCATATAGATTAAGCGTGGTGAGAAACTGTATAAGAAGCGAACCATTCTCTGGTTAGCAAGGCTAATGTCATTCAGTTAAACGCTTAATTTAGTCCCCTAGTTCAAAGCACTACTATTTTGCCTTTTTTTTAATACTAAATATTATACATCTTATTATGGTAAACACATATTTTGAATGAGCTGCTCTTCTTATAATTACTTTTTAGAAAGGAAATGTAGTATTTTGATTACTAAAAAACATTCAGATTACCATTATTATAGGTTTTAGTGAAAAGAAAGTGTGTGTCTTAGTCATGTCCTATAAATCAATCTTAGATATTAAAAGAGAAGGCAGACATTTTCTACTTCTGCCCTTGCTATTTTATTGATATTGACGAGATCCATCACCCGTGCCAGATGTCTTTAGTTCTAGATGATGATTATGCTTCCAAAATTCTTGCCAGAATGACTCAGTGACTATTTATTCTTTTTACCCCTCTTTGAATCTCAAGTTCATCTACTGCATTAAGTATGTTAAATATTATTAGTGTGTGTGTGTGTGTGTGTGTGTGTGTAGTGTTTCTCATTTTTCCCTCTCTATAGATCACACGTTATTCCTTCTCTTCCCTGTGTTCCAAGTTGTTTCTGTTTTTAAAAAATCGCAGTTTCACTCTCTTGGAGTAAGCTCTTCTTACAGTTAGACTGAAAGTCCTGTCATGTTGCCTTTCTTAGCTAAGTTTTTATACTGGTATCTAATTTTTGAGTGTTACCTCATATTTATAATTATTTAAGAGTTATCTGACTGTGCTTTATAGTTAACTATAGTTTCTGCTGAATTTGTGTTCTACTGTGGCAATTGTTGAAAAGTTTAGCTATGCTTTTTTTTTTTTCTGTTTCTAGTTTGTATGAGTCATAGCATAAAAAACACATTTGAAGAACTTGTTCAGGAAAAGTCATGGAAACCAATCCCAGAATATGTGACTAAAAGCCCTCTTTTTTGGTATGACCCCACTGGATTTCCTGAAATAATGAAAGCATCTGAGAAAGAGCCAGATCAATATGACTAATATGATCTGGGTTCTCAGTAGAATCTTAGATAAAGGGTTTTCATTTTGGTTACACAAAATAATTGAATACATTTTTTTAGAAAGAGAGATCCTGCCTATGGTAATTTAACCTAGTCAGAAAGAGGAATGGAGAAATCTAATACTCTGACCAAAATCTTTTAAAATGCATACCAGAGACTATCCTGTCGTCTCCTTTTTTACTTCCTATCAATGTATTTTCAAGTAATCGATGACTTGTGAATACCTAATTATAACTAGAGTACCTTTTTAAAAATCTTCGTAAATGAAAATAATCATCTCAAACCTTATCGATTTTGAGATTTGACTCGGTGTCAGATGACAAAATCTTTAAATGGTGCAATTGTGTGCTTATTAATTTTATCATTGACATATATTCTGATTCAGAATTCACTCTTTTGGCCCCACTAGCGTCTGTCTTATAGTTTCATGTATTTCCCTTATTATAATTGAATTAGTGTTACAAGTTGCTCTCCAAGCTGGATGGTAGAAAGTTAAAGCCAGACTAGTCTGTGTGCAGAAGTATTTGCATGATGAAATCATGTAAGATATTATTTATGATGTTGAAGGGGGAAGTTAATACAAATCAACTTTTGAAGTTAAGACTTTTATCACCTGTAAAGTAGCTGTTCAAAAGCATTTGTGCTGGATATACAGATGAGAGAATAACATTTTATTTCACAGAGCTGTGGGGATTGTTGTCTTAGACTGTACTGTGATGAGGTTTGGCAGGGACTGTTCATTGTTCAGGTTTTAAAAAGGGCAAGTTTTTGGCAGGAGTAACTTGCATAGAAGAGAAATGCTCTGCATACACATGTGCACTCAATAAACCCTTCAGAGAACTTGGGCTAAGATATTATGGATTCCTCACTCCACCCTACCCCCTGTCTTGAGATGTTGACTGTTTAGAGCCCTTTTGTTGTGTCACTATCATAGAGGCCTTTTCATATTCCAAGAAATGGTACTTTGGACTCATATTTCTAAGGTTATTAGAGTATAGTGAGTAGTCATTTCATATCCTGTGCACTTTCACTTGAAATGTATTAAAAATAACAATTGCAATCAGATCTGCTTTTCCCTAATATTTATCAGTCACACAACCATCACCTCCATGATAGCCAACATTTGTCCTTTCTATATGTTTGTGACCCTTGATTATGTCCAATAATCAAAAATGAAGATGTAGAATTTCCCTTTTTTCCTTTATTGTGTACATGCAGTGTTGAAAATGTTTGTGCTTTAAGTACCTAATGTATTAGGACAAGCAAAACCAAAAAGTGTTGTAATTGCCCCAAATCAATAAGCAGGACAAGACAGCCTCAACCCCATGGGCGTACATTCTCTCTACTCCTTCCTCCTGGGGCTTTGGCTGCACTGATTTCTCCTTTCACTTAGAATCATTTTGCCTTTTACTGCCACCACCTCTCCTGGCCCCTCACTGTTGCCCATTCTTCTTACCACCTTCACATGCATTCCCTAACTCTTGCCTGAGAAAGTGCTTTTCATTCAAATTCCATCCCCTTGTCCTTAAGATCTTTTCCAGTCCCCAGTAATTATTACCCTCTCTCTTACTTCTAGGATCACAAGACTAAGTTTCTCAAGGATAAGAATCAAATGGTTACTGTGACATCGTTCATGTTCCCATAGCATATCACCAAGTTTTGTATGTAATAGGTACACCGTCTCTGATACTTGAAATTATTCCATTCAGAACCCATGCCTCTGTTTTTTCCTCTTGTCACTGCTTTAGATGTGCAGTTCATCATAAAGTTCATTTCACGTGTACCTTCCTTCATCACAAAGGTTATTTCACATGTATCCATATTATTTTTGAGCCATCCTAACTCTCCTTCCCTTTCCGTCTCTTGCAAAGTATTTATCCAGCGCCTGCACTGGGCATCGTGAGAGTCACTGATGAAAGATGAAAAACATGGCTCCCCTCGAGTGGCCAATCATAAAAGGATTCATGATCATTATGGGTCACATCAAATCTCTTTAGGATCTTAAATACAATAAACAAAAGTTCTATTCATACTGTTGGTCTAGAGCCTGGCCTTTTTAAAAAGTATGTCATCTTCTTCTTAACTTCTGTTTTTCTCTCTGTGGTGCTTATGGCCCAAGTGTCATCTCAAGTCCCGAGTTTTCTCTTGGGTCTCAAAGATTGCGCCATACCACTTCAGTGCTTGTGGGTTGGCCTTCATTGCTCAGTACGCCACTTATAAAGGAGGTTTCTCTGTTAGCTGAAAGTTTCAGAGTCTTTGATTAGTGTAACTTGAAACTGGGGCTTTAAAGTGTGGGAGGGAATGTGGTGCCGTCGTTGAGACTCTGCTCTGTGAAAGCAGACAGCCTGGGTTCAGCTCTGAGTTCTGTCACTGCTGAGCAGTGTGATTCAGACACGTGACTCGACCTTTCTATACCTGTTTCCCGAATTTCAGCTGGGGGTTCGTGAAAGTGCTAACCTCATAGGAGCATTGTGAGGATTAAATGGGTTAATGTAGGAAAATCAAATGCTGTACAGTACATTGCAATATCTGTGAGTATTATCTCTTCTTTATCCTTACTCAGGTTATGCAAATTGCACATCAGGTCAGATTCTCATACCATCTACAAACTGTTCCAGTTACCTTCTTGTTCTTTATCTGCTGAATTCCCTTCATCTCATTCAAAGTATAGTCCTTTGGTGACCTCACTGTTTCTTTCCTGCATAATAGAAAGACATTTTAGGATTGACTATTACCACCTCCTTATTTTGCACAGAAGTGCATTTAAAGAGACATACAATTGACCCTTGAACAACATGGGTTTGAACGGCACAGGTCTGCTTATATGCACATTTCTTTTCAACAAGTTATATCAGAACATTTTTCAGAGGTTTACAACAATTTGAAAAAGCTTATATAGCATAGAATAATCAAAAAAATTAAGAAGTTATGTTGTGAATGCATAAAATATATGTAGATACTAGTTTATTTTTTCATTTACCATAAAATATACACAAATCTACTAGAAAAGTTAAAATATATCAATGTATCATGGTGCCGTTCACAGTCGAGAGAAATGTAAACAAACGTAAAGATGCAGTATTAAATCATAACTGCATAAAATGAACTGTAATATATACTGTACTACTGAAACAGTTTTGTAGCCACATCCTGTTGTTATTGCAGTGAGCTCAAGTGTTGGGAGTATCCACTAAAAACACGCTGTGACACTAATCATCTCCATGTGAACAGTTTGTCTCTTCAGTAAATTTCGTATCATAGTAAAAATGACCTCTTGGGGTTCTCACGTATTCACTGTGTTTAGTGCAATACCGTAAACCTTAAATAAAACCATGGGAAACATTTGAAGGTTAGTGATGCTGGAAGTACCCACGGGAAGCAGAGAAAAGTCATGATGTTACAAGAAAAAGTTGAAATGCTGGATATGTACCATAGATTGAGGTCTGTAGCTGTGGTTGCCACCATTTCAAGATCAATGAATCCAGTGTAGGACCACTGTAGGAAAAAGAAAAGGAAGTTAATTGAGGCCATCATTGCAGCCATACCAACAAGTGCAAAAAAACCTTCCACTTTTTGCAGAACAGTGTTTTTTTTAACTCTTATTGAAAATGTAGCAAAAAAAGAGAAAAGAAAATGTAGCTTTTATGTAGGTGCAGAGTTGCTATAAGAAAGGCTTACCGATAGACTCTAATAGGATTTGAGAAAAAGTAGTCATTATATGACAACTTAAAGCAAAAAGAAGGTGAAGGATCTAAAGCTGGAAAACGTAATGCCACAGAGGATGATTTCATAATTTCAGAAAGAGGTTCGGCTTAAAAAATGTCAAGATAAGAAGAGAAGCAGCTTCCGCCAACCAAGAGGCAGCACTTGAGTTCTCATACGCCATTACAAAAATTGAGGAGAATGGATATCTGCCTGAACAGGTTTTTAATGCAGATGAAAGTGCTTATTCCAGGAAAAAGTGCCATAAAGGACATTTGTTAGTAAGGAAGAGAAGTGAGCACCAGGATTAAAGGCAAGAAAGGATAAACTAACTCTACTGTTTTGTGCAAATGCCGTTGGAATTATGATCAAGACTGTCCTTATCTATAAAGCTGCTCACCCCTGAACCTTCAAAGGGAAAAGATAAACACCAGCTGCCAGTCTTTGGTTGTATAACAAGGCCTGGACAACAAGAACCCTTTCTCTGGATTGGTTCTATCCATGCTTTGTCCCTGAAGTCAGGAAGTACCTTGTCAGTAAGGGACTGCCTTTTAAGGTTCTTTTGATATTGGACAATTCCTCTAGCTACCCAGCACCCCATGAACTTAATTAACACCAAAGGCATCAAAGGGCTCTACTTGACCCCAAACATAATGTCTCTAATTCAGCCTGTAGATTAGGGGGTCTTAAGGACTTTTAGGTTCATTACACATGGTACCCTAATGAAGGGATTGTCAACATTATGGAAGAGAACCCCAATAGAGAACATCATGAAAGTCTGGGAGGATTATACCATTGAAGATGTCATCCTTATAGAAAAGAACTGTGAAAGGCATCAAGCCTGAAACAATAAATCCCCGCTGGAAAAAACTGTCCAGATGTTGTGCATGACTTCACAGGATTTATGACAAAGCCAATCAAGGAAATCATGAAAGAGATTGTGGATATGGCAAAAAAAAAAAAAAAAGGTGTCGAGGGGGAGATGAAGGGCTTCAAGATATGTTTGGATCTTGGAGAAACTGAAGAGCTAGTAGACACTATACCAGAAGAGTAACAGAAGACAACATGATGAAGATGAGTATTTTTGTACCAGTGCCAGACCTGTGAGGAAAAAAGACACAGAAGAAGTAGTGCAGAAAACAAGCTGACATTAGGCAATCTGGCAAAAGAGGTCCAATTATTCAAGACTGCCTTTGACTTCTTTTACAGTGTGGACTCTTCTATGATAAGGACACTGAAACTAAAGCAAATAGCAGAAGAAGGATTGATACTATATAGAAACAGAATTTTTTTACAGAAATGAAAAAGCAAAAAAAAAAAAAATCAGACAGAAATTCTGATGTATTTCCATAGAGTTACACCAAGTCGGCCTGCCTTTCATGCCTCCCTTTCTACCTCCTCTACCTCTTCCACCTCCACCAACCCTAAGACAGCAAGACCAACTGCCCCTCCTCCTCCTCTTTAGCCTACCCAATATAAGGATCCAAGGATGAAAACTTTATGATGATCCACTTCCACTTAATGAACAGCAAATAATCATCATGCTGTATAGTTAATAAACCTATCTGTTGTGGACATATGTATCCTTATTGAAAATCTAGTAACTGCATGGCAAAAACTGTAGGAGATGTTTCTGTGTCATCATCATCACTGTAGTCATCGTAGAACATTGTGTGCATGAAGTGAGTAATATTTAATACAAAGTTAGTGTGTCAGTTGTCTTGCTGTTTTATAACTTTGCTTTCAAAGAATTATATTACCATACAGTATGCCTCTCTCTCTGGTAAATGGAGGAATTGTGTATTCACCAATCATCACAGGTAAGTGGTTTAAAAAATGTAACAATATTTCCAATACTGTATTATGAATGACTGTAATACTGTATGCCATAAAAATTTTATAACAATTCATTCATTAGTGTATAGGCTAGGCTACTATGGAATAATTATATTGATTACACTAGACTGCCATAAAGCAATCATATAGATGCTACTTCATTATCAGCGCATCAGTTATTATGCCGGTAAATAAATATGAATTTTTTTCACATTACCTTTTCATTTTTGATGTCTAATGTTAGTAATACTGTAATATCTACAGTGTTTTGTACCATATGAGAGAATATTGATGCAGCTGCTAACAGACGATTCATCTTAGAAAAAGATGATGTAACTTACAGTATTGATAAGTATAGTATAGTACTGTAACTGTATTCTCTCTTCCTTATGATTTTCTTAACATTTTCTTTCCTCTAGCTAACTGTATTATAAGAATACAGTATATAATACATACGACATACAAAATGTGTGCTAATGGACTGTTTATGGTATTGGCAAAACCTCCAGTCAACAGTAGGCTGTTAGCCAGTAAGTTTTTGGAGAGTCAAAAGTTATATGAGGATTTTCAACTGTGTGGAAATCAGCACCCCAACCCCTGCATTGTTCAAGGGCAAACTGTAGTTTGTCAGCAATTGCAACAGACCATGATACAAGGATGCAAAAAATCCAGGGCAAAGGATCCCATCAGTACTAGTTTTGTCACAGAAGAAACAGCTAGTTATAGAGGTTAAGCAGCAAGTAATAAAATCCTTAGGCACCCCATCTAAATTTGCAGACTTATTTCTTAGCATCCCCCCTTTCTCATTTAGCTGTCTACTGCTGGATTTGTAACATTTCATATATCCTTGCTGTGCCCCATCCCCCAAGTAAGCAATACAGATTTGCTCAACACAGCTTTCCTCCCCCTTCTTCCTTTCTTTTACCCAATGCGTAGGTATTCCTTTAGCCCTGTAATATGGGCCTGCTGCCGATTTGATCCCCTTGCTCACAGTTTACTTCCACTAGCTTATCCCTGTATTTCTCCTAATGAGGTATTGCTCTTGAAATGTTTCAATGAATGCTCTCACTATGCTCCAGTTTCAGAATATCCTATTTTAGTCCCCTTTGTAAGGAGTGAAGGGAAACAAAGTGACCTAATTCACTGTCCACCACTAGAGGGGCTGGAAATCGGCCCTGCAACATTCTCCTGAATTTCAGTCTCATGCCCAGGGACCAGGCTTTTCCAGACCACATACCGGTGCTGAACTTGCCCTACTTGAGCTATCTAACTACTAAGAGAGCCTGGGATCCCTACTCCCTAAATTTTGGACTCCAGGGAACCTTGCAGAAACCTGCGGTACAGCACTTAGGGATGAAGTTCACTAAGGGAAGCTAAGCCCTTATCTCTCTCAAGGGGGAAGTTTAGGAAGAGCCGAGAGATAAGTAAGTAACTCCCGCATCTCGCTGTAAGCAATCTAACATGCAAAGAGCATCTTTGTCTCATGTTGCCTCATCTACTTGGCAGCTCTCTGGAATACAACTAATAGGAGCAGCAAGTGTGTTAATCAATGATGGTTTCCAGAAATTGAACTTAAAGGTCACTTCAGCTTCTGCACAAGTGGAAGTGAAACTGAATATGTTTTATGGGAAAATACTTGTCTAATGCCTTTCTTGGTACTGTTTCATATTAGTCTATTCCCTTAATTGTCACTTTTGCATAGGAATCTTCATCGATATATTAATAATAATTTATAAATTATGTATCTTATGTTAATTATATATCTTGTATCAGTAATAACTTATAAAACCATATTCTATTTCACAAGAAATAAAATGTTTTAGAGATCAGATAAATAGGATTTATTTGAAATAATTTCTAAATATTTGCTAAATAATCATAAAGCTAATCACTTTCTCTCTATATCTATCACTCTCTCAGTACATATACCTTTAGAATGTGGCATTTTCTCTTCTATGACTTCTTAAGGATAATTTGTTAGAGCAAATCAAGAGAAGGAACAATTTTAAAGAATAGATTCGAGAGTCAGTTTACTTTGTTTTATTTTTTAACTTTACTCTTATTCCTAGTGTTTTTTAATTACTTTAGCGAGTAAATATTTACAAATCTGCTGGTTTGTCTCTTGATGGAATTTTAAATAAAGGCAATAATTTACATTATTTTTCTGTATGTTTTGCTGGGGCAAGAAAGGTTTCTTTTTCAGATGATTACTTTTAGGCACCATTCATAGGGACCAGCCAGGCTAGCAGTGGGTTTTCTAGGTAGTTCCAGGGTCACTACAAAAAGAGGGATCTGAGTTAAGGTAATGATTTTTTTTCCAAGACTGTAGCCCAGGACTGAAGACAGGTAGGGAAGGTGGGAAAACCCTTGAGCTACTCTGCAGCTTGTTATTTGGGGGCCCTTCTAATTCCTGGATTGTATCTGACCGCTCCTTCTTCCACTAGGTCATGGTTCCCCTTTCTTTTTCTCCCACTAATTGCACTTTGCCTAAAGTTCTGTCTTTTCTTTCTGCAGACTCTTCTCACTGATCCATCCACTTTCCTCATTTCAGTTATTATTTAAATGGGAAAGACACATAAATTATTAAGCCTGAACTCCATCCTGGTCTTGGTCACTCTGCTAGTTAGTGCTTTTTCCAGTAGGTCCTAATTTAAGTCTATTGACCATCTACTTAGCAAACAGTTTAAACTCTTATTATGATGTCACTATGTGCTTTCTTCCACTGTGGTTGTGATTTTGTACACACAAGTGTTTATGCTATATTGTGGTGGAAAAGAAGTATACTTGGAAGTCACAATTTATTATTTGGGAAAATTTGGTTATTTAACTAGATCAGCTTTGGTATACTAATATTGAATTGGAGTAAACACACTGAGTTTTGCGTTCAAAACACATGTGAGTATTAAATGAGAAAAAGTAGATAAAGAACCTCTCCCAGTGCCTGACACCATCGTTATTTTAAAAAACAACACTAATAGTTTGATTTCTTCTCACCAATATACAGTAAGCTATTCTATTGGTTGCAAAAGTCTTGGATTTTATTTCATAGGCAATCGGGAGCCCCAGAAAGTTTTTGAACTATGAAATAACCCAAGATTTGGTGTTTTAGGAAGATAAACCTAAGAATAGTTTTCGAGGAGACCAATTAAGAGACTCTTCATAGAACTAACACAGTGGTGATGAGAAGAGAAAATAAGGGTACCAGAGAAATATGAGACTATTATATCAGACTCTTACTTTTTGCAATTTGTGTATTTTGTTTATTTGTATATTTCATGATTTTGCCCTATTGTTTATTCAAAGCATTTTATTATAACAAGAATGTGGCACTCAGTATGACTTAGAACTGTTTTATATTTTTTCTCAGGACCTAGATGTGTTAACCTTCAAACTTTGTCATTGATGTTACACTTTTTGAAACGAATGTGTGTTATTTCCAGAATTAACAAAGGAACAAGTAATATCTTCCCACATAGAAGGTCTGAGGTCAGACTTGATTCCAACAGGATATAGAATACCTAATGAATTTTTTCCTGCTAAAGGAAGCTGGATATTTTAGGTTACTGAAATAATTTTTAAACATTATTTTATTTTTATTTACTTATTTATTTATTTTAGAGAAAGAGAGAGCGAGCGAGCAAGAGCCAGGGCAGTGAGGAGGGGCAGAGGGAGAGTGATAGAATCTTAAGCAGGCTCCATGCCCAATGTGCAGCCCAACATGGGACTCGATCTCACAACTGTGAGATCATGACCTGACCAAAAATCAAGAGTCAGACACTTAACAGACTGAGCCACCCAGGTGCCCCACTAAAATAATCTTTAGATACAGAGGATGGAGAGCTTGTGTAGAGAGCAACTTTAAAGCAGATATCATGAAACTGGTAGTAGAACCTATGACGATTCTTACCTAAATAGTTTGTGAAGTAAAATAGTAAATTCTTATTTTGTTGTCACATATGTTTAACATTTGGTGTCCAGTGTTGCTCATGCTGATCATCCTGAATAGAGTTCCTTCCCTTTGTCTTTTTTTCTTTTTTCTTAATCTCTTAGTATCCTGTCCATTTTTCAAAAGCTAATTCAAATCTCACCTTCTTTATCAGGGTAACAATTCACAAAACATAAATAAGTTCATTAACCTTATTTTCACTGTCACACAGATTCACATTTTATAATAGATTATTTTAATTTAATATTAATTTCTATGGATACATTTTATTTGCCTGGCCAACTAGCAGCTCCTACGGTAGATAGAGACTTTGTCCACATCTGTGACATCTAGCTTAGCAATCGATCTTTGTTGATTTTTAATTGCAAATGAAAGAAAAAATCAAAGTAGAGTTGAGAGAGCCCAAAATAAGATCCCAAGTCATAAATGTAGCATCAGCAAAATAGTATTTTGTTTAAATAATGAAATTCCATACTTAAGCTGTTCTTTTTCTGTTTTAGTTAGAAAGTATCAGGAAGTCTTTGATTGTCCCTTCTCAATCAAAGAATCTAAACTAAGTCTCATAAGATAGCAGTAGTTATTTAATTAAAAAAATGTTAGATGCTAGGATGAGGTTTTTATAGCCTTATGGACTGTTAAGTTAATAAGCTAGGAAAATGTGCTAAATACACTATTTGCCTCTTTACTATCAGTTCATTTTGGCTTTAATTATCTGCATTCAGAATAATATTAACAACAAAAAATACTGTGTGAGAGTAACAGGCAACCTATTAGTGTTCAGAAAATAGTATTCCTAAAATTCTGTATTACAGTCTAAATGTATTGAATTTGTGCATATCCAGTACAGAATTTTGCGTTTTCTCCAACATGGTGTGTTTTGTTAAAACTTATTTAACCAAACTAGTACCTGAGGGATTTTGTTTGTTTGTTTGTTTGTTTTAATTCCAGCCTTGGAAATAATCAGGGTGTAACCCTGATAAATGGTTAATCTCAGAATGTTTAATTGGAAATCTCTCTATTAAAAAAATAACAATAATAAATAATAAAATACTTTTTTGTCTCATTTATCTCATAGATTCATGATATTTCAGAATTAAAAAAAAAACAGAGAATGTCTAGTCCAATTTCTTAATTTTATCGGGAAGACTAAGGATGAAGTAATATGAATTCTCTCTCCCCTTCCTCTTTATCTTCTCTTCTTCCTTCCCCTTCTCACTCCTTTCTTTCCTTCCTTAAACGTGAAAGAACAACTTCTGTATTCTAAGATCAGTGTTGAATGTTTGGGGAGGATAGCCCCTGGCTTGAGAAATTCATATTCCATGTCTGTAATAGTAATTGTAGTGTGCTTGGATGCATACAACTGAGTAGTTACAAAGCTGAGATTATAATTGAAGTCTCTTCACTCCTATCAGGGAAAGCATCCTACTTCTTACAAATAATTGACAAATAATTTAGAGAAGAAATATAATGTGTTCTACCAGAACTGACAATTAGACCTAGCCAAGGTGATGATTAGTAGTCACATAATGATGACCATTTCCAAAAGAGAACAAATCATTTTCTTACCTGATAACCTAAGACTCTTATTCTGCTTATGATCTCCAAAGCTATAGTGCTGCCCTTGATCTAGTCTCTACCTAGCTACTTTTCATTATCAAAAAATAAAAGAGTATACTTATAAATATGTACCTTTTATTAACATTATAGAATTTTCTATCTATATATCTATGTATACACAACCCTACATATACATATGTATGTGTATATATCTGAAGGGGAGCAAAATATATCACCCAGAATATGCCTCTTTGGTGTAAGGATTATCCTGACTTGATTATTTTTAAGAAATAGCAGATTCAGGAGAAGCTCTGAAAATCTGGAAGTTATCCTTTTGTAAGAGTAATTTATTGATTGATTGATTGAGAGAGAGAGAGAGAATGATAGAGAGCATGAGAGGGGGGAAGGTCAGAGGGAGAAGCCGACTCCCCGTTGAGCAGGGAGTCCGATGCCGGACTCAATCCTGGGACTCCAGGATCATGACCTGAGCCAAAGGCAGTTGCCCAGCCAACTGAGCCACCCAGGCGACTGAGAAATTTATTTTTAAAAGGGAAATCTCCATTTCTGCAGGTGTCTCCCTCTCTGTACCTGAAGAGACAATGACTAAATCTCTAGGGAACTTCTTATCAATGGAAAAGGCTTAGACTTAAATCTGCATAACAACCATACCCTTATTCACTGTGCTTTTCCTGGTAACCTCCCTTACCCGCCCCCTTTGGCAACATCTTTCTTTTATCTTTATGGGGAGATAATATTTAAGGTGGTGGCGTGGGTCCTTTGGGGAGTTACTCCATTTTCCTGGGTATCTCCTCTCTATACAGGAGGTACACAAGTTATTAAATTTTTGTTGGTTTTTCTCCTGTTAATGCGTCATTTTATTACAGGGTGGTCTCAGACAAGGACCTAGAAGGATAAAGGGAAAATTATTTTTCCTTCTCTAAAATCTCTATATATGTGCATATATATGTCATGCAACATGTTACTCCTTTATTATATATATATTACTTATATATTACATGTATTCTGTGTATGATTACATATACTTTATATTATACATAGGATGCCTTTTATATATGTGGGTATCTATAAGACTAATATGTTGGATGGTAGAGATAAGGTGATAATAAAGTTTTGGAAACTTATTAAATAAATTTTCAAAAAATTATTATGAAAGAATCAAAGCACTGAGGCAAAAGAGGGAAATCTTAGTGTCCCATAGAGTTTTTACAACAGTAAATAACATGAAAGCCCATGCAGAGTCAAACTCTCCCAGTTGAAATGCTCTTCCCTTGAAATTGCTTGTTTTCTAGTCTGTGTCCTCTTAATAATGTAAACTTGATGAGGGCTGGAATAGGTCTTGATCACCATGTTATCACTATGGTGCTAATAAATACATGGAAGATGCTCACTAAGTATTAAGTGAATGAATGATTCTTGTACAGGATGAGTGTCTGAAGTGTTCTTGCAGTGCTCTCCCTGGTTTCAGACATTCAGGAAGATTCTTCCAGACAACTTGAAAAGTGTGAGTCTTTGATTTGCTTTCTTTTTCTTTTTGAGTTTACCCTCGACTTTTGTTGTTTTCTATCAGTTTTAGGATAACTTCTTTAGGTTTAAAGAAGAGATAGATTTATTTGGGGATTTATTTGAAGGCAACTCATGCTCATGCACATTCTATAACTCACATGTAAAGAGAGACTTTTAGTAGTATCTCTACTATTTTAAAATAAAAAAAATAGATCATACTTAAATATCATTAGAAGTTGTTAAGTAGTATTTGCTGTTGATTATTCTTTGTACAATTTGTTCTGAGTAGCTTGTAGAAAGGATGAAGCTCTTGTGGGACTGGTGTCTAACTGTACTCATCCCCAACCCCAAAATGCTAAGTAATGGATAGATTATGTGAGCAGACATGCATCCTTTTCCACATTTGTTAAATAAGCAGCTCTGGCACAAAATGCTGTCAAGCTGTTCAACTATAGTGTAGACTTTAATCCAAAATAAATGTCCTCATCAAAAATATTCATGTTAACATTCTGCAGCGAAGCTATGGGTTTGTTGTTTATAGCTCTTTGTAGGAGGTATAGACTTACCATAAAGTGTTGCCACTGTCCATTTATCATGTGGATGTGAACAAAGAAAGATAACATTTTTACACAATATCATGCTTTCTTGATGTGGTCACCTTTAATAATAGAAACCAAAAGCAACATTTCCCAATGTATTCATCATAATTCTACCAGGAAGCAGATGTGCGGTCTTATTTTTCTCTTAATCATGTATTTATTTATTGCATTACATCTTTCAGTTGTGGATATTTTCCTGTAGAGGGAAATTCCAACCTTCCTGGAATAATAATTCCCTGAGTTATATATATATATATATTTTTTAAACTGGCGAATAGATGTGAAAATACATTCTCCCTTCTTATATGTATTGGTCTTTTGATTGTATCTGTATACAGGTAGAGCTTGAGTGCTTATAACTCTTCCTGAGGATATTTCTGTGGTGGTATAAAAACAAATCTAGGGAATTTTAGGGGGAAATAATCATTTCCCTACTAAAATATAATCAATGGATCTCCAACAGTATTATCAGCTTCATAGAAAAGTTTACTGTTGGCGTGCCTGGGTGGCTCAGTCAGTTAGGTATGTGTCCTGGGCTTGGGTCATAATCCCAGGAGTTCTGGGATCCAGTTCTGCCTAGGGCTTCCCATTGCTTCTTCCTCTAACCTCTGCCCCTCACCCGCTCATGCTCTCTCACTCTCTCAAATAAATAAATAAAATCTTTTAAAAAATATACTATCGTCTAAAGGTGAAAACTTACAATAATTGAAACTCATTATTCTAGCTCTTTTATATCTTTTCTTTACTTCTACTGAAATTTTTTGTGCCTCCTCTACCCTTGACTATAGTCTGTATTTCCAGAGACTCTTAGTTTCATTTGTCCATGTATCCTGCCTAGATCTCTAGGTCAGGCATTTTAAACAAAACAAAACAAAATCAGCCTATTGTACATCTCATATGCTGATGCTTTGATGTAGTTGATGTCGTTTCCTGTGCAGTGGTGCATAATCTTGTTTGTGTCCATGATCGCCACAGTGGTTTCTATTTACCTGTAGCAAACGAAATACTTCTGGTTCACCAGCCACCTTTGGTAGATATTTTTCTAGGGCCAATTCATTTGTGTTGTGTTTCAGGATATTTTTTCATCCAACTTTTGAAATTTTGGTAATTTATACTCAATGTTCACAACACTGGTACACCATTATTCAGACGGTGATATAATCAGTTGCTTTGGTCATAATCTGTTATATCCTCTTGGACAAAACCTCCTTCTTTTGTTTTCTACATATCTACATATCCTTCTGGCCTTTTGCATATTTAACACAAATGTGTGAAGTAAAACATGGGTTTTTAGTATTTTATTTTCTTTACTGAACTTCTTAACCTCTTTTCTTTATTTCTGTTACCATCATCCAATGAATAACCTAAATTTTGTACAATAGTCTTCTCTAATGCAATGCAGAACATGTATCTTGGGCTTAGTCGACATGGGTTCCCATCCTGACTCTGTCACTTTATTGGCTTATAGCTTTGGACACCTTATTTTATCTCTCTTAGTTTCCACATCTATAAAATGGGGTAATAAGAATATTTAATAGGTTACTGTGAGGATTAAATAAATCAATGAATTCACATTTTAGGATAGTGTCTGTTCCTTAGTTATCCCTGCATAAATGTTAGCTGCTATTATCACTTTCCTCTGCTCTCTGTTTCCACTTAGTTCATCAAGTTTTCTTAAAATTTCCCTCCTTTCCATTCTCACTGCCAACACCATGATTCAGAGCTTCATGATCTTTTGCCTGAATTATTTTAATAGAACTAACTCATATTCCTGTTCTAACTATATTCCTGTTCTCATTTAATCATAAGTCCTAATAAATGTAGGATGTTGCATTCCAAAATCTTTATCTTTGTTAGGAACATGGTATTTGACAGATCAAGGTCTTATAGAAAAATACAAAATTTAAGCAAAACTAAAACATTAAGTATTATGTGTATATATGTATAGGTGTGTGTGTATGGGTATGTATATGTGTTTATGTAAATGAAATGTTGTATATAAAAGCAAAAGCAACCTCATTCTAACCAAGTTAGATACTCAAAGTTATTAAATCTGCTTATGTTGTTAACCATTTTCTTGGCACCTTCTTCTGTTGATTAAAAACTACTGACACATGTAATATGCTCATGTATTTATATGTATTTATATATTTATGTATTTATGTAATTATATAATTTTTTATGTATTTATATAATTTTATGTTATGGAGATGTAAGTTTTTTTTAAAAAAACTTGTGAATCAGTTTGTGTTTTTCCTTGACATATATCCACATATCTCTATATCGCTCTATTTTTTTCTACCACATATTATCTTCATAATTTACAATTCCTACACCATACATTTGTTTTTATTTTATATGAGAGAGATCAGGAATAGCTGAGGCTCTTCTTTTGTTAAAAGAGAATGGCCTGAAGTGGACTTAAAGTGTTGTGAGTTTTTAGACATTGATGTACATGTGCATCAGTTTACTGAAAAACCACAAGTAATGACACCATTCTGGGTAAGGCATGATTTTCTCCTGCTAATTTGGTCCCCTCATTATTATGCTCGGATGTCACTGCTGTCATCCAATCCTTGCCCTAAGTGACAGCAGAATCCAGTCTAAATGTCTTTGGCTGTAATCTCATTTTGCAGCTGAGATCATGCTGATTTTAGCCACAGAAAACTATGATATCACCTCTTTTCTTATGTCATATCTTATGTCTCTTAAAATTTTACTCACTCTAAAATTCCAGCTTAAATAACATCCCTACTATGAAATTTTCATCTATTCCACTCCATTTCCCTCCCATCTCAATCAGGACGTGATTTTTAACTATTTTATTTACATTGTATATCTTTACATTCTGCTTAAAATATAGCTGTTCGTATACCTTTTTTAATTACATTGTTATCTCCTTGAGTAAAGGGCTACATTTTATTGGCCAGCTATAAACAAAATACAATAGAGTTGAATCTTACATAGGTTCTACATTCCAAAGTCAGTATTTATTATGTACTGTCAATATTCTCCTGAAAATTTGTAAAAGTAAGATATAAAATGTATGTGGTGGGGGGTGGGAGGGAGGGGGTGGCTGGGTGATAGACACTGGGGAGGGTATGTGCTATGGTGAGCGCTGTGAATTGTGCAACACTGTTGAATCACAGATCTGCACCTCTGAAACAAATAATGCAATATATGTTAAGAAAAAAAAAAAGAAGATAGCAGGAGTGGAAGAATGAAGGGGGGGAAATCAAAGGGGGAGACGAACCATGAGAGATGATGGACTCTGAAAAACAAACTGAGGGTTCTAGAGGGAAGGGGTGTGGGAGGATGGGTTAGCCTGGTGATGGGTATTAAAGAGGGCACGTTCTGCGTGGAGCACTGGGTGTTATGCACAAGCAATGAATCATGGAACACTACATCAAAAACTAATGATGTAATGTATGGTGATTAACATAACAATAAAATTTAAAGAAAAAAAATAAAAGCTACAATCTTCACAAAAAAAAAGATATAAAATGTATTATACAGAGTTTATGTGCCACATCAGAGGCCGATGTTCAGTCTCTCAACAACATGTAACACTGAAAATTTCCTTCTGCATTGGATCAAGTCACTGTTCCTTTACTTCAGAACAGATGAAGTAGTTGGCTTATAATTAGAGGCTTATATTTATATTTGTATGAAAAAAAGCTGTGCATCTTTAAACATGAAAATCAAATACAGTTTTGTTAGATGCTCAGACTATGAGAAATGAAAATGACTAAGGGCATTTCATTTTTTTTCCTTGACATTATGTTTTAAAAGCTAAATGGTTCAAAAAGTCTCTCTATCCTCTTGGTTTTCATGACATGTGGTTGCTCATATTCACAAGAGTTTGGATGGATGGATGGATGGATAGATAGATAGATAGATAGATAGATAGATAGATAGATAGATAGATACAGGTTGGGGTAAAAATATGCTGGTTCTGGTTATATTAAACTTAAACACTTCTGTCTGTCAAAGGAGATGACAGAGTGAAAAGGCAGCCTGTGGAATTGGAGAAAATAATAACAAATCACATATCTGAAAAGGGTTAATACTCAGAATATATAAAGGACCTCTATAACTCAATAATAACAGTAGAAAATAAAACCTGCTTGAAAAAAGGGCAAAAACTTGAATAGACGTTTCTCCAAAGAAGATAGAGAAATGGTTAATAAGCATATGAAAAGATGCTCAACATCACTGACCATTAGAGAAATTCAAATCAAAACCACAATGAGATATCACTTCATACCCAATGGGATGGCTACAATCCAAACAACAAAAAGATAGCAAGTGTTGGTGAGAATGTGGAGAAATTGGAACCTTGTGCACTAATAGTGGAAATATAAAATGATCCAGCAGCTTAGGATAACAGAATGGAGTTTCCATAAAAAAAATTGAAAATATAATTATAACATGATCCAGCAATCCCACTTTTGGGTATATGTCCAAAGACTTGAAAACAGGATCTCAAAGAGATACTTGCATGTCCATGTTCATTGCAGCATTATTCATATTAGTCAAGAGGTGGAAACAGCCCAATTGTCCATCAATGGATAAATGGCCAAACCAAACACAGTATCATGTATATTCAATGAAAACTATTCAGCCTTAAAAAAAAAAAAAAAGGAAATCCTGTTACATGCTATGACATGGATAAACTTTGAGAATATTATGCTAAAGTGAAATAATCTAGTCACAAAAAGATAAGTTCTGTATGATTCCACTTATATGAGGTATCTGAAGTAGTCAAACTCATAGAAATACAAAGTAGAATGGTGATTTCCAGGACTGAGGTGAAGATGAAATGGGAACTTGTTCAATGGGTATAGAGTTTCAGTTGTAGAGGATGAAAAAATTCTGGAGATTTCTTGCACAACAAAGTGAATAGACGTGCTAATACTGAGTTATATACTTAAAAATGGCTAAGATAGTAAATTTCATGTTACATTTGTTTTACCAAAATTAAAAATGATTTTAAAAATACTGGTTTAAATAACTACTTTAAATCTAGGATGATTGGTATTATGTGATGTAGTGGTTCAGTTCAAGTTATTATTCAAAAAAGACTTCAATATAGAAACATTATTAAAAGAGCAGACTTTTACTTAGATAGACCTTTATTGAAATCCATACTGTACTACTGAGGATTCTACAACCTGAATGAAGTACTAGTTTAAACTGCTCTGATTATCAGTTTTAACACAACCTATTTTGGGTTAAAAATAATGTCTACCAGTAGGAGCTTGAAATGAAATATGTTGGGTTTAGCACATAATGAGCATTTTAAAAAGTTGGTTATTATTGCTATTATTGATCCATTTTAAAAATAAATATTTATAACATCGTGAAAGCTTAAAACTTCTTTGTTAGAACAGGCATCTATGACTTGATTCAATTTATATTTGAAAGATAGGCAGGAATTACTTTCCTTTAGTATTTTTGAGAGGGCATTCCAACATGAAATGCTTGATTATTTACTTGAATCAGAATTGAAACACTTGTCTAGTTAAAGGCAATTCTGGGAATGAGAATAAGGGCGCCTCTGGATGATTGAAGCTGGATTTCTGAATTGATTCTTTCAGAAATAAGGGGCTGCTTTGCCCATTTTCCATGAATTTACATTTTTCATAGTAAATTGCCTTGGATCAGATAAATTTTAAGTAACATCTTTCATTTTTTTCATTACTTTAAAAAAGAGCAGCCTTAATCTTAATCTTTCTCACTCTCTTTATATTATTTTTGTTGCACACTTGATTCTTTCCTATTTTCCACTTAGGCTTACCATTTTTATAACTTTTGGGTTTGTGTGTGTGTGTGTGTGTGTGTGTGTGTGTGTGTGTGTGTGTGGTTGTTGTTGCTGGGTTTTTGTTTTTTTTTTTTTAGATGCCACTTCTTATTTTTCAACTATTCTAAATACTCATAATTTTTTTTGAAATTTAGCTTTATTTTACTCTTAGCTGTCTCATAAGCACTGTGTTCTTTGCAGTAATTCTCTTACTGAGTTATTACTCTACTGGATGGTGAGTGATAATATTTTCTACTTTTTACAGGTGAGGGAAGTGAGGCACAAAGAATATAAATAACTTGCCTAAGTTCCCTTCTACTACAAAGATGGGATGTGGACCCAGGCAGTTTGTTTCTTGATTTCATGTTCTCAAATGCACAAATATTAACTTTCATGGACAGGCACTTTTTTTTTTTTAAGATTTTATTTATTTGACAGAGGGAGAGAGAGTACAAGCAGGGGGAGCGGGAGAGGGAGAAGCAGGCTCCACACTGAGCAGGGAGCCCCATGTGGGACTCGATCCCAGGACCCTGGGATCATGACCTGAGCCAAAGGCAGACACTTCGCCGACTGAGCCACCCAGGCGCCCTGGAGAGGCACTTTCAAAGGCTGCCTTTTAATTTCTTCTTTGTTTTCTCTCTGTATTTTAATTTTTGCACATTACTCTTAGGAGTTGTTCCCTCCAAAATGTAAATTACCTTTTAGAATGTACTGATTTTCCCTCTCCTGTCCATCGCCTTTCATACCTCATCCCTATTCTTTCCAGGTCATTAGCTCACTGCTTGGGATGTCCTCAGCCTCTAAACTTCTGCCCTGTGATATTCCATAGTTGACTCAGTTCCTTTACTTCTGTCTTCCAAGGAATCTGAACATTTTAAATGTCATTTTCCTTTCAGTCAGTTCCAAGATGATGTTTGCCTCTGCTAAGTGTATTTCCTCTCAGCTACTGGAACCTTCTGTTGTGCAGATTGCTCCTTGGTGCATTTGGGAAGAAGTTGCCAAGTTTCTTTTTGTGCATATGCTTGTTTTTCAGTTCCTGGAAACTTGTCAGAGCTCCCACTATTTTTCCACATTCTTCTTCCTCAAGTTTCACCTCACCCTCCTAGTACACCTCTGCCACGCTGTTTTCTCTCCACCCCAGTTCATATCAGAATAGCTTCTTGTTCCGAATGCGTAAACCTACCTGAACCTTCTACTGTCTTTTTCCATTGTGGCAAGAGCTATATTTTATTTTATTTTTTTAAAGATTTTATTTATTTATTTGACAGAGAGAGACACAGCGAGAGAGGGAACACAAGCAGGGGGAGTGGGAGAGGGAGAAGCAGGTTTCCCACCCAGCAGGGAGCCCGACGTGGGACTCGATCCCAGGACCCTGAGAACATGACCTGAGCCGAAGGCAGATGCTTAATGACTGAGCCACCCAGGCGCCCCAAGAGCTATATTTAATCAACTATGATATGCCCTTCTGTAAAAACAAATGGCTACACCTTCTGGAAACTTAAGCGACTAAGTTTTGTTCTTATTTTTTTACCTGATCTATTTCATCTGTTTCTTTCGTTCCTCTTTTATAGTAATACTTTTAAGGAAATTGCTATATTGACTCCCCAGAAACTCGTGATGTTGTGGCTTTACACAATAATTGCTGTTGTCAGAACTCTAAATGTTAATTGGTGCTGTAATTGAGGACACGAATCACGTCAGAAGTAAGAGTGTAGTGGAAAGATCATAGGGCATGCAGTCAGAAAATGCTCGTCTTTGCTGTTGGTGATTGTTCTTGTCATCCTGACTTTGGCTTTCCAGTAACTCCTCTAATTCTCAGCTTTGTCATTTATAAAATGGAGGTTTAATAATACCTAACTACAAAGGTGAAGTTCAAATGAGATAAGAAGTTCACATATGTGTTACAAATTTGAAATTGCTACCCAACAGGTACAGATGATTAATATTGATTTTTTTAAAGATTTTATTTATTTATTTGACAGAGAGAGAGAGAGAGCACAAGTAGGCAGAGAGGCAGGCAGAGGGAGAGGGAGAAGCAGGCTCCCCGCCGAGCAGGGAGCCCGACACGGGACCTAATCCCAGGACCCCGGGATCACGACCCGAGCCAAAGGCAGCTGCCTAACCAACTGAGCCACCCAGGCACCCCTAATATTGATTCTTAAAGTGCAGAGATGAAAGTTTGTCAGGCACATAAAAATTTTAATGAAAACAAATGGAAAATATGACTAGATCAGTCTGAGAATTTTACTTGATTTAGTTCTTGAGCATCAGTTTTCCTAAAATATTGAAATCTGTACCTTGGATTTTATTTAATAAAAGAAAATTTCTAGGTAGCACTGTGAATATTGGCCTGTGTGAGGTGGTGGGTGGGTACCATACTTGTTCTGCTGACCTGAAGATCGTAGTCCAAAAATAATACCTTGTGGATAGTTCACAGTTTCTTCCTGTGATAGGATGGGTATGCCAGTATGATTCATAGGGAAGACACAGATGGCCTCCACGAACATGCAGCAACATTTGTTATTATGGATGAAGTTCCACCTGGGAATCCTTTGCTTCCTTCTGTGAGGAGCCATCTCACTCCCACAAGGGTGGTGATTTCAAGGTTTTATATCTACCCACATGTCTAATTATATAAGTGATTCATTTACATTTTAATCTTTAAAAAGACCATATTGCAAACCAACACATAGAATCACTGGAAGCAATATTGAAAGGACTTATTTTACTCCTCTCTGGAAACTGCTGAACTACTGTACATTTCAAGTCATTCATTAATAAGACCATTGTATGAACAAATAAAAGCTTATTTTTAAGTCCTTTTGAGAATTGAGCTTGAATTGTTTGTATGCTTCTAACATTTTATTCTGTTGATTGTATTTTCTAGAATCATGGCAACATCTGTGTGGTCAAGTTGCTTGTATCTTATACATACAGACTGATACCAGCTATTTCCCAGGACAGTGCCTTGTTCCATTGTCAGGCAAACAGATTTATCACTTGCATGTTTATACTTCCCTTCCTAATCTTAGGGCTGCCTTCTTTTCTTCCTTATAGCAATTGTTCTCTATAAACCTCTCCTCCTGGTACCAGGTTAAGTAATAATGTTTTTCCTCCAGATTATTTATATCTTTGTCTGTTTGTAGATAGTTACTCTGCCCATCAACTTGTTGCTCAGCCAAACTTAGTGTTTGTTTAGTGCTTTAATCTTGCATCATAAATCATTTTTTCTCTGCATCTTAATCATTCTTCCATCATGTCTCTGAACTCCTTCCAGCTTCTCTGCACCTTTTGGATAATGAGGTGCCTGAGTCTGAGCACCAGGTGCAGCCCCACCAGTCCTGTCTAGGAGGGTCCCATTGCCTCCAGTACTGCTATTATGCCTTCTCATTCCCTGAGGTACTCATTAGAGAGATGATGCCTGTCTCTACAAGCAAAGTCAGCACTCTCCATCTCCCCCATTCTCCTACAACTCCCTTCTGGCTAATCCTTTTTCCAGAGTGAAATCTCAATTTCTCTCATTTTCTTGCTCTTTAGTTCTCACCATAACTATTTAGCTTTCTGTTATTCTTACTGTTTTTATTTTACTCATCCTGCCAGACTCATGATCTAATTGTCTGTTTATTTCCCTCTATCTCTCTTTTTCTTGATTAACCTAAAGTCTTCCCAGTTCCACGGTTTCATACTTGGTGCTAATAGCAATCTCTGCCACTCCGACTGCATATGCATCCATCTCTCAACCACATCAACTTCTTTCACACATCCATGGGAAAGAATACACTTATTCCCTTATGTTTATCTAATATCTTAACTTTTTGTTTTTGTTGTTTTGTTTGTTTTTTGAAATCAAATCGATAAGTGCTTTGGCATTATTCTGTTAGTCTTGCAAATTTAATTTTACCACATTTGCTCAGGGAATAGAGCTATAAATTATTTTTAATACTACTGTTTGCAACTTAATAAAATAGCATTCGGTTCAGTTTTTTATCCATAAATTATATATTTTGGGGAACCATGTGATAGGTATGATATCTCTGGAATAGTTACAATATAAATTATGCCTTGTGTTTCTTAAATACTAGTCTTCTTTCTTTCTCCCTTCACTCCATTCTCTCCTGCCTTTTCTCCTTTTTCCCTCCAGTCGCATGATAGTTACTGAAATCCTACCGTCTGCAGGCTAGTGTGAGGGAGGGGGCGCAGCACCTGTATTCTAGACCCTGCTCTAACAGTGATTTCTTTGTAGCTACATCAAATCACTTACACTGTCACTTGTGTCCTCGTACCTAACAAGAGTAGGTTTCAAAAATATGATGACTAAGTGAGAATAAGATAACATTTTATTCACAGCTTATAGGAAGAGTGAGAGAGAAATCCCCAAAAAAAGTTTTGGATCATTGAGGAGGATGTTGAAAACTCGAAAAGCTGTGTGTAAAAACAGTGAAAGTCTTCTCGTTGCCTGCCCAATGAATCGTATCAAAACACCTTCAGAGTATGAATATGGTTTGTACACAAGTGGAGAAGTGGGATTGAAGGATGGAAAGCAAGTTAGGGAAATGTTGCAATAGTCCAGGAATTAGAGAATAAAGACAATAAGGATTGGAGCGCGAAGGGAATTTGAGTGTTGTCCCGTGGATTTGGGAGCTAAACTTTAAAATGATTGGCTGGTCAAAATTGTTCGTATTGAGTTTTACCACTTGGAGTGTTTTCATGGCTAATCTAGACTCCTGAACCCCCTTCTGGCACCTGCGGGTATGAATTGTTGGTGCTGGCAGTGTGGAAATTAATCATTAACAATCCCCTCAATTGTAACAAAAGGTGAAAGAGCAGTCATTGTCAAAATAAGGTAATCTTAGGGCCTAGTGTGAGTAGGAAAAAAAGGGATAGCCAAAGGGTGTTCATAGAGATGAGGATCAACCCGGGAAAATCCGATGGCTGCAATGGGGGAGTGTCGTAGTTAACAGAGCAGGTAGACACAGTGGACACAGGTGGTGGGAATGGGTGAAAGAAGTAAGTGAAAGGAATTTGTGAGAGACCGAGGAAGTCTGAGCTTTTGCTTTTAGGAGAAGAGAAAACTTTCTGAGTGATGTTGCAAATCAGTGTACTTTGCAACTGAAGTGAAAGCTGAGGACAGAATATTGTTGGGGAAAGGAACTACACCTCTGGTCAGCAGAGATTTTGCTGTCTTATCAGTTTGGTTTTCATTTCCCAACTAATGGTGATGCAGGTACAGCTGTGAATGGATGCTTTTCATTTACGTACAAGTATTGGGAAAGAAAAATAAAAAAAGTAAATGGCAGATCATTTTGGATCACAGTGCAAAAGACCCAGCATGAGAATATTAGAGTGAGCACTTTAGGTAACATATGTAAAGTATGGGGCAAGAGCCAAATGTTGGAGGGAAGACACATAAACTGTACCAAATTGTTAATTTATTCATAGAAGCATCTTTTTAGGAACTTAGTCTCAGTTGTGGGGAAATAAACTAAAAATCTTTCTATTAGTATTTTGAAAGTATTAATCTTTCATTCAAGTTATTTTTGTTCAAACCACATCAGTATTTTAACATTAACATCAAAATTATTACCTTGTTTGAGATTAACATGATTTATTTACTGTCATATTTTTAGTATTGACTTTCTTTATACTTCTAAGCAAATAAGAATCAGTGTTTATTCTTATAAAATAAAGAAACAGAATCAAAACTCAGATTTTTTTTTAATTAAATAAAAAGGCTTGTGTCAGGGATAGTGAGATTTTCTATATGTTAAAGTGGCATTTATTCCTAAAGCATGTCAGCCTCTCTGCACAGTGACTCACTATCTTTATCTTTATAAAGAGCAAACTATTATGCAAACTTACTTACATTTGGGAACTGTGGTGCTAAGTGTTAATGGCATCATTATTCCAAACAAAATGTGTTAGAAGGATTGCTATATGTGATAGGTTTCCTGTGGGAATTTCCATGAATGGTTTGTAGTCTGTAAGATAGCCACATGGCATTTACTATCTCTGATGCTAATGATTTTTCTTGGTAGACACGTTAGTCTTTTTTATAAAGAGATGTCAATTTCTGAACTTTTGCTTGTTATTTTTTTTTAATTCTTTAAACTAAATGAATATAGATGACATATAGGTGGTAACTTTTGAGGGACATGTAAACAACCATAGGGATGGAATTTGCTTCTAAATTGGTAAGCATCTTACAATTTTTCCATATGGAATTAGAATGTTATCAAGATCCTAAGTCTTAAAGAGAGATTTGTTTTTCTCAAGAGATAATTTTGGAACTTTACATTCTTGAAAACGTACTTATTCCTTCATTTGTTGAATCAAATGTATTCTATGAAATACATGGAAGTTGAAGGCTGCTTTATTAAGAATTACTTCTCTTATGGCATAATATGAAATATAAGTATAGTAATACCTTATTTTGTCTACATGTAGCAGTTCTAAGCATATATATATATATATATATATATATATATATCAGCAATAGGTGATAAAAACAACTGATCTTAAGAAGAGAGATCAAAATAACTGAATAAACCTAGATAAATTTGGACTTAAAAGCACATTAGGTAAAATAAAGGGAATTATATAAGTGTCATGAGTTATACTATTCATTATTTTCAATAGCTGAACATTAAATTATTCATTAAGGTGCCTCTGTTTTTCAATGAAAAATCAAGAACTGTTTACTTGTTGTCCTATGATAGGTTCAAAGATAAGCCTGGTAATATTAGACTCTTCAATAATTTGCATTCTATTGAAGATCTAATCTGCATTAGAAATAAATAAATATCAGGGCCCCTGGGTGGCTCAGTCGGTTAAGCAGCTGCCTTTGGCTTAGGCTTAGGTCATGATCTCAGGGTTCTGATCTCAGGATTCTGGGACCCAGCCCCAGGTTGGGCTCCCTGCTCAGCAGGGAATCTGCTTCTCTCTGTCCCTCTGCCCCTGCCCCCCCTTATGCTCTCTCTCACTCTCTTTCAGAAATAAAATAAAGCATTCATATCTGTGAATATGATATACTTCCAATGTAAAAAAGCTATAATTATTTTATTATACTTTGTCAAATAGTAAATGTTTCACAGTCACTAAAATACACAAATGAATCATTCACAAAATGTCTTTAATTAACATCATCAATAGGGGCTGCTCACCAATTTGCGTGTAACTAAAGATTCCTGTATTCTTGCATGTTACTCCCTTGTTGAAAATATATTAAGTTTCAGTTTGGCTAAGTGTTATTAGAGGTTTAATATGTACCCATGGAAAAGAAAATAGCTAATTGACCCATTAGGGAGGTTAAAACTAAGACCATAGCCTCATAAGCACTAAGCTCTAATGGACAAGTTAACTAGCCTCCTAGTGATATAGTGCACAGTAAGAAATATATTTTGTTAATTATCATTATCTCTTAGCAACATATTTTTTAAATTATAAGAGAAAATTAAAGTATTTCTATAATGCTAACGTGTTTAGGGGTGAAGTGTACCAACATTTTCACCTCACTTTGAAAAACATTTAAAAAATGAGATGGATTGGCAGGATGGATAGCTATGCATTAAATCAAGTACAGAAAAATGTTACTTATAGCATCCAGGTGTCAGGATATGGATGTTTGTTGTACACTTTTATGTGTGTTTGACAACTTTTATAATAAAATTTTGGAAAAACATTTGCAGAATAAGAAAGGCTATTACATCATTTTAAAGCAATCAGTGTGATAAAACATGGAGGGAGATGCCAATAATAACATGACGTAATTAATTCCTTATAAGTAGAAAGACAAGCTATGCCATATTTTAAAATGAGAAGTGTATTTTTAAGTAAATCTAAACTTTAAATTCCCTTTAGATGTATGCATTTTTTTGAAAAAAGTTTTTAGTCTTTTTTTCTAGATTATGTGTTTAAACCTAATTATTTTTTATGGTTGTCTATTATTTAGGTCTAACCTAAAGTTATCACCTTGTGTTGTATTCTTGTCAACGGGCTTATTCAGTTTTATGGTTCTCTCTGGTACATTTACAAAGTGCACTTTATATTGCCTTTCTAGTTCCCTATAAACAAGGAAACAGTCTGCACTACTGTATTTCAAATCATTGCCACACTGACCATTACTTCATCTGCAATAAAAAGCACAAATAAATTGGGCAAGTGCGTTTCATACATGCTCATTTCTACGGTGTTAAGAAGTAAAAGTCTGTTCAGTCTTGGCACAGAGGAAGTGGCAGACCCCCCACATGGTGATATTTGTGTGAGGTTTGATGGGATATCAAGAGTGTACCTCCCTGCCCAGTCCCCTCTCTTCTTTCAGGTCTTGTTCCACCTTTTTAAAAATAAAATATTCAAGGTGTCTTATTAAAAGGTAAATGTTATCAACCACCACGGGCTTTTGCTATCTGAGCTGTAATTAATGTGTATCCTAGATAGTCCTAAGAAAATGGCGCATGAGGAGGGTTTGAAGCTCAGAAATTCTCTGATGTCGACAATGTCTGAACATTTCTTGATTAAGCAGGTTACAGGGCAGATTGCGGGTGAGAGGCCAGGCAGTCAGGACCAAGCAGTAGGTACTCCGTGCTGAAAAGGAGAAGCAAGGGAAGGGTCTCTTTGGACTGAGGTGTTGGAAGGAGAGGAGAGTCTTACATGATACTTTACCAAGGTTAGCTGTCTTTGGATAATCTATGTCCATACCACTTGCAATATTCTTTATAGAACTAATCAGTTCAAAAAGATCTTGGATTGCCAATGATGTTTGAGTGTCTGCTGTCTAACTTTTTACTGCTGTTTTGCACTGAAACAAATAGTGTGAACTCATTAGGATGCCTTGGGTCTTATTTGTCACGTACTTTCTAATGTTGTCGCTAGGTTAGAAATGACCTGTAAATAGTTACTTAGCTCTCTCTGAATTAGCAGCCATAGCTTTCCGATATTTGCTCAGTATGAACAATTGCAGTTGCAATCCCAATTTCTGAGGTTACTTGACTGATTTGCATGGGAACCAGAGCAAAAGACTAAAAACTGTGCCAGGGCTTTCTGCTACCTTGTTAGTTTCACAGACTAATGAAGTTTGCTATCTTAGCTACAAGCAATTGGTCAGTTTCTCATGGGGATCTGTAGTTGTGTTTGTTTTCTATAACACACTTTTTTATAGAAATTATTTTGATAAGGAGATTATCAATACATATTTGAAGGCATATCACTGCTGTATAATGTAAGCAATGCTCTTCTATTATTAAATTATTCCTAATTATCATATGCTGTTAATGTTCTAGAGTTTTACTGTTTTCCAACAGTGCCACTGTTTTCAATAGCTCCTAGTTTTCTTTCACTATAAGATTTAACTAACCTTTTAAACATTTGCTCTGCCGGAGATCATTTTCGTCCTTGCCAACTTGTCTTCTCCACAAACCTGACATAGGTTTATGTGGTCCTCATATTATAAACTATTCTTTTTGGGGCAAGGACAGGGATGTCTTTTGGCTACCAAATCATTTACTTATTTTTTTTATCTGAGATCAAATTTAGTTCCATATACTGATACCCCTTTTACTTGCTTATGGATAACAGTGATCCTTTCATATACAGCTTTGGGCTAGCCAAAAAATCAGTAGGAGGTCAATTCTGTCATTACTTATTTGCACATTTCAGTAAAGTTTTTGTCCATCAGGTAGTTGAAATGATAAAAACCTAAGATCAAAAAGCACTCTTTGGCTAAACAAATACTTTCCTACAAGTAAGTGTAGGTGTAAAATAAAACATAAAAACAAAACAAGGAAGAGATCAAATGATGATAATACTGGTTAATAAGTCAGAAGGAAGCAGAAAGTTGTACAGTGATGATATTTTCCTATATTTTGTTATCAGGCCATAGTATATATATGAAAATGAACATTTGATATAATTAGAAGTAAAGAAAAGCACTTGGGGTGTGTACCATATTTGTAAGAGGTTTTCTTTGCAAATTAGTTTTGTGGGCTTTTTCATTATTTTGATCAAAGTAAGTTCAGAAAACTTCATTTTTTTAGGGAGGATCTAAACTTTGTGAATTTATAATATGAATTAAGAATTATTTGATATCTTTTAGGAAAAGGTTAATATAAAAGCTTAAGATGTCCTAGAACCTTCAATTCAATAAAATAAACTGAATATAGAATGTTAATGCAAAAAGCATTATGCAAGATGCTTTGAGGATGTAGAAGAATAGTATCTAGACAAACTATAATAATTAAAAACTGCATGCCTGTATGATCATCACATATACACACAAATCCATTATGAAGCTCAATTTTAACTGATATTGAAATATGTTCTTTTCTAATTATTAACTCTTCTAATGAAGAACTATATGCTTTTTGGAACTGATTTTGAAAATAATCTATTACTGTTCGTTAAGCATGTCACACTGTTTTTGTTTGCTTGTGTGTTTGCTTTGTTTTAACTTGGGATTGGAAAAGATTTCCAGGAATTTTTTTATATATGCATAAACACGGGGAAGTTTACCTGGTTTTATTGGAGATTTCCAAAGTAAGGAACAAAGACAGACTATGCAGGATGAACAGAGGGAATGGGAAAAATCAACAAACTTCACAGATAACAATTTATTTCCTGTACTCAATTTTTACACAGTGTTTCTGCGGCAGTTTCCTTTTTATGTAGGTTTACTTGCCTTTTAGTCTCAGTAATATCAGATCACCTCTCTAATTCCATAGGAGGGTGTGTGTGTGTGTGTGTGTGTGTGTGTGTGTGTGTGTGTGTGTATTTCTTTGTGGCAGGTAACACTACTTTTTAAACATTTATTTCGCTTAACATTTGAAGAAGCCTTCAAATATTAAACTTTTATGTTATGACTGGGTTAGATTATTTTTTAAACCTTAGGAACATTATTTTGAAATGTTGCTTTGTTTATTCCACCTTTACAATGAAAGGAATTCACAGGAAACACAAATAACATCATTACCACAGAGGGAAGTTGGTGTGAAGAAAGTCAGCTTTGGACTCTTTCCAGCAGGGCTTAATTGTGGCGCTACAATGAGGACATTGTTATACCAGGCTTCTACCTACCGAGTGAACTCAGACATAAACTCAGAAAACAGCAATATAGAAAAGCTTCAATGACTATGATCTTCTGGCTTTAAATCTAGCAGAAGCTGGAAAGTGTGGAATAGAGTAAAGGAGATACCACAATGAAACTTGAAGATCTAAGTGGTGAACTGATGAGTCGGTAGCACGCACAGATTCTTTTCAGGATGATTTTGTAGGTGATCCTACTTGCAGCAAAACTTTTTTTTTTTTAATTTTCTAGAAAAGCACATAGACGTTTCCAGAGTTTTTCAGTTTTTCAGTTCATGGTACCTTAGCAGCTCAGTAATATTTTTAAGGCGCCACTAGGCCAACAGACAAAAACCAAAAATTCTGTTTATTAAATAATTGCAGCCAAATGGCTTATTAGTTAAGGCCACAACTTAGTAAGTTATTTGTGTCCTGTTAAGCTAAATTGAAAAAAAATAAAATTAATATTTTTATTTCATTTGCAAATAACCACAATTACTTATTAATGGGTGTGTGTGTGTGTGTATGCATATGTGTGTTAGGCGACTTCTGAAACCTTAGGAACAGAATGCTGCCAACTTCATTACCTGTTCCACGTGGATTTTCAGGAGGGACTCGCTTTTCATCACATCACCTGCTGGAAACCCAGTTTCACACAGCTTTGACATCCTTGAAAGGAATGTTGCACTCTCCAATGTCGAAACTGTGAAATACCTTGCGTGGTAGTTTGTGTAGTGTCTGACAGATGTCAAATGTTGTGTTTACCCTGAAATTTCCAAATACCGCCCCCAGCATCCTGGGCGAGTTCACTATAGTGCTCCTGGGTGTCTTGGCACATGCTTTGGGAATCATGAATTTAAACTATTTATTGCTAATATGAATCATAGCCCCTGAATCTTAAACTTGAAAAGTCAAAAAGCTTCTGCCATAGTGAAAGCGAATAGAAAGCACTGTAAACCAGCTCTAAAATCTCATATCTTATTCTTTCATCTCAGTATTTTCTCATTTTCTCAGCTTACTTAGACTATTTCTCAGGATTCACAGTATAATTTTCCGTGGCTTTGGAAATTTGATGTTAGAATACACAGTTATGATGTATGGTACCATCCTCATGGCTTGAGGCAGAGGTTACTTGTGTATTTTTAAGAATATAATGTTATCAGTGTCTGCTAGGACATTTAAAATGTTGATGTGGCATTTTAAGAGTTGGACTAAATGTTTTTCAACATTTCTAGTGATACTTTTCACTCAAAAGCACTACTTTTTTTTTTTAACAATCCATATGAGATGTATTTTACTGAGTGAAAGTTTCTATGTTCTAAAGTGTATATCTTAACTGCACATAAACCCTGGTTTGCTCTGAGTCAGAGGATTTGAACTAATTTTCCATTTTATCTCATTTTTGCATTTAAGTAACCCAGTTAACTATATAAACATTGTTTCCTTTTAAAAACAAATATCTTATAGAAATGTGTATTTACCCTCAGCTAAGGAACTCAGCGGATCTTATCTGGATTATTAGAAGAAATCACATATGAGAATTTTTAAAGTACATACTTGTTTCCTTCACAGTCAACCATGAGAGCTATCAGTGTCCCCAACTGAAGGCTCAGAACAGAAAACTAAAGCAAGTTATAATCAAGTGAATCATGAAGAATATAAATCAATTTCTAATTGAAAAGAAAAACAGAAAATGTAATAGCATAGAGCTCTTACTCATCTAGGACAGGGCTAAGGCTAATGTTGATACTAGTTCTTTTCACTGAAATTCTTATGATTTTGAAATCAAAATTTGATTTAATTTTTTTTCCCACCTGTTCATTTTCAATTCTAATTTCCTACTACACACTTTGTCAATAAAGTTTCCATACTTTTAAAGAATAGATCATCATAATGTTTTGCTGTGGTAACAGATTAGTAGCAGACTTTAGTAGTAGGGATAATTTCTTTAATTTTTATCCACTGGTTGAAATCATTTTCCATCTACTAGATAGTAGGTGTTTGAGGAAATAAAAACCAGAAATAGTGTTCAGCAGGCTGGTTTGTCTGGGACCTTCTAAATTCTCTCAGCTCAAAGAGTTCTAAAAATCTAGAGGGAGATGTAGCAGGGAGTTGGTCATATGGTTGAAAGATTTTTGAAGGTAATGGGAAGGACACGTCACCTATGTTATATGTCCAGGACTGACTCTGATTATTTCAGATCCAACTACATGGGCAGAAAGCAATAAATTAGCTGATACTGTGATGTGTAATATCTAGGTAAGTAAAATATTAGGAGAAAGAAATAACATGTAAAAATAAGACAGTGGAAGAAAAATGATTTGATTGTTTTCATTTCATGAAATCCCACCACCTAAATATCAGAAATACAAGTACGTGTTTCTCTGTATATGGTATGTGTATACCTATATGTGAGTGTGTATCCATTTTTTGCCTCTAAATTATGGTGGCATTACTTTTTTTTTTTTGTGATTGGTACTGAATTGTTTTCTAGCTAGGTAGCTTGTAACAGGTCTGTAGTTAGAGACATATTTACAGATAGTTAGAAATAAGGATGATTAAAAAGATGGACAGAAACCCTGTGCCCATGAACAAATCATGTTAATATTGTGGTTAACAATATTGCAGCATGACAAAGCCCTTCCCTGGAGGGATGAATGTTTTCCTGGTTCACTTACTTCATCCTAATTGGTATACTAAAAATGTCTTCTTTTGGCCTTTCTATTCCTGAGGCTCTTCCCTTGAATTGCCCCTGTGAAGTTTGCTACTCCTCTGAGCACCCACACAGATGTATCAACATCCCTTTGTAGCCTGCTTTGAAAGTCTGCTGCCATGTTATCGAAAGCATCTGAAAATTTTGCTTTGCATTTCTCCACCTATATAAATTTGTAAATATATGAGAAGACTGGTGTTTGCAACCCATTCCTCCATTTCTTTCATCCATGGTATCTGCTACTACGCTGGGTTTTTCATTTTGAAAATATGACTACTTCTGGGCGGCTGGGTGGCTCAGTTGGTTAAGCGACTGCCTTTGGCTTGGGTCATGATCCTAGAGTCCCAGGATCGAGTCCCGCATCGGGGTCCCTGCTCAGCAGGGAGTCTGCTTCTTCCTCTGACCGTCCCCCCTCTCATGCTCTGTCTCTCTCATTCTCTCTCTCAAATAAATAAATAAAATCTTTAAAAAAAATATGACTACTTCTTTTTTTTTATCAGTACCCTGAGATGCTATCTTAAATGCGGAATTAAGTAAAGGATTTAAAATAGTGTAACATGTGAAATACAATGTTGTATGTATATACAACAAAACTACAAAATACTATATAAATATAAGGTAGATTGAATTATCCTTTTATACCAAGTGCTCTTTCTTTATGTGTATGTGTTTTGAATCTCTCAAAGTTTTGTATTCAAGTCATCAAAAATAACTTCTCTTTGCAAATACATTACATTTTTCCCCCAACATAGGGCCTTCTCCCCAACAGATTTTTTGTTGTGGTAGTTATTAAATATACTGTATTATCTTGTTCCGTGAGGAGATTGACTCCTGATAATGTCCTGTTCCTTTTATGGAAGTTCTTTTTTATAAGTTGTATTTTCAGTACTCCCAAGTTTCCAGTAAGGTACCTTTTGAAAAATTTAGCAAATTATCTTGATGTAGACTTGCCCTTGACTTTACTTTTCCTAATTTAGGGGGAGATGTCTTAGCACTTGGCATTCGCAGAGAAAGTCTTTTCAATTTGTGGGTATGGTTCAAGAGAGAAATACTCAGGAAAAAAGATATATAAGATGGGTTATATTTATTTTGAGAAACCATCACTCAGCCAGAAGAGAAAAGGTTATTACGTTCACATCATATTGCTTGTCTGGGAATCTTTCTAGTGAGAAAACAAAAGGAGCCATAAAATTAAAGAAAACATTGACAGGATTTTCAGACACTAAGAAATGCCATCCCTCTTTCCTTTCTTATGAAGAACCTCTTTCTGGGATCTCTGAAACCAAACAAATACCAAAAGCCTTTATTCTTTCTAAAACTTGTCTACATCCTGCTCTCTGAGATCCATGATGAATGCAAATTGGGGAAAATGTTGTATTCCTATGGAGAACGATTACATAAAAATAGGACCACCGTGAGACAGATTCCTTATTTCCCTAATGTGGTCTCTGTCTTTTATAAGTTATTAACATCTTCAGAAAGTTTTTATTATGGCGTTTTAAATCGTGTTATAATTTCGTGTCCAGACAAATAAATTTTGACTTTTAAAACAACAAAATTCGTATAGTATTAATTCTAGCTGATACTGAAACTGTAGATAAAACTAAGAACTTTCTCAACATTTTAGGAGGCATTTTTGGTTCAAAAATCAGTTATATTGGTAAATAAATGCCATCTCAAGTTTTAAGTAAGTACTCGAATAATTTAAAAACCAGGGGAGAAATACCCAGCAAATTGTCTGTTTTTAGTGATGTTGTATATCATTGTTTAGAAATTCTTACACAATCAGGTCAACTCAAATGCATTGCCAACCTCCAAGTAATTCACAGAAAAACATTTTTTCTCTTTCTTTTCTTTTTTTGGAGGGTAGGGTGGCTGTTAAATTTAAATAGTGCATTAATATATTAAATCTCTGTTTAAATGCATTTTTAAACTCTTTTCCTATTCTCTTTCTTTGAGTACAAAGTGCATTGCACACATCATAAATTAATACTGAGAAATCCAAATTTACTCCAACAGGGTCTCTCAGTGACGACTTTATAAACTAGGCCCTTGTTTATTCTGTGTGTGGCCACTTTGGTTATTAGGAGGGGTTACACTGACCACTTTTTCCCAGATTTATGAGACTTGGCAAAAACCTTGAGAAAACAGAGCCCAGCTTCTCTCTATAGAAAACATTATTAATACTAAGTAAACATTAATTTAGGTAAACTGGTACTACTCAGCCCAACACGAATACGCTCTTATTTAGATTTCCTCTGATGGGTGAAGAAGTACATGGGGGAAATTGCTTTGTACAGACCACAAAGAAGGTGCATTTAGGTGATAGTTAAGATTCTGTCTTTAGAACCTTCATGCTCATTCATTAAGGGCAGTACCGCTCTGTCAGGGAGGCATGCATCATGTCCTTCTCCCAGTGGAGAAAGATCAAGAGAACATTCAATCTTTTAAAAATGAGCACAGTATCCCCGATATAGCACAGTGATTAATTTTCTGTGGATTCCAACAAAAGCTTTGAGAAATAGGCATACTGTGCAGCTAGTTAACACATGGTTTTCAAATAACTTATTAACTCTTGATAACATGGATATTTATGAAGACTTTAAAGCATTTTTAGAAAGATAACTTGAACCTATCTCTCCTTAACAAGTTAATGTCATGAAAAGAAAAGGGGGATGATTTGTGTGCTAGGTTGAAAATGATGGAGACATAGCAACTAGTTACAATGTGTCACATGGAATTGGATCTTAAATTGGACAAACCAGATATAAAGAACAATTTGGGGACAACCCTGAAAATTTTAATGTGTAATAGATATTAAATGGAATAAAAAGTTACTGACAGGCAAAATGAAGATAATTAACTTCTAAGTAGGTTACAAAATAGAATATTTGATATAATCTCATTGTGATAAAGTATATTTGTGTACATGCATAGAAAAATATGGAAAGATACAATTTTAACAGTGACAGTCTCTGAGTGGAGTATGAATAGAGATATGGTGTTTTTATGTTCTTCTTCCTGCTTATCTGTGGTTTAACTGTGTAGGATGCAAAGATACTACTTTTGTAATAACTATAATCTATTATTAATAAAATAAGCAGCAGTAAAATTTACCTTGAATTTTACACTAAGATATTGTGTATTGGGAGAGAATGTAAAGAACCCTTTGACTTTAGTCAGTGCCAGGGGCTTCTATCTTTGTTTTGTGGTGTAGAGTCCAAGAGATTGTTTTGTTTTGTTTTTAATTTTTAAGGGGAAAGTAGTTTTATTTATTTATTTTTGAAGATTTTATTTATTTATTTGAGAGAGAGAATGAGAGAGAGAGAGAGAGCACATGAGAGGAGGGAGGGTCAGAGGGAGAAGCAGACTCCCTGCTGAGCAGGGAGCCGATGCGGGACTCGATTCCGGAACTCCAGGATCATGACCTGAGCCGAAGGCAGTCGCTTAACCAACTGAGCCACCCAGGTGCCCCCAAGAGATTGTTTTAATGATATACAATTTGTTTTTCTTGAGAGTAAACTAGTTGATACAAAGAACAATACTCAGACTTTGCTAAAAAGTATCAAGTTTCTTTCTTTACAACAAGAGATAGATTAAAGCAGATTTTTTTCTTCTTTTGAGAATTCTAAATGTATTTTTAATTTTATCATTTTTGTGTAATAAAACCAAAACATTGCACTCAATAAAAGTGTGAAAAACTTCCCTCCCTCCTATCCCTAGTCAGATTACACATTCATTCATTTAACACTAGGCTCTTACCCAAGGAAAACTTCTTGAAACTTGGATTATATAGATTTGGCCCTTAATAAGGACTCTGTGCTAATCAGAAACTCTTAATAATGTGTTTGTGTCTTGCAAGTTTTAGACTGTTGATTATATACAATAAATGATATATGACAGTCAGGAAATAAGAATTTAGCTGTAACAGGAGAGTTGAACAAAATTGTGTGTTGATATTTGAAGTGACATCATGATGAAGAATGCCTCAAGGTTTTTGTGTTTTTTTTTTAACATAGTGATCTTGCACACATTAGAATAGTAAGATACATCAATTCATTTCCATTGATGCTATGAGTTTACTTTAGCCCTTTATATAACATATGGCATTATATAATGCCATTTAATTCAATTAGCTACCGTGTTCAGACAACATATAACTCTTGTAAGAATTACAAGTCCCAGTAGTCACTTATTACTCGTTCAAGATTGATTGAATATGAATAGGCTGATTATATTTTCACTCTAATTTGGATTTCAAAAGGAACCAACTCTTTGCTCTCTTCTGCAAAAACTTGTTTTGCATTTGTCTTTTCAATCGTCCTGTCAACTGAGATATTATGGTTTGTAACCATTATATGAAAATAAATTTGACATTTTAACCATCCTACCTGGTATATTCCGAGAATAGCAATACCAAGTAAAAAAGAGAGTTCAGAGGCAGTTTCTTTTCACTTAAAAAAAAGCATCACTCTCTTTCTAATTAAAGTGGAGGAAATAAGACTTTGTTCTAACCTTACATGCCCAGTAAGTATAATGCTCCAAATGAGAATTAAGTCTTTGCTTTTAATGTCATTACTCTGTTTAAAAGAGTGGAAATGTTTGAAATGTTCACAATAAGCCTACTTAATGTCACTTAAATAAGTTACCCTATTTAGATGGCAACTTCTCCATCCCACCTTTGTATTGCTTTTGTTTTTCTCCTTAGCACTTACCACATTCTGATACATATGTCATTTCCTTTTTGTTTTTGTTTCTGTTTTTTTTTTCTATTCTTTCTTCTAAAATATAAGCTGCTTAAATAGAGATTCTTTTTTCTGTGTTCATTTAGAATCTGCAGTGCCTGGAAGGGTGCTTGATACTTAGAAGGTGCTCAATAAATACTTTCTTGACTGAATAAATTAATTAATAGTCATTCACTGTAGTGGTTCAATGATTATTTTAAATCAGATAAAATAGAATATTTTTTCTCCATATGTTAGTATTGTATTTGTAAAATTCTGTAATTTCTTTTTTTTCTTTTCGTTTTTTTTTTTAAGATGAATTTATTTATTTGAAAGAGAGAAAGAGAGAGAGAGAACATGAGCAGGGTAAGTGACAGAGGGAGAGGAAGAGAGAGAATCCTCAAGCAGACTCCCTGCTGAGCATGGAGCACAGTGCAGGTTCTAACTCAAGACCCTGAGATCATGACCTGAGCTAAAATCAAGAATCAGTCACTTAACCGACTGAGCCACCCAGGCACCCCTCAAGTTTTTATTTAAATTCTAGTTAGTTAATGTATATGGTAAAATTGATTTCAGGTGTAGTAACATTCTGTCATCTCTTATAAAACATACCTTACAAACAATTTTACTAATAGGTTATGAAATATTTTTCATATATATACATTTAAAATTTATAGGACACTTACTAATAGTAGCCTATAATATGTTAACTGCTCAATAATTAGTTACAGCATACAACCCGTTTATTTAATATTACCTGTTTTGATCATTCTTACTTCTTCTGCTGTATTGATAGTTTAACTCTACAGAGTTGATTTTCACCCAGGGGAAAAAAAGGTGATGATTAGTGTTTTTATTGCTATTGTTGTGTGATGAGATTAATGCCTTATCCTGCCAAAGTACTATAAATTATAGTGTTTATCATTTGTCTCATTTTTTTAGTAAAGAAATAGAATATAGATCTTAGTCTAGCCACAAAAAAGAGATAATTCTATAATATTTCATGAATTCTAGATGGGTATTTTTTCTCATTTAACAATTCTGAAAAGGGGATGCCTCATATAATCAATGGCATGTCATGGTTTGGCAACATTTTTGTCTTGGTGAGACCTAACATAATGACATATATTATCATAGTGTCTTAGATTGGATTAAGTAAGTTATAGTAAGTAATATTAATTTGCTTTCTTAGAAATGCTTTCACAATGTATTTAAGCATTATTCTTTAGACTGTGAGAAAAGTAGAACTACGTCCTGTTACAAGGCATTTGCTGATGTAAAATGGTACTTCCATTGTTAAAAGCATGTAAAGATAGCTATCAGTTTGAATGATTTTTTATTTACTACACAACTCTTTTTTTTTCTTTTTTTAATATTTTTTTATTATTATGTTCAAGTAGCCAGCATATAGTACATCATTAGTTTTTGATGTTGTGTTCAACGATTCATTAATTGCGTATAACACCCAGTGCTCATCACCACACGTGCCCTCCTTAAAACCCATCACCCAGTTACCCCATCCCCCCACCCCCTCCCTTCTGTAACCCTTGTTATAGCCCGCCTAGCTATTTAGAGATGCCCCTTTGCTTTCTTTGCTATAAATACCCAACCATTCCAAATATGATTGGAGATTATGCTGACAATAATAATTATAAAAATGAATTACTATATTTTAACTTTGCCTCCTGTAGCCTTTCTCGTGTGGGAAAAACAAAAATACCCTCAAAATACAAACAGAATAGGTATCTTGTTACATCTTGTTACATGTCATGTTGTTCTGGCTTTAAGTTTAAAACACTGGCAAAGTAAAATGTTTTCATTTTTTAAAGGTGTACAGAAAAGTGGTTTATTTGAAAAGCAGTTGTTTTTTTTTTTATTTTCATGCTTATTGAAACTTATCATTGGGCTTTGTTTCTGTCTTGGAGTTCTTGATTGATTGTGTCTATGATATACTTTGTTTTTCTTGAGTAAACCTGAAATTTTTAAATCACTCAAACATTTTGACAAAATCATATTCAACACTACTTAGTAAATGTCATGATTATGGGGGCAGAATCTATATATAAAGGTAAGCACTGTTGTTACCAATAAACTTTTCTTTCAGACTGTATGTTTTTTTTTAATTTGGGGAAATGGGAGACACTCCAACATGACCAGATCTGCCATTCTGGGATTTTAGGTTTAAAAGAGACCCTAGCATTCCAATGGTTCCAGCTTCCTTATTTTAAAGAAAAGGACAGTAAAACTTAGAGAGGTCTGTGTTAGTCTGTTTGGGCTGCTCTGCAAAGTACCACCAACTGCATAGTTTATAAATAACAAAAATTAATTGCTCGCAGTTCTGGTGGCTGGAAGTCCAATATCAAGGCTCCAACATGGTTGCCTTTACCTGAGGGCCTTCTTCCCGATTTAGTTGGTATCTTCTCCCTGTGCCCTCGCTTGGTAGAAGGGGCTAAGGATCTCTCTAGAGCCTCTTTTTTAAGAGCCTCATGACTTCCCAGACCCCATCTACTATACCGTCACCCACGGGCAGTTAGGATTTCAACATATGAATTTTGGGGGGACATGAACATTCAGACCATAGTAAGTTCACATTAATTATCTAAGGAGAAAAAGCTCAGGGGCGCCTGGGTGGCTCAATCAGTAAGCGTCTGCCTTCGGCTCAGGTCATGATCCTGGGGTCCTGGAATCAAGCCCCGCGTCGGGCTCCCTGCTCGGCGGGAAGCCTGCTTCTCCCTCTCTCACTGCCCCTGCTTGTGTTCCCTCCCTCGCTTGTGTCTCTGTCTGTCAAATAAATAAATAAAATCTTAAAAAAAAGAAAGAAAAGAAAGAAAAAGCTTGCTGGTGGCAGGATCTGGCCTCGAATTAATTTCAGGAATCCATGATGATACTGCTTTCTTCAGGATGATAGTCAAATGTTTGTTTATACCATGATGTTTTCAATTAAAGACCAGATGTTTGTCAGTTATGGTTGCTATTAAAAATAATGAAAAATTATAAGAGGCTGAAAATGAAGTTTCTTGGGTTTTCCCTTGTGTGAGGACTGCTGATTACACTAAATATGTTTTGAAGTAGAGGTATTCAGAGAGTGTGAGTGTTACTACTTAGTCCAATATTAGTTTCCCATATATTTTAATGTTGAATGTCAATTTACATATTTACTAAATGTTTTTTATATATTACATAGGTATCCTATGTAATATATATATGTATAAATAAATAAACACAAACGAAAGGTATTATAACTATTGTGATATTTAGGTATAGGAGATGTTTAGTTATAGTGCATCCTGTATTTTTATGAACAAGAGTAGTATTTTCCAAGGTTAACTTATAAAATAATTCCACAGTGTACTTTTCTTCTCACTGAGTAGGGTTAGGCTGCATTTATCATGTTTACAGGTGGCACGTACGCTGTCTGTTAGCCATAAAATGAGGCCATGCCTTCTATTTTCCCATTCTTTCTTTTTTTAACTTCTTATCAATTCCATGTCAGTTATCATTTCAGACTTTTGATCCACATTTACTAACAGCTTATGAACTAGTGTTTCAGCGGTAGCATTGTTTTTGTAGTTGCTAGTAAACATGTCCATGAGATTCCATAGCAAAAATGAATAGAGAAAGAAGGAAGAGCTTCTGTATTGACAAAGAAAGACACAAAGTACAACTATGAATGGCTGAGAGAGATGGAATTTTACAAAGACGAAAGAGAATCTCATCTGTAAATTCTAATCTTCTGATCACATGGCAGATATATTAAAACTTGCTAATGATTTTAGGGCAGATATTTTACATTTATGTTGTTTTAGAATAATTGTATTATGAAATGTGTTATAAGTAATAGAGGATACAAATCCTATCAGAGATTTTATATCTATAGGTTTTAAACCTATCCTTAGACCAGCTTTTATTTTACTTATTTATTTTTTAAGAGATTTTATTTGAGAGAGAGAGCACGCATGCTAGCACACAGGAGTTGGGGAGAGGCGCAGAGGGAGAAGGAGAGGCAGAAACAGATTCCCTGCTGGGGATGTGGGCCTCGATCCCAGGACCCTGAGATTATGACCTGAGCCAAAGGCAGACAGTTAACCATGAGTCGCCCAAGCGCCCCATAAACCAGCTTTTAATAACTATTAATAAAGCGAACATGCACTGTTTTCCTGCTACAAAAAGACCCCCCAATACAGTGCTCAAATGAGATAGTAGCATGTTTCTCTGTTGTGCAGGACAAATAAAGGGTGAGTAAGTGGCTCTACTTTGCCCTCAGATTCTTTCTGTCTTCTTGCCCTGAGTTCCTCCGAGTGTTGCCCTCAGGTGCAGCGTGACCGCAGCTGGTTTACAAGCACCTGGCCCACATTCTAGCTTGTTTGAATAGGGCGTGAAAGGGAATGGAGGTAAGCAATTTATTTTAAAGAAATGTCAAGGACGATATACACATCATTCTGAATTAGTGAGAATTTATTGACCCTGTCTCACCAGCTCTGAGAAAGGATGCGAAATGTAACTTCTACCATGTGCCTTGCTCAACTTCAGGGCTGGTTACGTTTGTATCCCTAACAGGAAAGAGGACTCTTTATGCTGGGAACAGTTAGTCCTGCCATACCCATATGCCCATTTCTGCCATAAAATAGAGATTATTAAAAAAAAAAAAATTTTTTTCAAAGAAAACACCATTTGTAAACTTACAAACTAATTTGTATCTTTTAATATGATTTCATCATAGGTTTTCAATGAAACCACACCTTACTAAAAATCACACAAGTTGTTATGTGACTATACATGTAAATCATAACCATGACTTCAGATATATTATCTGAAATGCAGCTATCTTAGGCTGAATTGTAAATCCATTGGAAGATTTTAGGAAAACAATTTACATGAGAGTTTGTTTTAGAATCAGATCATCCCATGGATGGCTTAAAGATCTTAAAGAAATGCATACTGTCAGACCTAAAGTGAAGAATGGTGCAGCCATCCCCCAAGCACCTGAGAAACAGTGTGATGTCTCTTTATTCACACCTCAGTGTTTTCTTTTCTCAGTAAAGCATAACCTATCTCTCACTCCAATTCCTTATAATAATTACTATATTTTGTCAGTTTCTCTATCACAAATTTACATGTGATTCTCAGGTTTTTAAAGGTTATCTTTTTTCTTAAAAAAATTATAAAGTTTTCTATCTCCTAAATTCATTTAGTGTTGGCCAGAAGAGAAGGTATTTTTATTATGTTTTCCCTTTATAATTGGTTGATGTCTTATCTATCTAATAATATTTACTAGGCTTCCTTACTAGGCTTAGAGCCTCATCACGTTCTAAGGGCTATTTGAGGCAGATTAAGAAATATATACATTTTCTGTGTTTAAGTATCTTTCAGCATTTTTGGAGAGATGAGAGGTGTGCACAATTCAAACCATATACAAGATAATTTGACTGTAAGTTAATGTGGTAGAGAAAAAATGTACTATAGTGATCCTGATAGGGAGTGAATGTTTTGACCTGGAATTTATCCAGAAATGCTTTTTGGATGAGATTGGATCTGGGAAGGCAGGGCATCATGCACAGGGAGAAGGAAATGAACATGACTTGGATGGCATGTATTTGTTGACCATCTTGCTTGGAACAGGGAGTGCACACTGAGGAACAGATTTATGTAAAGAAGGAACTGGCATGCCAAACTATGGAGTTTATATTTTAAATTAAAAATGGCATTTTGAAAGCAAACACTTTAAGAAGACAAATCTGGAAACATCAGGCACTGCCTGGATTGGAGTACAGGCAGAGTCCCGAATACCAATTGTAGTAACTCAGGCTTACGGTCATAGCAACTCAGGCTCCATTAGTGGCCTTGAAAACGGAGTGGAAAAAATTAATCCTAGAGGTTAAATAGCACGTACATTGTGAAATGGCATCACTGTCACAGATGACAACGTGTTTGGTAATTAAAGAACAGATGTTAACAGAGATTTCCTCACCTCTCTCTCTTGGGGTTTGTGTGTGTGTGTGTGTGTGTGTGTATTCTGGTCTATTTGATAAAGAGAAAAACTAGAATAGATCTAAAAACAGGCTTTCTGAAATTAAGTGGAAAAAGTTAATCCCTTTAAAGAAGCTGTTAGGTCTATATATGTTGTCTGTTAACCATTTTTGAAATATTTATGTGCACTTTATGAAAACTATATCGATGTTAGGTCAATGACATGTCAACCTAACTTTATGTAAAAGGCGTCTCTGAGGGGTTGACTAAATTCTTAAGGATAAGATGTCCTGTGTAAGATAAAGCCAGGATTTTAGTCAGGTCTTTAGGCTCTTAACTCAGTGCTCCTTCTGCTATAATGTGATTCATCATTGCTCATGTTCTCTGTATCTTTTATAAAATTATAACCAGAGAAGCTGACATATATTTTAAAAGTCAGATTTTAATAGTTGAAGTTGGGTGACAAAAATCTGTAAAGAGCAAAATACTGAAAATGTCTTTCTTATAGTTGATGTACATTTATTTTTAGCAACAATAAGGCATAATTTGCCTTCTGATGGTAATGATTTTACCCTTTTTATAGTCTTTGAAGTAAGACAGTATTAGACAAATGTATAATTTAATTGCTCTACTCTTAGTGTTGAAATACCCTTTATAGATTGTGACAGTTTTTCCTGAAGTGTATGAATTTACAAATCTGCACCAGATAGATGATATATATGCTTGTTTAAATGAATCAAATGCAGTATTTGAAAAATCAAAGTTGTATGACTGCTTAATACTGATGCTTATCATAGTCCATAGCAGTCAGCCCTTTTTGAGTGAATAAGGAAAATAGTACACAAGGTAACTTTTGAAAAGAGAATTCTTAATTTTATCAGAGTAATGTAATACAAGAGTTTTATTGAAGAGATTTCTGAAAAACTGAATTTTTGGAGTGCCAAGGATAGGAAGATATCTTTTCTCCTTGTTTTATGATCAAGAATTCTTTGCTATTCTTTGACATTCCAAAAGACACATGCATGTGGTATTGTAATTGAATTTCACATTCTTTCTTGCCTAAGACAGCAATAATTTTTACTTCTCTACTTTTTTCTCTAAGTGGTTTGCATATTTTACCACTTAGACACAGCTCTCCCATCCTCTTTTAATCTGGATGTACATTTACTTGGGAAAAGGTTTGTGCTGTGAATGTTCAAGGAATGTAGAAATTGTAAAGACAGAATGAATGCTTGACAGATAATTCTTTTTTTTAAAGATTTTATTTATTTATTTGAGAGAGAGAGATTGAGAAAGAGCATGATGGGCAGGAGAGGGAGAAGCAGACTCCCTGCTGAGCAGGGAGCCCTGGGATGAAGACCTGAGCCTAAGGCAGACGCTTAACTGACCGAGCCACCCAGGTGCCCCTTAATGGATAATTCTGAATATGTGTTTAATTTCTACCTATGTTCAATTTTATGCTTTGTCTTCTAGATAAAGCTCAGTAACTGACAGAAAGATAGAAACAGGAAGTATAAAGGTGATAGTAAAGAAAGAATCACATTAAAATAGCATTTTCTTATGAAAGTTTCTCCAGTGAGACCATGGGGATGGGGGAAGGAGGTGAGTCTTAGAATTTTCCAAATAGCTAATGAGCATTTGCTTACTTCCAAATCTTAAGTACCATCAGGGTTCATGGACAAACCACACTCAACTGGGAGAATGGAGCTATCTATCATAATCCGTAATAAAGAATAATCCTCATAATGGCTAATGTTTACTTTACACCTATTGTGTGGATAGGGATTTTAATATGTATTATTTCAAATTGAATAACATAACATAGTGACATCATTTCCTAAATTTCAAAGAAAACCTTGTCCAGAAAGTGGTAAAACTGGAATTCATATGTAAGCTTACCTGACTCCAAATTTCAAATTCTTCACATTTCATGGTCTCTTTCTCCATACAGGGGTTTTCTGTAACATCCTCAAGTGAGGTTAAAGAAAAATGTGATTCTGAACACTCTTGAAATAAAAGATACCCAGAAATAACCACGAATGTCTCTGACTCACTCAGTCATTCCTCCTAGTTTTTCTTTCTTCCTTCCTTCCTTTCTTTCTTTCTTTTTCTTTCTTTCTTTCTCTTTCTTTTTCTTTCTTTCTTTCTTTTCTTTCTTTTCTTTCTTCTTTCTTCCTTTCTTCCTTTCTCTCTTTCTTCCTTTCTCTCTTTCTTTCTTTCTTTCTTTCTTTCTTTCTTTCTTTCTTTCTTTCTTTCCTTTCTTTTTTTCTTTCTTTCCTTTCTTTCCTTTCTTTCTTCTCGATATGAATCTTTGTAGCAGCTGTGGGTCATTCTAATTTGGTCCAAAAGTTCCCATATTATTCTAGGACTCTTGAGGCTCCCCAGATTTTTTGAGTTGTCATGATATCACACACAGGAATGATATACAGATTTCAGCTGCTTATTACCATATGTCATAGAAGTGGACTGATAAAGGAAAGAAGAGATTGACTGCTTCTTTCATTTGTTAAACAGATATATGCATGTCTCCTACTTTCTGAGAGGCACTGTGCTAGGCTTTGGTGATAGAGTGGTGAATGGAATGTGATTGATGTGCTTGCCTTCATGTGGCTGAAAAAAGTACAAGTGTCCATAGATGGAAATTACACTTGTTCTGGAAAGTACAAATACAAATCTTGTGAGATGTATGGAATGGCCTAAATATTATTTGGAAAGGTCTTTAAACTGTTGTTTTACTCTACTATAACAGTTCAGTGTTTTGAATACTTGAAACAAAGTGCAGCAGTTATAATTAAAGCTAAATTTCTTTATGTATATAAATCTTTTGGCTCTTCACAATATCCAAGTAAGCTTTTGGGAGTAACTTTAGATTGGCTTACTGTCAAAACTGTTTATAAATATTAATCTCACTTCTAAGACTTCTTCCATAGACTTTTTCTGCAAACGTATTTGGTAACTCCAAGTTGAATGTTCTCAAACAAAAATATTTCTGTTTTTCTTTGCCTTTATTTTAATTTTCTAACCGTTTCCATATCTAATAAAGCAATTAAGTGTGTTCTTTTGGTTAGGATTTCATTTTGGCAGTGCATATGGCTCAACAAATTGGAAACTTAGAGAAAATAATGTATTATTATTACTTTAATAGGGATTTTATCTGATTATGCATTGAAAAAATTTACATTGTGGAATGAAGGTTGGGAACATTAATGCCAAGTTATACAAACACATTTGCAAGCATAATAGGAGTCCATGGGAGTTTTCAGGCTTCCTTTTAAGTTTTATATTCACTTACCATCTTTAGAAAAATAGTTGCTATCACAGTCCATGCAAAAATGAAAGACCTTTATGCTAATATTTTTTGAGAGTTAGCTATGTGCCAGACAAGGTACTAAGTGCTTTCCTTGCATATCTCATTTTATTCTTGCAACAATCATATTTGATAAGAACTGAAAATCCAGTTATATAGATGAGGAAACTGGACTTGGAAAAATTAAGTGAATTCTCTTAGGGTGTAAAGCTGATAAGAAGTGAAAAGGGATTTGCAACCTGAACCATCGCAGATTTCTCAAGCTGTGTCGCCTCTGGCAGCCTCAGGAATTTTATCTCAGTTGCTATAACACGTGGTAAAAATAAATGAATTACTGAGGATTTTGATAGATTACCTAAAGTGAATTCTGCATTTAAAAAGCCAGACTACAGTACTAGTTTCATTTTTTAGGGAAACTTCAGAGGTCATATAGATAAAACATTTTCTCTAGTAGAGAAATATGTAAAAAATAAAAATGGGGAAATGTCCATCTGTAGCTGAGTGCTAAACACAGGAATTCCTTGCTTATCCTAAATGAGGCAGAAAGATCTGGGATGGCCATTTAAATCCAGCTCTTCAAATATAGCAGAGAGTGTTAAGGTGGAATTCAACACAGCTTAGAAACTGATACTAAATTTATCTAACATTATATGTCAGTTATATCTCAAAAAGAAGGAAGAAAAAAAACTGATACTGGTTAATAGGGAACTAGGTAAGGATGGTGGTGAGGGTGGAGGGAAACTCGGTAGCCAAAAATTCAGAACGGGCTTCAAAAGAGAAATTATGCCAAAAAAAAAAGGGGGGGCAAAATAAGTTTACATGAGAAACACCAGAGGATGTATAGAAATACGGGGCTCCCTGATAAGGAAATTCATAAGGTAGCACCCAGTCCATTCTTTTTTTTTTTTTTAAGATTTATTTATTTGAGAGAGAGAGAGAGAGTGAGAGAGAGCACCAGCAAGGGGAGGGGCAGAGGGAGAGGCAGAGAGAATCCTCAAGCAGACTCCCCACTGAGCGTGGAGCCTGAGGCAGTGCTCTATCCCAGGACCCTGAGATCATGGCCTGGGCTGAAATCAAGAGCCAGCTGCTTAACCAACTGCGCCACCCAGGCGCCTTGCACCTAGTTCATTCTTTACACAGGCATATTGCTCATGCACTAGACGCTTGTATGTTACTTTAAAAAAAAAAAATTCTTTATTTATTAGAGCGTGTGAGAAAGAGAGAGAGACAGACAGATCACAAGCAGTGGGGAAAGGTAAAGGGAGAAGCAGACTCCCCACTGAGTAGGAAGCCGGGATATGGGGCTCAATCCCAGGACCCTGGGATCATGACCTGAGCTTAAGGCAGACGCTTAATGACTGAGCCACAGTAAATTAGTAATTTGTAAATAAAAATACTTATAAAAATTGATCTTGGATAAAATATAGCTGCATTTAAATGTAGTTATTTTTTTTGATGCAGGAAAATTATTTAAATTAACTTTTTAAAATAATCCCGTACACATGTCAAAGGATATCATAATTTATCAAACATAAGGTATGTAAATTTCTAAAATGGCATCATCATTAGGCAGAGTAAATTGTTTAAAGAACGTGAAAAGCAAAGAACTAAGTTCATGAAAGATCTTTATACCCATTTTAAAAATAAAGGCTAGTGTTTGGAATGGAAAATAGTACACTGAGTGAAACAGGCTGGATAGCTGCATTAAAAATCCAAAAATATATAATGTATTAAGATCCAATAAAAAAGGATATATTGAATGATGGACATATATTATTGCTATACTTTGAATATACCATTGAATATACTATATCCTTCAAATCTGCATAGCCCACAAAGTTATTTAAATTCCCTATTTTTCCCCTTTGAAGCTAGTGTACTTTCTGGAAAAACACCAAAAGAAGCCTAATCCTTTTAATCTTTTTAATACAAGTGATAATCTTAAAGTTAAGTATTAAACATACTCACCAAAGCTTGTTCTACTTTGATTTTAAGATTTATATGAATTATTATTTTATTGGGTATTTATTTATTTTCCCTTTCTTGATAAATTACATGATTTAATTTAAATGAATAGCACTTGAAGCACTCGAGATACAATGCCTTAACCTTCATAACAAAATTCAAACCATCACTGATAACCCCCTCTTAAACCATAGAAATGGAATTTGTTTATTTGCTGGCATGTTCATTTGTCCTTTTGGTGATCTCTTCTAATCATTTTCTTCATTTGTCTTCATATTCCTGGAGGTTATATGTTATTTTCTTAAAACATCTTTATTTTACAGGCCTTAAACTTTGTAGACATACATTCAGGTCATTGTTAAATGTCTTTAATGCCATAATTTGCATTTGTACTTAAGAAGAAGGTTAGTGGAAAATTAAGACAAATTGAATATAATGATTTTAAAAAGTCTAATACTCATTGATCACTTACTATGTACTGGGCATGGTACAGTGATTTATAGGATGGTTTTTTAATCTTTACAGCACATGAGTTAAATACTCTTATTATTTACTATTTCAGATGTGGTAAATGAGACACAATAAGGTTAAGTAACTTTATTGATAAACAGGAGGCAAATGGCAGAGTTGGGCTTTGTGCCTGAGTGCTTAATTACCTCTTCTCTACTTGTGACATGTCCCATAGGAGTTATAGCTATACCTGGAGCCATTTAGAAATGTAAATAAAAGAAATTTAACAGTGCAACCCTCTAAGTGTAGAAAAATGGAAATTATAATGTCAGTTTATTTATAAAAGTTGTAACTTTTTTAAAGATTATTTTTAGTGTTTTAATAGTAGAACTAAACCAAATGTGAGAATATTGAGTAGGTCAGGATTTGGGGAGTTCTTGAATTCTGGTAGTAGCTGGTAAAGAATCTGTGACAAATTTCACAGACTTCTATTATGGATAACCATCTTCCAGACACCTAGCCCTTTTCTGGACTAGCAGCCCCCCTATGATGAACATGTGCAAATTTATTTTAAAGTAGACACTTAAGAAAGACACAATTAGAAATGCAAATAGTGAAAAAGAAGTAGCTCTTCTATAAACAAGAATTAGTCCTATTTAGTTTGTAAAAAATAATTTCCAATGCCACTGAATTAAAAAGATGAGAAAGTACCTTTGTCATCATCATACTCAAACAAGTTTAAGGGAAAGAAAATGGACATTTTTAAGGTTAATCTCTATTAGTTTTCCATTCAGAACTAAAAAACAGATAAATTGTGCCTATAAATTCTTTCAGTCAATGCGTAGATTTTCTTACCAGGAAAAAAAAAAAAAGAAAAAAAAATGTTTCTGCCCTCTCTTGTTCTGTGCTTACATTTAATATCCCAGAACTAAGGTTACTATTATTACCCAGTAAATACTACTTTTACTACTCTAGATTAGATAGACTAGCCCCTGACCTACACATCAGCAAGAGAAGAAAAAAAAAAAGGAGCTAAGCTCATTAAAACTTAATAAAATTTAAAATCCAGTTTCTAGATCGCCTGCCTTTCAAGTGTTCGCTTGCCATGTGGGGATCATAGCACTATATTGGACGAGGTACAGAGCATTGTCCTCATCGCAAATGTTCTTTTGGATGTTGCCAAAGAGAGACTGGGGGCATGCCAGCAGTTACAACCCCTGGGTTGAGACCCCTTGTCCATCTCCAGACACATTCTCTAGACAGTGTGGACCCCAGGATAGGCTCTCCTCCCCACCCCCGATCCACCTCACCTGCATTCCTGGGGGAGCTCTGTGTGTGTGGTAACCTGACCCTGCATCTGATTCTGGCTGAGAAGCCTTGGCCGCTGAGGTACTGACTCTTTGCCTCAGTTTCCTCATCTGCCAAGCTCAAAACTGTTGAGTGAAAATAAAAGTACGTGGATTGGAACAATTGCACATGAAACCTTTTAAACCAAGATGAAATCCATGAACATCTGTCATCACTATAAATATAAACAATAATCATTAAAAAAACTACTACTGCCAAAAGTGCTGGAAAATTTTTTGTTTGTTGAAAGGCTGCCTTGTTTGCATAATCATCAGTTGTTTTGAATTCAATGTGCTAAAAATAAGTAAAATAACATTGATCACATTAAAATTATTTTATTTTGTTTCAAGTTTTTATTTAAATTCTAGTTTAACATACAGAGTAATATTAGTTTCAGGAGTGGAATTTAGTAACTCATCACTTACATATAAAACCCGGTGCTCATCACAAGTGCTCTCCTTAATGCGCATCACCCATATAGCTCAGTTGAGTCATGAAATTTCCAATATCACGAAATTCAAATCTACTTTGAAGACTGGGACTAAAGTCTGTGTATGACACTAAGTTTCCTTTCACACACTGCCTGTTTTTATTCCCAGGTAGTGCTGTTTATGAAGTGAATTATTTAAACTCTCCTCTCTATGCAGATGGAATGAATGCCTCATGGTGCTAGAAAAGTTTATTTCCCTAAGGTGTTTCATTAAATAAATAGTGATGAAACAAGTAGTGTTAATGTGTTTAGTACACCTTTTTTACTTAAAAAAAAGGGGGGGCTGTAGGGGCGCCTGGGTTGCTCAGTCGTTAAGCATCAGCCTTTGGCTGGGGTCATGATCCTGGGATCGAGCCCCACGTAAGGCTCTCTGTTCAGCGGGAAGCCTGCTTCTCCCTCTCCCACTCCCCCTGCTTGTGTTCCCTCTCTCGCTGTGTCTCTCTGTCACATAAATAAATAAAATCTTAAAAAAAAAAAAGGCTGTAGAGGAGTCATTTAACTTATTTTAAGTGTTTTGATCTTAAAACTACATGCATTCCTGGAGAATTTATGTGAATATGAAGTTCAAGGTCACATTTTTCTTGCCATAAGCCTTTTTTTTTGCTTAAAAAGTTTGCTGTTAAATATTGGAATTACTGGTAGATTTGATTGGATTTCTTGGTCTGTTTATTTAAAAGTGAGGAGTTTTACAGAGAATCCTTATATTTATCCTGTATTATATGTCTTAAAACATGACTTAATTCATTTGTAAATATTTACTAGTTTCCAATAGTTACAGCCTTGAGCTTCTAAATTAACTATAGTGCAAACCCATGTTTTAATTTAGACTCACTGTAGGAAATTACTTAAATACTATTTGCTGTACATAAATGATTTTGTATAAGATTTATATAATTTTTATAGGTTGGCAATTAATAACCTCTGTATATTGTTTTTGAGGGTATGGTGAATTTCCTGTTTCACAGTCTTATTAGAAAGTATGCATTAAGTGATAAAGAAATTTCTTTACATTTCCTTTTTTTAACATAACTAATTATTTCAACAAATATTTTTAATTGGAAAATGTAATGTACGTGTGAAAATTGTAAAGACCAGGACCACCACGCAGGTCAGGAAACAAAAAGGTCTTAACTACACATTTGTCTGTCATTATTATGCTGGTACCATGCTCTTCTCTTTATTCATCTTTGCATTGTTCCAACACTAGTATATAAGCACTACTGAAGCAAGCACCATGATAATATTTTTTAATATAATAAAATACCTATGTTGCCTTGAAAGACAAGTTTCCTAGTGCTTGGTTATTTCGGATGACACAGAGACCATCCGGATACTACATTAGTTTGTATATAGAATATTTTGTACGTTTTATCATTAAAGAGTCAGTTTAAGATTTAAATCCATTTACTGATCACATTAGCAGAAGTATTAGATAAATATAAAGTCTGGGAAAATCTTTATTGGACATATAGCTCAATGTCTACACTAAAAACTAGATGTGTATTTCAGGAAAGGAAGTTAAAATTTTTGGATCTTTACCAAAATATTGCTCAGTTTTGATAATAATGACATTCCTTAAAGTTAAAAGCAGTAAAATAAATTAGAAGATCCTCTCGATAATAAACACATGGCTAATTCTTATTTTATTATTCCAAGAGAATACAATTGTTTTGCCATCTTAATTGTAATAATTCCTACTCTGCTTTATTTAACATTCTATTTATTAAAAAAACAATTTTTTTTAAACCATGACAATCAAATATCAGAAAATTTGAGGTGGAGGTGTTAAATTTTATAAAACAGATTAAATAATTATACATTTATATTTTTTTAAGATCTTTTTAATTTATTTGAGAGAGAGTGAGAGAGAGAGCGTGTGCAGGGGGAGGAGCAGAGGGAGAGGGAGAAGCAGAGTTCCCGCTGAGCAGGGACCCCAATGCAAGGCTAGATCCCAGGACCCTGGGATCATGACCTGAGCAGATGGCAGACACTTAACCAACTGAGTCACTCACCACCCCGTTTTATACATTTATATTTTGAATCAAAAAGGCAGACATTGAAATTTGCCAAGTATTCTATAATTTCTATAAATATTTCCATAGAATATAAATATTCTATAATTCTCAAAGTGTATATCAGAATCCTAAAAGGTGAGAAATAAGATGATCTTGGTCGTGAGAAGGTACATCGATTAAAACACTCTCTAGAGTATGAGAATTTGGAAAGAAAAATCTTAAATCTTTGAATTGTAGATTAATCAGATTTAAGGAGAGACCAACTAAGATATGCTATTGGTATTTTTTCTGACCCTACGAGATGGTAACTGTGCTTCCTTGAGTAGCAAAATAATATGAAATTTAGGATAAGGAAGATGATTAACATAAAGGCACTTACAGTAGTGTTGTATTTTTTTTTTTTTTTGGTAAATGTGTTAATTATTTGAGCAATTTGGACCTTAGGAACACTTGATTTCTTTAGGACCCCTTTACAAGCATTGTTTTGTTATTACTGTTATGTTCAGGAAAAAGTGCCACCCACGATAGTAATCCTAACAGGTAACACTTGTATGTGCTAAAGTCTTACTATTGTTTTCTATTGAACTGGATTCATTAGGGCTGAGATCCTGAATGATTTGATGTGGCCATAAGTATAAGGCTATAAGACATGCGAACCCAAGTAACCTGCAACAATGGGGCTTTGTTGAGCAGGTATTTATACAATATATTTTCAGTGTATTTTAGAAATGTAGACATTGTGCTTAAACCCCTGCAAAATAAAAATGTAACTACTGTAATACATCTTTACTTACAAAGAATTCGGCTCAACTTTACAGCTGATTCCTGATGATATTCATGTTTAGTTTGGTATATAGTGAACTATCCATAAGGATGTAAGGAAGTAAATTAACATTTAATTAAATGTTAAGTCTGTTTTTCATGATCTCTAAAAAAATCAGATGGTCTTTCAGACTCCAAGGGAATATATTAATTGTTGAGGAAGTCATGATATCTTAAAACAATGAAGTCCATTAATGGACAGTTAAAATTTTTCAGTGAAAATTTGCTGCCCCATAAATTCTACTCACTGGTGATAGTCCTGTACATTTGGGCAGTGATTGCATACCCCTGACTGTGCTAAAGTAGTAGGATATTAAATATATTAGAAAACATGCATAGAGAAATTTAGAATGGATGAGATAAAATATCGATAAAGAGGCTCAGCTACACTGATGAATTTAACTGATAGTGGTTTGCCTCCCAAAAGACTCCGGTACAAAGACTCCGGTACTACTATTTTAATTTGTATTGAAGTTCAGAGATTTGAAAAGCAGAGCATTTTTTATGATATCCTTGTTGCTGTTAATTGAAAGTATAATTTGCTGGAACACAAAAAGATCAAAATGGAAGTTTTTTTCTTCCCTTGCTTGAAAGTGTAGTAGCTGCCTAGTTATTTTGGAACACTACTCTGATGTGCATAAAGTGATTGACTTTCTAGCTTGCCTTGTCCGGAGGATATTAAAATGCTAGGTTGAAGTTTAGCCATCTTAACTCGGCTTTTTATTATTACCATGATGTACTAAAAGATAGATCCCTTTGAGAAAACAACTAGATATTATGTATAAAATGTAACATTTATAGGTTAATAAAGATAATTGAATTAAAAAAAAAGTTTTAGCATTCCAAGCTCCATCCTGGTGGATCTTCATACATACCACTTGCATTCTGCTTTGTTATCACTGTACTCGATCCATGGAATATAAGATAGCCCTCTGCAAACAAAAAGCTTCTCTTTTTTGCCTGTATTGTCTCTTTGACTCTCAAGTTTCTTCTATAATTTCTATCTGGTTTCTTGTCCATATCCTTACCATGAAGTCATGTTACTAATAATTTATCAGTTTTGTGTATCCTACAGAAAAACCATCTAATCAAACAGTGATTCAAAAATATGAGCTACAGTTAAGCCAAAGTAAGCTTATACAGATAATACTATTAATTTGGGTGTAGTCATCATTCCTCATGTCTCCTGAATGAGTAAAAAATCTCAACTGACCTTATGTGTACCATGAAGGTATGAGGAACAAATAACTCTTTATAAATGAAAAAATCAAGGATTCTTTGCCTCCTTTCCCAGCACACACATACACACACACACACACACACACACACACACACCTGAGAAAAAATCCTAAATCTAAGTGTTCAGGTTTTTAGGTGTCAAGACTTGTATATTTTAATTCTTGTCCTATGCATATATTTTCCACCATAATTATACATTATCTTAATGACATTTGGAATAGATGAATATAAATAAATTAAGCAAATCAATAAAGTTCACATACAAAATTTGATAACCCCTACTCCTCAAATAATATTTTTGACGAGTTACTATCCATTCAGTAAGTCCTGGACTCTTTGTATTCCTTTGGGAAATAGCACAAGGCCTTCTTGAATGTTAGATTATGCATTTGGATCTCTGATTTAGTGGAACAGTGTATAAAAATCTCTCATAATCGGAACACTCTCCATTGGCTCCACATCTGAAGATTCCCGAGAGTGCTGTTTGTTCCAGTGAACATCTGGAATAGATTACATTCAGTTAATTGGCTCCAGGTCGAGCTTGTTACAGACAGTAGCTTGCAGTATAACCTATGCAATTCACTAAATCCACCCACTTTAGGTTAAATCACACCTACTTCTCTCTGTAATTCCTCCCAGATGCAGGACCCACACGTGTGCGTACACAACACACACACACACACACACACACACACACGCACACACACACATCCACATCCACTGGAAGGAAGATGGCAAAATATCAATAGATTAGTGGAGAGGTTGTTGGCTATACACTTAACCCATAAATTACCTCAATTAAAAGATTAACTATTGAATTCAGAGGATTGTTGGGAAGAAAAACAATGAATCAGGAACAGCAGATTATGGAGAGTGACTGTTTTATAGTAGAAAAATATTTAAAGTTAAAAAAAAAGTTCCAGCAGTTTCAGGATTTTTGTTTTATTTTGTCTCTCACCCTTAGCATATGTAACAGCACGTGCATGCACTTATCGGAATGTCATGTAGCAAGGAAAACAGCACTTTGATTTTTAACTTATTTAACAGTATTAATGCATTGGGTTACAAGGAACAGTATGACTACTGTTCACTGAAAACCAAAACATCAATCATCTTAAGTTATAGCATTGGAGGCACAGGGCATGTCTTAGCGATTAATGATCAGTTGGAGGAGTAGATATCTCAATACATAGCCAAGGGCCATTAACCCCAACTGGTCATTAATTCCCAAGAAAGGTCCTGTACTGAGGTCATTATTGCTAATAAAATGCACACATGGAAAGTTCCCTCTCTTTTTGCCTGTGTACCTAAACATACATTCATGTTACAAGCATTGTTGCATGTCATGAAGAAAAAGGTAGTATTTCACATGTCCAGAAGCTCAGAAAAACTAAGCCTAATGAGAAGTTTAATACATGTAAACTCTATATTCAATTTACCTTTCATTTTTGGGGGGAGGGGAGTGGGAAGTGGGAGGAAGGATAAGTGGAGGAATACACGTGTGTATGCCAAGGCTATGGATCTGCAATCAGATACCTATATTCTGCTAACATGTAGATAGAGGGAAAAATGAAAGGAACAGGCAAATGGGATTAGAGTCACTGATGCATACGAATAGGATCAGCACATATGATCTAATATCAAAGGCAGTGTGGAGTAATGGCATTATCCGAGTCATAATATATTAGGTACCAGAACAGGCATGAGGCACATTTAGCAGTTAGGTCAGGTTCATCTCCTCTCTCTTGCACCTTTCTGGATGATGCTATTATATCCCTTCTCCGCGTAGCAGTCTAACCAAGTCTAAAATGCTTCTGGCTTTTCAAGAACCCTTAATGAGTTATCACTGCCTTCTGAAACTATCTCTCTTTGCTTTCCCTTCTCCTTTCACTGTCCTCCATGAAACTATCCTTGTCTTGCTTAAATCTATATGGTACTCCTTTGAGCTATCTTCCATAGCATCCCCAAAATATCTTGATTTTAGAAATTGTTTCATAGTGCTTTAATTATTGTAATCAACCCCTTCTTTCCAAAAAGAGTCTTATCTTTTTCCTCATCTTAACAAATGGTTGGGGACTAGCTGTGATGTTAATGACTGTTAACATATATATTCTTGTACATATGTTCTTATTTGCATGAAAGTAGTAAGTTTTTAAGGAGAACCTGTAAGTCAAAGAATGTATCTATTTTTTACTGGCATAATTGGACAAATTCAAAAATTACAAGATTCATTTCTTAAGAGATTGAAACTTAAAACTCACATAATTTAAAACTAGTCCTGATAAATTTTCCTGTGGACCAGCTAAAGTGACTCTTTTGTGGCAGTAACAAACATTTTGTCCTACTAGCTTTAAAATAATACAGTTTTTTATTTTTTAAGAATTTATTTTAAATATATTATTTAAAGAAGAACTTTGTTAGTGTTTTATTTTATGCATTAATGAAATTTTAAAAACTAAAATTTTCATAAAGTGCTACTGATGGAATAGATCTTTTTGGTCAGAAGGACATTCTTGTTTTCTCTCAAATTATATCTAATTAATACTGCTCAAGGAATGTCAAGTAAATGTGAAAATATGTAATATGTGGCATATTTAGTACAATATTCTTTTTTTAAAGATTTATTTGTTTTAGAGTGAGCAAGCAAGCGTGTATGAGTGGGGGTGGGGTGGGAGAGGGTTGGGACGGGCAGAGGGAAAGGCAGAGGAAGAGAATCCTCAAGCAGACTCCCCACTGTGTGGAGCCCAACTCCATGCTGGATCCCAGGACCCTGAGATCACGACCTGAACAGAAATCAAGTGTTGGACGCTCAACCAACTGAGCCACCCAGGCGTCACACTTAAATGAGTATCTAAATTACCTTGATTATTTACATATGCAGTAATTTTCTAAATCAAAGAATTAAATATGCACAGATTACACACAAGACAGAATAGTTAGGTACATCCTATAGGTATCTTTGAAGATAATTAAAGTAAATTATTATAATATAAAAATATTTTTAAAAAATATATATATAAAAATATAATTTAATAAGATTCATAGTAAACATTTCATGAAGAAACATAAAATTTGTAGTATCCTTAAAATGTTTGTCAAGTATAACAATAAATCAATACATCCCTAAATTTTATTTTACTTCATTTTCCCAGATTGATCTTAAGTTCTGAGATTCAGAGTAACTAGATCCTTGATATGCATAAGCATTTACTAAAGGGTTGATCTTTCATAAGAAAGTTCACTCATATTAGACCTTCTCTTAAAACTAAACCAAACAGGGGCTCCTGGGTGGCTCAGTAGGTTAAGCGTCTGCCTTTAGCTCAGAGCATGATCCCAGGGTCCTGGGATCGAACCCCACATCGGGCTCCCTGCTCAGCAGAAAGCCTGCTTCTCTCTCTCGCACTCCCCCTACTTGTGTTCCCTCTCTGTCTGTCAAATAAGTAAAATCTTAAAAGAAAAGAACTAACCCATATAAACATAGAATATTTTGATATTAAATAATTAGAAAATTATTTAAAGGATAAGACTTTTTTATTTTGTCTACAACTATTACCAAGAAAGCACAGAAATTATTTGGACAGAATTTAAAGCAGGTACTACATCTGGAATCTTGCCTGGAAGTAAGCATAGCAAGATCCTTTCTGTGGTCTATTTCTTAGAAAGACAGTGATAACTTTGTGGAGAAAGAAGAGAGGTTGAAGACTGCAAGAGTTGAAGATCACGTGATTCTACCATATTGAAAAGCACCCAAAGACAGGGTTTTAAGAGGCCAACTCTAGCTAAAGTCCTGACCACATATTTTTATCTACTTTTTATCTGCCACGTGACCTTGGGAGAACCATTTAACTCTATACCTCAGTTTCCTCATCTGTAAAATGAGGTAAATAATTATCCATCCTTTATGACTATAGTAGCATTATTAAAAGATAGACATATTAAAATTTTAAGTTTTTTTGTGCAAAAATTGGTTCCAGTCATGTAGTGCCAAACTGGAAGTGGTTAGCAGTGCTTTGCCTTCAGGAGTCAGGGAGAGACTTGTGTGGAGAAAGTGCCGAAGCAAAGAAAGAATTAGCTATAGCCTAAGGCCTAGTTGGTTGGTTGTGATTGGTTATCCCTAATGTTTTGATTTTGTGACTTTGAGGCATTTATAGACTTAGATTTCCATTTGCTTAAGGAGGCCACCACCTCATCAGAGCTGCCAGAGTCTAATGGCCTCCTTGTTAATTTAAAAGCATTAAGTCATTTCATTTATGGAAAGCACTTTAAAACAAAAAGTGTCTGGTACATATAAATATTCAATGACTATTATTTGTAATTATTATTATATGGCTTAGTTTGAAATATGTGTTTTAATTTATTCCATGTCTTAACAAAGACAACTGGGGCACCTGAGTGGCTCAGTCAGTTGTGTCCGACTTCGGCTCAGGTCAGGATCTCGGGGTCCTGGGATCGAGCCCCACGTTGGGCTCTCTGCTCAGCGGGGAGCCTGCTTCCCCCTCTCCTTCTGCCACTCTCCCTTCTTGTGCTCTCTCTCAAATAAATAAAATCTTAAACAAAACAAAAACAGACAACCAAACTTGCATCATCCCAGGCCTAAAATTTGTAGTGGTGGCCCTGACCTAATCATACCTAATTTTTCCAATTTTAAGTAGACTTTTATTTTTATTTTTTTAAAGATTTTATTTACTTATTTGAGAGAGAGAAGGACAGCACAAGCAGCGGGGAGCAGCAGAGGGAGAGGGAGAAGCAGGCTCCCCACGGAGCAGGGAGCCTGACACAGGGTTTGATCTCAAGACCCTGGGATCATGACCTGAGCTGAAGGCAGACACTTAACTGACCGAGCCACCCAGGCTCCCCTTAAGTACACTATTTTTTCTTTTTTTTTTTTTTGACAGAGAGAGACACAGCAAGAGAGGGAACACAAGCAGGGGGAGTGGGAGAGGGAGAAGCAGGCTCCCCACCGAGCAGAGAGCCCGATGCGGGGCTTGATCCCAGGACCCTGGGATCATGACCTGAGCCGAAGACAGACACTTAACGACTGAGCCACCCAGACGCCCCTTAAGTAGACTTTTAAAACATCTTTATATCAGAAACAAGAAATTAATTCCCTGAAAATAACAGCTTTTATTTGCTTTTGCCTAGGGATCTTTTTCCTCAGGGATGATATGGGGAAAGAATGGACTTCTACTGGTATTCTTATCTGAGTAAAGAACTCATCAAGTTAAGAGTTGGTTCCTTCTGCATTTCTGTTAGAACAAGCAAACTTTAATAGAGGAAGAAATGCTAATCATCATAAGTAGTTGAAATTTAGTTATGGCTTGATCTCTGCATCTGTGTAAAGGCAGACCTGAATTTTATTATTCAACTCTGATTTCTTTCCTTTGTAGCAATTTGCGAGATAAACAAGCGAGAAGGAGCAATTATTTTTTAAAAATCTATACACATTCAGAAAATTATGATTTAGTAAATCTAGGAAAATCTACAAACTGCTATATTAATAGCTATTTTCTTATTTTTTAGATTAACACCCTTTGAAAGAGGACATTGTTTTCAAAATGACTGCTAATAAAAATGAGAGACCAAAGTTCAGGAGCCACGACTTTCACCTTTTTCATGCCTTGATGATATTATGCATGACCATGCTATTTCTTCCAGTCATTGGAACTTCTAAGCAAAATATTCCACGACTCAAGCTGACTTACAAAGGTAAGTGTGTAAATGTTTTTCAGATTGTCTTTTTAATTACTGTATTTCTTTTATTTAGAAATGCATACTGACTTCAGTGAAATGTTTATAGTATTGGCATCAGTTAATAAAAATATTATTATAGAACACAAAGCCCAATTATTTCTTATTTTTGTGAGGAAAATGGTGCCAAAGGTGTTCATGTACACTTTTCAGCTCATTATTTACAATGATCAACAACTGATTAGCATAATTAGGAGATTTTGGTCTGTTGGTTATAATCAGTTTTGTATTAAAAAAAAAAATCAATCCCTAAAAATAGAAATACATTAATTTCATATGGCTTATACTAATTATTTTATCCCTAGTTCAAGGCAATTTATATTTAAAAACAGTAAGATATCTTAAAAAAAAATTATCACACTAAGATACCTTTAAGATCTCAAACGTATACGTATTTATTATTTTAAAAAGACCCTGTGAAAGGCTTGAAATATAGAGATGAAAAACTAAGAAATGAAATCTGCTAAGCTAATTGTTTTTAAATGTTTAAATTAATATGAAAGTAAAGTTTATATGAGTTATATTTAGTCAACTTATGTATGGGTATGTTTGTGTAGATAGACATATTCACAGAGAGAGAGAACCGGCCAAGTTTTATGCTTAAAGATATTTTCTTTTCTTTTCTTTTCCTTTCTTTTCTTTTCTTGGCTTCTTTAATACTTCAAGTAATGAGAGGAATGTAGGAGACTTATACTCCTCTATTCTGAACTTGGGAGGAAAAAATTATGCCTACAGTTTTAATATCCTCTGATCTTTAAGACAAGTTACTTTCTGAACTCAAATGAAATATCAATAATAAAACCTAACTTGATATCGAATGTAAGTGGAAATGGGATTAGCATTATACAGTCCATTACACATTTCATATGTTGGCATTTGTTTGGAATTTATATCTCATGAATTAAAGAGTTAGGGCAACGTATTATTTTTGAGTTCTTATATTTTTCTAGGATTTTTAAAACAGCTGAAAAAGAAAAAACAGAATGTTGCCTCTGTGTGGTTGAGGGGAGGATTAACAGGGAAGACATATGAGGGAGAAATTTCTGGGATTATGGAAGAGTTCTCTATCCTGATAAGGGATGTGATTACTCAATTATGTGGATTTTTCACACCCCATCATATGCAAAAGTCTGATTTGTTCATTTGCCTGTATTCAAAATTCACCTTAAGAAAAGGAACAGAAAACAAATATTAAACTCCAAACAATGAAAAAAAGAGAGATAAAGAGAGATGCAGCAATTTTGAAAATAAAGATGTTGAAGGAAGAAAAAAGGGAACGCTCTCTGGTTCCTATGATACAATGAATTAGAACATTGAACTGATTTGTGTGAACAATGCAAAATAAAGCGGGCTTGCAAAGACACTTTAATAGTTACCATTCACTGATGATTCATTATGAGCGAAGCATTGGTATAAGGACTGTGTGTTGTCCTTTCATTCTCACCACCACCCGGTATGGTGGGGATTATTATCATCCCCTTCCCTTATGTGAGGATGCGGAGGTACCGAGAAACTGAGAAATTTGCCAAGGGTCTCAGATTGCGTCATGGCTCAGCTCTTGAGTCAGCCTCATGCTGCATAGAGCCCAGGTGCCTGATCCTGTTTCTTAGGTCCTGGTCATTAGCAGTTCTTCCCTGATGCACTTAACGACCAGAGTGAACTTTAACATTTACAGAAGCACCATGCTTGTATTTGACTGATGATATAATTTTCATTTGTCAAAATTAACAGAGTTAAGAGTTGAAGAGGGACACATGCTCTGTTTAAGATCACTGGGTGGCCAAAAGAGATCTATAGACTTGTAAGATGTTGTGCCTTTTGATAAATGTATGGAAAAAGGTAGATTGTCATTGTGATCATTTGAGTTCATAATCACAATTTCATACAAGTGACTGTAAAATATTAACCCCAATGTGGTAAGTTGATCATTGGAAAAATATAAATCAATCTCTACAGATAGAAAAACATCATTAGTGAATTCCGTACAGCCTGTTACTAGTTAGTTCATCTAGTTAAAGTTTTTTTTGTTTTGTTTTGTTTTTGTATGAATGTGTTTTTGGACTTGGAATCAACCCTATGAGTTCAAAATCTTGTTTAAGTTATCTCTGTATCGACTGTCACTTCTCTCAGCACCTAGTGTTTTTATAAAAAGGGAACTGGTTAATTAAGTGTTGGATTAAATGCAGTAAGAACTACTCTTTTGATGGTTCTTATATTATACTTTTTTTTTAAAAGATTTTATTCATTTATTTGAGAGAGAGAGAATGAGAGATAGAGAGCACCAGAGGGAAGAGGGTCAGAGGGAGAAGCAGACTCCCTGCTGAGCAGGGAGCCTGATGTGGGACTCGATCCCGGGACTCTAGGATCATGACCTGAGCTGAAGGCAGTCGCCTAACCAACTGAGCCACCCAGGCACCCTTATATTATACTTTCTAAGTGTTGTATTTTTAAGGTTTTTCTCTAGGTAATTTACATGTCAAAGTCTGGTAAGCAGTAGCAAAGATTGGATGCAGGATAGGAATTACGGATATCTCCTGACCCACCCTCAAAAGATACACACACACCCACCTATGAGTTCCCCATAGCTACCATTAGCCATTCATTTCCAGATTGTATGCTAATAATAGAGTAGTCATCTTTGCTAGGAGAAGTATTCACAACGCTTACAGAGCACTCCTCTTTACACTTTAAAGAATACGGCATCTTCTCTTTGGAAATCATCTGTTCAGCCCTAGCACGTCCACATTTCCCATCCACTTCCAAGCATGTGAACAGCTTCCCTGTCCACCTTGTCTGTATCATATCTGAGAGTTTTGGACTAAAGTAGGTCAAATCCTACTATTTTTAAGTGGGCTATTCCAAAATATATAGTTATGACATACAGAATTCCTACCAGTTTGGGGTTATGGTGACAAAAAGTGCCTGTATACCACATTCCTACTTCTGAGATAATGATTGTAAGTCTCTCTTGGCATCTTCCTTCTTTCCTGATCCTGACTAATGAATTGAGATCAGCCAGTACCACCCATTGCTTGGATAGCTTTGGAAGAGTCTTAAAGTCTGTGCTTTGGGCATTAAAATACTGCCAGAATGTGACGTTAGAAAAATCAGCTAAAGTGAAAAATTATTTTGTTTTCAAAAATAATTTTTATGGTCACAGACTTAGCTTTGTTTTCTTTGCTTTCCATGGTTCACGCTTCCTTAGATGCTGACCAGAGATGCAGCCAGTATCAGTAGAGTTAGCTACTTTGAACAGCTGCAAGATTATTTTGAGGGATTTCTTAAAGGCCAACAGAAAATATAATAACCATTTTATCCAAAGAATGCTCTTTGATAAAGACTTAGCGTTGAACCTCTGAATCCACAGGAACTTGTTTGGTTCTATTGTTTTGTAAAGAGATTTCCCTTCAGTTGCATATTTTGAATTCTTGCACATGTGTGCATACTAAATCTGTTTCTTGAATAACAAGTAAGGAACCTTGAAGATCAGGATGTTCTGTATTTCTGGATTTCATGTTTTAAGTTTATTATATATATTTTGCCCTACAAGGTGGGCTTCTCATAGTCATGTGTACAGTTTATACTTCAGATGTAATAAAAATAACTTTTGAGAGATGACCTATTTCAGTCCCATAATAATGTAAACATTCTGTATTTCATAATCATCACAAAGGAAATCATATGGGTTAAGGATATTTATACCCAGGGATCATTAATGTCTGCAAGATTATTTGTTTGGAAAACCAGAAAATGACATTGATAACACAAAGAGGAAATGGACAAAAACTTTGGAACAGGAGAAGAAAAATGAAAGTTAATATACAAAGTTTCATTTCTTATGATGAATTGTAGGGTTTTTTTTTCATATTTTTTTTTGCATAGTCCCTTTAGCCTTTCTTTTTCCTTTCCTAATTTTAGATTTTAATACTAATTTACATGTGAATGACTTATTATATATATATTACACATATGTATATATAGGATACATGCATATGCATATATCTCATACATACAGTATTTTTCTTATCACATCCTTTTGAACCTGGCATAAAGAGAAGTCAGCTATCAATTCCATTTGAATATTTTCAACCTAAAACTCTTGCTATCTCAAAGAATCACAGTAAACCCACAAAACACGAGCTAGTCAACACTGAACTCCCACATATTAGACATGAGGAAGAAAACTAACCCACTTAGTAGTTACCATATATTCACCCATCCTGCAAATATATATGGAGTCACCACCTGTTCATTAGGCCCGAGAAAAGTCACTGTTCCCTTTGAATTTCTTTTCCAGATAAAGAGACAAAGAGCAGGTAAATAAATAAATGAATATCATCTCAAATAGTGGGAAGTGCTATGAAGAATATAAAACAAGTGGGCACCTGGGTGACTCAGCCATTAAGCATCTGCCTTTGGCTCAGGTCATGGTCCCAGGGTCCTGGGATCAAGTCCCACATCGGGCTCCATGCTCAGTGGGGCCTGCTTCTCCCTCTCCCACTCCCCCTGCTTGTGTTTCCTCTCTTGCTGTGTCTCTCTCTGTCAAATAAATAAAATCTTAAAAAAAAAAGAATATAAAATAAGAGAGTGACAGGCTCCAAGGACTCTACTTGGACTTTATTATATCTGTTTGAGGATACCCTGAAAACCATTGTTTTTGTACCTATTTTTAGATAAGAACCTCTGAGACTCAGAGCCTGAAGGCCTTGCCCCAAAACAAGAAGCATATATTAAGTGGCAAAATTAAGTTGTGTGTTTTTATCTCTGTAGTTCAAGGCCATGCTTTTGCCACCTGGTGTCCCTGAGGGAACCATTATTCAGGAACGCAGATATCAAGATACAAAAAAAATATATATATATATAAGTTTTCACATTACTTTTTTGGCAATATGTTCTTCTCAATAACTATCGAAGTACTATTTTTTGATCCTCCAAAAATTATATGTATTTTCATAGACAAGAAAAACTTGAAATCACCTTTAAAATTTTTTCTTCTATTGTATAACTAAAACAATATATTTAATAGAATGGTTCTTTGTTTTGTTGGAATCTTCTGAGAAATAAGTGGATTAATCTGTATATTTTTCTTTATTTATAAATTATTTAGCTGTGAAATGCAGCATGTGTCTCAGGAAGAGATTCATGGTTATTTGACTCATGTAACTTGTTTGATTTGACTAGTCTAACATTAGTTCTATTATCTTGATCAGCATGATATAAAAGTGAAGAAAACCAAACTGCGTAGGTTTTAACTGTTCCTGCTAGTTGTGAGATATCTGGATGTTTATTTTCTGTGCTGCCCTTTTCTTATTCGTAACACAGGAAGTGTAACAGTAAATCTAATGCATTAATTTATTCAATTCCAGTCAGGATATTGTTAAGGTGTGTTGACCCATGTAAAGCACCTCTAACCGTGTTTGGCATAGTAAGCATGTAATAAATGCTATCAATTATTATTTTTTGTGAAACGTTATTATCTTGCTCCATGTGAATGGTTGCAGACCAAAGGTTTCCTTCTGGAAACAATTTGAAAAATATTATGTAGCTCCCTCTTGTTTATAACACATATTAAAATTGCTTCCACGTACTCCCAAAGCATTTTCTACTGGAGTTAGTTTCCTGCAGTTAAGTACCACCCACAGATTGTGAATTTATTAAAGGTACTTTCCAGTATTTTTACTGTTGTGGTCTTCTAGTAGTTAATAAGCCCTTACAGTTTAAAAGATCATTGTTGGCCTTGATAAGAGTAGTGTCTTTGATTGGTTGGTAGCCCTCAGAGTGGGTTAAAGTGTATCGTAAAATCACTCAGGGTTTCAGACCACATGATGCAATCTAAAGTGGACATTTTTGTTGTTAAATTCATGGGAAAAGAAACTGGCTTGCTCTGAATACCTCTCCCTAAGTACTTAGTGAAGAAGCATTATCAATCTTATAGTAAGCACTCTCATGTAATATATGTATTTTTCTATAAAGCAAGTCATTGATGGTTTAATTTTGGAAAATGTGCCACATTTGAATGGAGTCACTTGTTTTCCCAGATGTATTTTCTCTAAACTGAGGCTGTTCAGTTGGGCTTCTGTGGTTTTAAGAGTTCAAGGATAATCTTATTGTGGATGAGATATTTAACTATAAACAGTTAATAACAATAGTTTCTGAGTGCCCATTACATTTCTGGCCTTGTTCTGGCAACAGGGGGATATATCAGCAAATAGAAGAGGCAAAACTCCCTATCATCCTGTGGTTTATATGCTGATATAGAAAGGCAGATCATACATAAGTACATTGCATAGCAAAATAGGAGGTGAAAAGTGCTATGGAGAGAAATGAATCATGGAAGTTAGCTAGAGAATGGTGGGGGTATGGTAGTCAAGTATGGTGGTAAGGAAAATAACTCACTGAGAGTGATGTTTTTACAAATACTTAAAGAAATTGCTGTTGCAAATCATGCAGATACTTGGGAAAGCAACATTTTTTGGCAAAAGGAACATCAAATGCAAAGGTTATAAGGTGAAAATGGTCTGCCATGTTTAAGGATCCTAAGGAAGACAGTATGGCTGAAAAACAGTTGGATGGGGGAAAGAAGTTCGACTAAATCAGAGAGTTAATAGAAGGGGGGAGAAAAGATTAGATCCTTCCCCTGTTGTCATTGTTAAAACATTGGCTTTTAGTCTGAGTGTTATGGAAATCCTACTGGAGAATTTTGGCACAGAGGTGACATAATCTGACTCACTGTTATAGGATCATTTTGGTTTCTGTGTTGTACATACGCTGAAAGGGAGAATTCAGGGAAACTGACATGTTGTAATAATGCAGGTGAGAAATGATGGTCTGTGGGCCAGACCAGTTGCAGTGGAGGTAGGAGAAGAGGATTATATGTAGGTAGAGCCAATAGGATTTTTTGATGGGTAGAATATGAAGTAAAAGATAGAAGGGTCAAATCTGACTCCATCTTTTGTTCTGTTTTGTTTTTAAGTTAAGGATGGAGATACCATTAATTGAGATGGTGAAGACTGTGAAAGAAATAGATTTGGGGGGGGAAATCAAGTGGACATATTTGTTTGAGAAGACAAGACTATTGGATGTCTAAGTGAGATGCCAGGAAGGCATTTGAGTATATAATTGCTAGAGTTTATGCAACATATCATTGGAGATATGAATTTGGCAGTTAGCCTATAGAAATTTTTAAATCCATGAGACTCTATAAGATAACTAAGGGATGTAGAAGAATTTGAAGGATTGAGTTCTGGGATTCTCTCAAGCAAGGAAAGTAGAGAAAAGAAGGATGAGCATCAGGGTGAACTGAAAAGAAGTGCCCAGAAAAATAATGTAGGAGAAAAATCAGGAGTTGAGGTGCCCAGGAAGTCAATGAAGAAAGTAAAGGAAAAGAGATTATCAGCAGTGTCATATTCAGCTAATGTGTCTTCAAAGATAAGTAAAAATTAACATTAAATTCAACAACAAAAGTTCACTGTTGACCTTGATAAAGGCAGTGTCTTTGAGTGTGGGAGCCATGGCACAATTAGGTTGGATACTTAAGAGCATGGGCTCAGGGGCTGTAGACAATTATAGATAATTCTTTCAAGGGTTTTTCCTGTAATGGAGACATGGGCAGTAGTAGTTGGGAGGAAAATAAAATCAAGAGATTTTTTTTTTATGAACTAAATTACACCATATTTATATTTTAGTTAAAATAATCTAGGAGAGAAATAATCCACGATTCAGAAGAGATGTGGGATAATCCATATGTTACTGAAGAAAATATTGATGAAATTCCATTCTTTTCTCTAAAAACAGGCTACTTTTATGTATTTTATTTTATTTTATTTTATTTTATATTTTTTAGGTAGGTTCCTTGTCCAGCAGAGAGCCCAGTGTGGAGCTTGAACTGAAGTCTGATGCTTAACTGACTGAGCCACCCAGGCGCCCCAGGCTACTTTTAGAACAAATATTAATGAAACTGGCTTGTTTTGCATATTGAACTATTATCTGGGTCATTGTCAGTGTCAGCTATTGTCTAGATGGAAAGAGAGGTCAAACAGATAAAAAACTATGTTTTAGGAGGAATGTGTTCAGTTTGATAGAGTGATACAGTTTTTTTTTTAATAAACATTTTATTTATTTATTTGACAGAAAGAGAGAGAGCACAAGCAGGGGGAGCAACAGAGGGAGAGGGAGAAGCAGGCTCCCCGCTGAGTAGGGAGTCTGATGTGAGGTTCAATCCCAGGACCCTGGGATCATGACCTGAGCCCAAGGCAGATGCTTAACGGACTGAGCCACCCAGGCGCCCCGAGCGATACAGTTTTTAAGTGGTATATATGTTAAGAAAGTTGATAAATAAAGATTTGGAAAGAAAACTCCAGAAAGGTGAAATAATAATCCCAAGTTCCTATAAGAGATAATTAAAAAAAAAAAAAAAAAAACAAAACTGATCCAAGTCTCCTGCTTTTCAGGTCAATGGTATTTATACTACAGTTTGTCTGCATCTAACCCTATTAATTCATAATAATTAAAATCTATTTAACACTGTATTTGAGCACTGTCCTAAACATTGATTGTGGAGGTTCACAAAGTGATGGAAGTTACACAATAATGTAAGATACAACATACGATGTAATATTACCATAGAAATATCACACAAAAAAACGTTCTTGGAATTAAGAAGATAATATAAAAATCACTGAGGTCTACCAAAGTTCAGTGATGTCCTCTGGGCAGGGTGAAAGAGAAGCAACATCATGAAACACTTTGGTTGTGTCTTTGGCTATGCATAAACCTGGAAGGCACATTAGGATGGTCATTGCTTAAGTAAAGGCAATTTTTTTTTTCTGGGATTAAACCCAGTCATCTCTTTTTCAGTTAAAAAAGTTCCTTTTAAACAGATGTTATATGTGGTTGTTTACTATTCCATAAATTATTAAGGAGATAAAATTTTGTATATGCAACTGCTTGTTTTAGGACTTCACTTACCTAAAATTTGACTCTAATTCCTTGGATCTTATTAAAGGAATTTTTACAATGAGATTCTTTCAACACGTGTAAAAATAAAAATTTAAGGTCATTTTAAAAAATGAATATCTTTTGTTTTTCATAGAAAATTTGACAAATTGCCTCTCTGCTTCTCAAGAACTAGTAATATATATTTTGCACTTTTGTAAGAGTCCTTTAAACATGCTGATTTAATCCTATTAATTAAAAAGAGGCATAAATTAGAACTAAGTGCTTTTTTACTTCCAAAGAAAGATACTCATAAAGAGATTTGTTTGAAGTCACAGTGAACCAGACACAGTCTAGAAAATAAGATAAATATTTCAGTAATCCCAGTGGCATGATGAACTGGAAGAAGCAATAGAATTTGTCTGTGGGTACATTATGTAAAAATGTAAGTAGAGTGTTTTGAAGAAGAATCTTGCTTTTCTAAGTAAATGCTAAATTTTCATATATAAAATATAGCTGTAATAGTTGACGGGGCTTCAAGTCAGAAGACCTAGATGTTAGCTCTTTCTCTGGCATGTACTGTTCATTAGAACGATGATTTGCTCTTTCCGAGTCTAGGTTTTCTCATCTGGAAAATAGTGGTAATCCTCTGGTTTTCCTTGAGGATCAAATTAAATAAAAGAGGGAAAGCTCCTTGAATGTTATAAAGCACAAAATGAATATTATGACAGGTTTCAAAGAGAGTCCAAACAATAGGTTATTGAATTAATTGAAGTAAAAATGGAAGATCTTAACAAATACAGTTATTTTTGGGCAACTCTGGTAGAATTTCTGCTGCTGCAAGTAACAGGAAATTTACTTGAAAGTCAAGAATAAATCATTGTCATTTTGTGTCTTCCTTCCAGGTTAATGCATATTAAGTATACATCCTTCTTTGTAAGAGAAAACTGAAGGCGAATAGTTCACATGTCATTGATTTAAACTAAGCAGGTCATTTATCACTTACAGCAATTAAGTTAGTTATAATTTAAGTTAGGTTAATTTAGAATAAATTAGGGATGTGCAGATTTGACCACTGTAGAATTGTAAAGGAAAAAAAAAACAACAATCTGGCCATCTTGCATAAATTAACACATGCCATGTTTTAAGTATTTGCAAGGAACTCTATCTAGTGTGGAAAAGAGGGGGTTCCAGCTCTTCTCTTCAGTGCAGTGGGGTCACTTTGCACTTTAGCTTTTCTACTCCAACTTTGGTTCGAGGATCCATAGCATCAGCATAATCTGGGAGCTTGTTAGAAGTGAACAAACTCAGCCCTTCACCCTCTTGTAAATGAGAAAGAAGAATCCCAGCTGATTTGAAAGCATGTTAAATCCTAAGAAGCTCTGTTCTAGAGTGTTCTGTTTTAGACCTCCTTCTCTTTCCCCACCCCCACCCCCAAGCATTTGGAGATAACAATAGGAACCTTTCATGACTGCAAAGCATTAGAGCCACAGTTGGGTCTCCTAATGGCACATTAACCTCTCTAAATTATTAATAAGCCTGTAATAAATTCTGATTTAGATGGAAGGTAGGTAAACCAACACACATAAGAATCACTAGTTTGAAAAATTGTTAGTTAAGTGTTTATTAGACTTCTTATGTGCAAGAAGTGGTGATGAATTACAGCATTGATTTAGACATTATTCTTATCTGCAAGGGCTTCTAGTTTTTTTTTAAGGGACAAAATAATTGCAAATATATTAATGCCATAGGATTAGGACATTTTTTGAAATGAATGCCATTGACGAATTTTGAATAAGATTGGGTATGAAATGGAACTTTGAACATTGGACAAAACTCGGACTTTATTGAATGAAGTATATATTGGCATTGGAGGATTTTGGTCATGAAATTGACCTAACTTAATTGTGATTTAGGAGGAAAAAACAGAATAGACAGCATCATGTGGTAGAGATTGGTGAAGAAGGAGGGCATAGAACAAAGTTGTTTATAAGTTAGTTATAGTAATTTAGAGAAGGAGTAATAGGGATCTTGGCTTGGCTGACAATAGGAGTAAATATTTGAGAAGGAAGAATAGAAAATTTGCATGATCAAATATGTAAGACTAAATTTAGCTGGATGTTGGTGTGAGGGAAGTGAAATAGACTTAGAAGTACCAATTATTTAAATACAGGAAAAAAGAGTTAAGGGACCAAGGAAGGAAAACTAAAAAGGATTTTGATTTTTTCAGCCTGGGAGCTAAGTCATGTCATTAAGTCATTAAACTCAGTAAGATCAGTTGATTAGGGGAAAAGGACAGTATGAAGCAGTCTATTGGAAATTCTGAACTGTGATTTGAGAGAGGCAGTGTTGTTTTAGGTGTCCATTTCAAATTCATCAGCAGAGATCTAGCAATTTGTAAGACAAAAACAATTATAGGAAACTATAAATGGAAAACATAATTTCATTGCTTGTGCCCTATGAATATGGCTTGAAATTCAGGAAAACATTATTCTATGACTGTATTTTTAATCTCCCTCTTGGAAGTCTGTGTGCGTATTTTAATGCATAGTCTCTGCACGCCTCTACCAGGAATATCTTCCTTGAGCATGTAAATAGAGGACATTTTCTGTAGAAAATCTAGAGAAAAATTCTACCAGTAATTGACATCTGTTTGTTGGGAATGAAAAACCAAACTAAAATTTTCCTGAATCACTGGAAATTAAATTTTAGATCAGATGTCACACTGAGTGCCCAGCATGGTAAATGAAAAACAGGAACAAAAACAAACAAAACCTAAGACATATTCAGTCCAATTATTTTAAACTTCATAATAGCAAGAGTGAAGAGGTGATTCAAATAACTTCCAGAAACAATAAAGACATATTCAAAGGCTGGGGATACGATGACATGAGACTTCTCAATCATGACTTTGAAACCCAGAACGTCGTGTTCACATGCCTCAGATCACTGAGGGTGAATGCTATTCAACCCAGAATTCTGTAGTTAGCCCACCTGTTAATAAGGGTAAATTAGAGGCATTTTTACACATGGAAAGTTTCAAAAATTTAAGTTTCAGTCACCCTCTCTTAGGAAGCTTCTGGAGATGTGCTCACCGAAGTTAAGAAAATAAATCAAGGAGGAAGACACAGGATCTAGGAAAGATGGGATTCATAATAGGAGAGAGGTAGAAGGAAGTTTGAGAAAGCTGTCTCTCAGGTGAGAGAACAACCAAGCCAGTTTGTAGGGAGAAGAAGAAAGGGCCCGGTAGAGATGTCTCCAGGAGAAAAACAAAAAATAATCTGATAGAATATCATATGAAAATTTTAGGGAGGCACTGTTCAGAAAGTGTGGAAAGATTTGATCATGATTTTAAAACTAAGCAAATGTCACAAACCGGGAAACTATTAATTAAAGCAACAGTATTTTTCAAGAAAGAAAGTATAAATCAGAAAACTACTTTTCTCAGTAGGGAAGAATATTTACATTGCGATAATAATGGAATCATTGAATACAGCTTTCATGAAAATGGGCATGTTATTATGTCAGGAGCTTGGTTGGAAGGAAAGAGGTGGCATCAGAAAGCTAAAATTCTCAGCTTCTGTAAATGGGAATTCAATGAAAATGTCTGAAATAATGTTTTAAAAGATAGTAGTATATTCATATTATTTAGAAACATAAAAAGGAGGGACACCTGGGTGGTTCAGTCGCTTAAACGTCTGCCTTCGACTCAGGTCATGAACCCAGGGTCATGGGATCGAGTCCTGCATCGGGCTTCTTGCTCAGCAAGGAGGCTGCTTCTCCCTCTGCTTGCCTCTCTCTCTCTCTCTCTGACAAATAAATAAAATCTCAAAAAAAAAGAAATATAAAGAGGAATAGAAAGTAAACTATTAAATGTTTTATTATGAGGACTAGATTAGAGGTGGACAGAGGAGGAGACAGATGCCTTACCTATGCCTTTTAATGTTACTTTTTGGTATGCATATACTTAATTTTGATGAGTATAATTAATTTAAAAAACTAATGTTAGAGAACATTGTCCTTTTAAAAATTATTCTCATAGCTCTTTGCTCTGTACATTAATTTGTCGTGATCTTAGCTTGAGGAATTATTTGTTCCTATCATATTTTTGCCTTGCTATTTAGAATCCATAGTAGGTGGTGTTTTATGGTATGTCCCTCTGATTTTGTAAAAATTAAATTTACATACTTGATTGAAAACCAGTCCATATTCATTTGTGACATGGTGTCTTGATTTTAAACATTCCTTAAAATTTCAACAGTGAGAAAATCTCAAGGCTATGAAGGGAGTTAAGAAAATAATTGTCACAGTAGAATCAGCCTTCCCGGAATTATCCTGTCAACCACTTCTGAGGAAGTTTGTTCTATTATAACCTTGTTTTTCTGGAAATATACTAGGTACTTATAATGTTAGTCTTTTTTTATAGGTCAGTGGGAAAAATTATCGTAGCAAAGCTTCTGAGAATTTAAAAGAACTAATTCAAAGTAAGAATGTAAAAGGACTCATAATCATAAATTATGACTCTCATGTGTGATGGATTATATAAGGCATCTGCTGTTGAAAGCTAGCCAATTAAGAATAAACCTGTGTTTCAAAAGCATAGATGTTGATGGAAGTGTGACAGTATAAAATTGCCACTCTCTCCTGCACATCCTGTCCTGGCAAGAACAAACCTCTAATGATATAATAGCCTTTATTTGTTTCTAATTTATGTTTCCTTACATGGTACCGTCTGATTTATTATTGACATAGATAATGTTCTAATACCTAACGAGCAGAATGATCTTCAACATTCCATTGCAAAAGAGCAAATGATAATCTGATTTTTTTTTTTTTTTGAAGGAAGAAAACAGGGCTGGACTTCTTACTTAGGAAAGTGTACAGATAATCAAATACCTACCATTTTGAAGTAGTCTTTTGTAAGGATTTTACATTTAAATAATATTTTTTTATATATTTGATATTGTTTGAGCAGCTAGTTATGGAGACTGAGTGTACATAAACAGAGAATAATTTGTGTTTTTGATAGGTGGAAGTGAGCTATCTTGGTAACCAAAATCTTTTCATATGATCTCAAGCCTCAGAAAACCAACTGAAAGTCAGGTGGGGCCAATTTAAGATGAGTTAAATTTCCAAAGTTTGATTCCAAGACAGAATCCATGCCTTTGCTTGGACCAAACACTGAGGAAGCAAATACAAGTTCACAGAGAGCCAAAGGAACTCAATGAGCCACAACATTAGGGACTAATTTTCATTTTGGAATGAATAGCTAGCTCCCATTACTCCACTCCTGACCCAAACCGAAAACAGGCTTTTTTGGGGGGGAATGGTTTGGTAGCCAAAACATTTCTGGAAACTATGGGAATAAGGAATTCCACAGAAGGAATCTTTAGATACTAACAGTCAGCATGAAAGCCCTGGGTATTCAGAGATCAAGGAAGGAAAGCTGAATTTATGGGGAAGACAATAATAAAAACTTCTCTACTTCTTTACTTAGCTTTTCAAAGAACACATTGGAGAGGTGACCATATTTCAAGAAACCTCAGAACTGCCTTACTGATATAATGGTCATTTCCTTTCAGGAAAAATAAGAGTGGATGTGGCAAGGATTTGTGCTAAATATCTTTAGATGGTAGGGAGAAGCAATCGGGTTTTGATCTGGGTCCATTTTGTGTTGGAAGCTTTCTCTGCTGAGGAATTCTATTCCTTACATTGGAGTAGATTAACAATTGACTTTCCTCCAAGGTGGTTTTCTTTTTACCCCACAAAGTTCTGCCTTTAGTAACTTTATCTTCTTAAAAAAAATGTTAAGTGTTCTTCTTTAAAGGATGTGGGAAGCCATTTTTTAGCTATGTAGTCTTCTTGTGAGAGAGACTGTCATCTCCACCCAGTTCAGGATTTCTAGCAATAAATGTGATTTCAAGGGTATGGGATCTTGTACACTTAAGTCAAACATTGAGGAAGTCTGTGTTGCTTAATCCTAAATTTATTAGATTCAAAGTGACTAACCACTCCCTTCCTTTCTGGGGTGAAGAGGAAGAATGTAGACCATCAGGTCAAATGTTCTTCAGGCTGAATGAACAATTGTATTAAGGGACACTAAAAGGGAGATACAAAGAATTCTTTTCAGAACAGATGTTTATTTCAAATAGGAGCAGGGATTATGGGATCTGTAGCCTTCCCCTCACATAGAGGGGCATCTGGCTGTGAGTGAGGAGTTTCACTGTTGCTGAGCTTCACCATTAAGAGCAAATTGGTTTTGTGAAGCCCACTTAACCATTCTGGACCTCACTGCATTGGTAACACGTGAGTCCAACAAGGATCACTGATAGAATGAATTTCCTTTTAGTTGGAATTTCTTTATGTTATATTTCTGTTTTTCCCAAAGGTAGAGGCGATCTGCTCCAAGGGACAGAGCAATGCCCAGGAATAGGTGTGGATGAGAGTTTACTTCATACCTCCTTAATTTTAACAAAGTCAGGCATAAGGTTCTAATGCCATAGAACTCGATTATTGGAAGGAGCTTAGAGACCATTCCGTGTCTCCACCCGCACATAATGATGAGAGAACTGAAGTAGCATTATTTGTCTTGCTAAAAGAAATGCAGATGGGGATTTCTTTCCATTTTACTATTAAAGATTTAACAGTCTACGACTTTTAAGTACTCTTGGCCTCCATCACAAGCATATTTCATTTTTGCTGTGGATGAGCATTTCCTCTGCACTAGGCTGTCAGATCCATGAGCGTGGAACTTGCTATCAGAGTCTTTGCAACATGTGCAGAGTACCTGGTGGTCTTAGGTGACTCAGTTGTTTGCCTTCAAGGTCAAGTTTTATAAAGGTAGTGACTCATTTTTTTTAATGCTAGAAATGAGAAATTATTCTAAATATGGTTATTAACTACAGGTGGGAAATACAGTTTCTGTGACTTTTGGAGAGGTATTAGGAGATGTTGATGAAGACTCTGGACATAACCTTCAGAAAAATGCACATGCACATATAGACATAGGAAAAATCATGTTATTTATAGGGTTTTTGATCCTCAGAACCATCCTGTTGCTCTGCAGTGGCTTATTGATCATGGAGCATGAACACTTTGTGTCATCATTTGATTAAAATCCATCATGGAAATAATTTCCATGTTTACCCTAGTGGAATAAATTAACAATCCTTGTTTCATTTATTTCAGAAATAACCAGCTTGTAGCTTTTCCAAAAGTATATTGCTAGACCAAGAGTGGGAGTTTGAGGGCCTGGGACATTGAGTGACACTACAAACTGAGAATAAGGTGATAGGACAATGAATTGCTAAAAGAACAGTTAGAAGGAGTGATTATGGTGGATTAGGTCAAAGGTTTAGGTAGAACAAAGAAAGCAGTTAGGACCTAGAGGCAAATGCTGCTGTCATCTGAGGAGATGTGAGGCTGGCTGAGTTTGTACAGAGCAGGCCTTCTCTGAATGGCACGTGTGAAGCAACATGCTCACCCCACCATGCAGAGTTTCTGTTCAAAGGATTATAAACTGTGGACAGTCTTAAATTTAAAATTACATGTCTGAGAGTTGCCAGTTTAGGAGAAGAAAAAAATAAAGCTCTGAAATACATTGCCAAATTTTAGTCTTTAACGTTCATGAGTTTTCAGCCTGTAGAGCCAGCATCCATTTCTGATTCCAGAAATCCTGGGAATGTATTAGCTTTAGGTGTGAAGATGCGGGCTCTGGACTTAAATACCACCACCTCTGGTGTTTTTTTTTTTTTTTTTTTTTCCCGGGCTTTAGTTGATGATACTGTGGAAACAAAAATGACTTTGCTTGGTTTGGCAGAAATGCAAGAAAGATAAGCTGCTTGGGGAAGAGGGAACCTGTTCCAATCCCTGTCCCAAGGTCTTTTCAAAATGTATGCGTCAGCCTGAGAAATTTTCATATGTAATGCCTAAGTCTAATTATTTAGTTTGGCTACAAAGGATTGGCGAAGCATGCTTTTAATCGTTTTGATGCTAACATTGTCACAAGGCAACATTAAATCATTTTGAAATGATAATACTTTACGTTAGTCACTATTTTCGCAGCTGTTTTTCCTTGTCACATTTGAAACTAAACCCAATAGAATTGGCTATAGTAAAAGAAAAGAAAGCAAGTGACTACCTCAAGTTTATTTTCCTGGCGGTACCACTAGAAACAACAAATGAGATGCAAGATTCTTAAACGTCTTGCTCCCCTCATTGGCATTGCTATAATTCAGGGACTTAACATCTTTCAGAAACTTCTGGGTAGTCCCCTTGCTCCCACTTTTCCAATTCTCATCCATCCTGAACACTGCAGCCAGACTTTTTTTCCAACACTCAGTTAAAGTCTTTGTCACTTTTCTGTGTAATATGTTTTAGTGGCTTCTTGTTACCTAGATGATAACAAAACTCCCCAGCGTGCCATTTTGGGCTCGATTATCTGGAGGCTGCCTTGATGTCCAGCCTTACATATTCTGTATGTTCTAGCATACCAAACTATACTTCAATTCCACAAATATTAGTAAGTACTTAATTTGTCTCCAAGACACTGAGCTAGTGCTGTGGATTCGAAGATAAGTTAGACATAGTTTTTGTGCTGAAGGAGCTCACACTGCAGAGTAGGAGACATATTAAAAATGCAGTGTGTGAGGGCACCTGGGTTGCTCAGTCGGTTAAGTGTCTGCTTTTGGCTCAGGTCATGATCCCAGGGTCATGGGATTGAGCCCCACATTGGGCTACCTGCTTAGCGGGGAGCGTGCTTCTCCCTCTCCCTCTGCCCCTCCCCCTGCTTGTTTTCTCTCTCTCAGATAAATAAAATTTTTTAAAAATTTTTTTAAAATGCTGTGTGTGAATGTGATATATGATGATATATGCCCTAGTACATTCCCGTGTTCTTCTGCCTTGAATAAACTTTTCTTTATATCTTTCCTGTAAAGCTTCCATTTGTCTTTCAACACTATTGTCAATTATCATCTTCTTTTATACGGTGATGCACAATTACTTGAAAGATTTCTTTTGTGTATAGTTGTATTAGAATTTATTTCACTTATATTGTATTTTGTGTATGTATCTATTTATGGATTGTTCTGTGAGCCCCTTGAAGGCAGGGCTTGGTCAGGACTACACCCTTAACTACATGCTCAATACCTAACATGTAATAGATTCTTATAAATATTTGTGGACTGGATAGCTTTTTTTTTTTTTTTTTTAAGTAGGCTCCATGCCCAGTGTGGAGCCCAGTGTGGGGCTTGAACTCATAACCCGGAGATCAAGACATAAGCTGAGATCAAGAGTTGGACACTTAACTGAGCCACCCAGGTGCCCCCTGAATAGTTTTTTAATATTAGTCCACTATTATAAAAAAAAAATACAGAGAAGTTCTCATCTTCACGACTCAGGTTTAATGGAAGACAAGATAACATTCTTCTTTGATAGAACTTACTTTTCCCAAACTGGAATTTAATAATCATACTCAAAGTAACAGTTAATATTTATTGAACTTTTCCTATCTTCAAGCTATTGTTTTAAGAACCTTATATAATTATCTCCTTTAATCATCCTAACACTTATATGAGTTGGGAAATATAATGACTTCCTTTTTATAGATTTTGTAGAAAGTTTAAAAAATACATCATCATGATTGTAATAGCTGATATATAGCACTTACTGTGTACCAGGCACCATTATAATGCTGATCGTATATTAAGTCCTTTATTCTTCACACCTCCATGATTTATTAATAGCTTATATTATTCTTTCCTCAGCTCTGCTTTATAGTTAGTATGGAATGTTTATTGGATATGAGTCCTACAAAAATAAGCTTACTGTATTTGGAGATGCTAGAAAATATTATTCCATGTGCCTCTGGTCTGAAAAACTATTAAAGTTATATCTAGCTTAATAGAAAATAATTAGTGTAGAGTTCAGACTTGTATCCAGTGTACATAAAGCATGATTCATAAACATTAATAAGACCACCCTGACCTGAGAAATTGATATATAGTATCATATATTCTTGAGCATACAACCTTTTGGTTTGTCAAAACTAAGATCAAAATCTGTCTTGCTCAATAAGGGAAGTAACATTTAACCATTGTAAATTAGGAAAGAGTGAAGGGAATTCTCAAAAATATGAAATAATAAAGCCCACAGTTGATGTGTGGAACATATAGGCTTTAAATTTCAAAGACCAAAGATAAATTTTATTAGGGGTTGAAAACTGCCATAATACATTTTAAGCAGTATCTTGATACCTATTTCTGAGACATTGTCTCTTTATATTTTTCTCATCAATTAATAATGACTTACTTGAAAATAATGTTTTAGTTTTAAGGTCTAGAAGTATCTAATGGACCTTAATAAGTAATGAGTGATATTATTACTTTATTGGTATTTAGTATTATACAGTTGTAGAAAATGAGAAGGTATGACAAGTACTTGAGGCAAAATCTATTGAAAAGATTTGGATTTCTGTAAACCCAGACCTAAGTTTAAATAAGAGTCGGTCCATATCACAACTGTGAATGAAAAAAAGAATTAGAACTTACAGACAAGTGTCAAAGAGAAATGGGGACTGGGACTGAGGTTATAGCATCAGTTTTACCACCATGTGATGTTGTGACTTTAGGGCATGTGGCTTCACCTTGGAGGAATTAAACACCTTCGTTTATAAAATCATGAATTTGTATTAATTGATTTTCAAGGTCCCTTCCTGCTTTACAATTTTGATCCCATTATTGGTTCAGGATCATATATCTTTCAGAATCCATTTTCTTACATTTGGGTTTCTCTGTTTACTTCATGAATACATAAAATAGGAACAGTATAATCCTCCAAACACAGTCATGAATCTTAACATTATCAAAAGTAGAGGGCAGAGAAATGCTCTGAGGTTTATCACACACTTAGTTTGATGCTTATTTTGCATATATTGATTGATTTAACCAGTGTGCAAATGTACTGTAGATTGATGTTTTAATTTATAACTTAAGAAGATGACCAGAGTTGTGAAATATTTTGCATTTAATTGCTTTGATACTCATTTTAGTATCTTGCATTTTTTCATGTGTAAGATCAATATTGTATCAGTAAAATACAAATGTCATAAATCACACTGATTTCTAAATGAATGTGTGCTTAAAACTGTATATTGTTTGCTTATATCTAAATTGGAGCATTTGTGCTGTATATATTCATTTACAGAGTGCAAAAATGTATGTATTGAGGCAAATAAGTATTTTTCTAATTAATTTTTTCTTTCTTTCTATTTCTCTTTTACTTTCCCATAGACTTGCTGCTTTCAAATAGCTGCATTCCCTTTTTGGGTTCATCAGAAGGACTAGATTTCCAAACCATCCTGTTGGATGAGGAGAGGGGCAGGCTGCTTGTAGGAGCCAAGGACCACATCTTCCTGCTCAGTCTGGTTGACTTAAACAAAAATTTTAAGAAGGTTAGTTTATTTATTTGTAGTTGACTGAATATGCATTTATCTTCATCCATGCCTTTCTTTTAAGTGACTCAGTGTCAAATGCACTAGGTCTTTTACATGTCCAAAAAGAACACATTAAAAGAACACCTTGCTTCAGATACACATTTTGGATTTTTGTGGATTTAAGTACATATACATGTTCTCTGTTAAGAGTGAATAAGCATCATAATAAAGCCTTTGAAGATATGAATGAAAGAGATTATACAAGAGAAAAGCAATGGTTTAGATTGAAAAGCTGGCAAATGAGTTATTCATCAATAATTAACATTTATATCTATAGCAATTATTGTAGAATTAAATTTTTATTAACTTTCAATGAACAAATAACCATACTTTAAATTGGCAGTGTGACTATGGTGGCATTTTAACACCACACTGTTTGTTTTTTTTTTCCACGTGTTTATTTTTTAATTCAATAGTTTTCTCCTATGGCCCATATCACACTGAGAGGGTGAAGATTAATAATACCCCCAACTATGGGCTCATGAAGAACAATCTACCACTAAAAGAAAATATATGCTAGTTATAGAAAAAACAAAAGGCAGCTGCTGTTGTGCTTTACATTTTCAGTTAGCAAACTGAAAATTTCCTTTTGCCCAAAGGAAAGAGTGCCACACTTTAGACCTTATAAATTATGATCAAGTGGTACTTTAGCAAATGCCAATATCTGTGCAAGCCAAGATGGATGCCAAGACTGAAAGGGATTGAATGATGAGAAGACATAATGCATGACCCATTCTGCATCTACAAAACATCTTAGATTGTTTTTTTTTTTCTCTCCTTTTTCAGAAGTATTGCCAAAAAAAAAAAAAATGCTAGGAGCCATTACAAGATTTCAGGTCAATAATCTCCAATATTGAATTAATAGAGGATTCTTTCCATTCAAAAAAGAGCTGTTTATAAGTCATCATAGGACTTTGAAGCTTCAAATAGCTTTCACCTACAATGACCACTTTAACTTAAACCTCTAATTTTTGAAATACATTTAATAACTATTCATTGCTCAGTTATTTGAATATCATTCAGGACTAAGGGCTTTAGTCTACATAGGCAAAATATTTATCTCCATATGTGTTAATATTGCTTAATTAATGCCTGCATCAGAAACAATGTTTTTTGCCTTTTAATAATTTAATTTTTAAGTAGTTCTTCTGTCCAGTTTTGAAGTCCACCAAAAGAAGGTGATATCTGTTATGAATGCTCAGGCTTGATAAAAAAAAAAATAATCTTTAAATGCAAATGTATATGCATGTATTAGATAATTCTAAAAGAAAGTGTGAGGGTAAAATGTTGCCAGTAGTTGTTCTTGACTTGTGATAATCCAAATACACTTAGAAACTCATAAGATTATCTTCTTAAAAAAATATTATTCTGTAGTTTGATAAGCAGTGAGTTATGTGCTAGAATTTGAAAAGCTTACCTTCATTCTGCCATTATAGTTCCATTTCATTTATTTTTTTTTAATTTAATTTTATTATGTTATGTTAGTCACCATACAATACATCACCAGTTTTCGATGCATTGTTTCGATCCACGATTCATTGTTTTCATACAACACCCAGTGCTCCATGCAGTACGTGCCCTCCTTAATACCCACCACCGGGCTAACCCATTCCCCCACCCCCCTCCCCTCTAAAACCCTCAGTTTATTTCTCAGAGTCCATAGTCTCTCATGGTTTGTCTCTCCTTCTGATTCCCCCCCTTCATTTTTCCCTTCCTTCTCCTAATGTCCTCCATGCTGTTCCTTATGTTCCACAAATAAGTGAAACCATATGATAATGGACTTTCTCGGCTTGATTTATTTTACTTAGCATAATCTCCTCCAGTCCCAACCATGTTGATGTAAAAGTGGGGTATTCATCCTTTCTGATGGCTGAGTAATATTCCATCGTATATATGGACCACATCTTCTTTATCCATTCATCTGTTGAAGGACATCTCAACTCTTTCCGCAGTCTGGCTATTGCGGACTTGCTGCTATGAACATTGGGGTGCATTATGGCCCTTCTTTTCACTACATCTGTGTCTTTGCGGTAAATACCTAGTAGTGCAATTGCTGGTTCATAGGGTAGCTCTATTTTTAACTTTTTGAGGAATCACCACACTGTTTTCCAAAGTGGCTGTACCAACTTGCATTCCCACCAACAGTGTAAGAGGGTTCCCCTTTCTTCACAACCTCTCCAACATTTGTTGTTTCTTGCCTTGTCAATTTTTGCCATTCTAACTGGTGTAAGGTGGTATTTCAATGTGGTTTTGATTTGAATTTTCCTGATGGCTAATGATAATGAACATTTTTTCATGTGTCTGTTAGCCATTTATATGTCTTCTTTGGAGAAGTGTCTCTTCATGTCTTCTGCCCATTTTTTGACTTGATTATATGTTTTTTGGGTGTTGAGTTTGAGAAATTCTTTATAGGTCTCTGATACCAGCCCTTTCTCTGTAGTGTCATTTGCAAATATCTTCTCCCATTCTGTGGGTTGCCTCTTTGTTTTGTTGACTGTTTCCTTTGCTGTGCAGAAGAGTTTTATCTTGATGAAGTCCCAAAAGTTCAATTTTGCTTTTGTTTCTGTAGCTTTTGGAGATGTATCTTGAAAGAAGTTGCTGTGGCCAATGTCAAAGAGGTTACTGACTATGTTCTTCTCTAGGGTTTTGATGGATTCCTATCTCACATTGAGGTCTTTCATCCATTTTGAGTTTATCCTTGTGTATGTGTTAGAGAATGGTCCAGTTTCATTCTTCTGTATATAGCTGTCCAATTTTCCCAGCACCATTTATTGGAAAGACTGTCTTTTTTCCATTGCATATTTTTTCCTGCTTTGTCAAAGATTATTTGACCATAGAGTTGAGGGTCCATATCTGGGCTCTCTATTCTGTTCCATTGGTCTATATGTCTGTTTTTGTGCAAGTGCCATGCTGTCTTGGTGATCACTGCTTTGTAATATAGCTTGAAATCAGTCAACGTGATGGCCCCCGCTTTGTTTTTCTCTTTCAACATTCCCTTGGCGATTTGGGGTCTTTTCTGATTCCATACAAATTTTAAGATTGTTCCAGCACTTTGAAAAATGTCATTGGAATTTTGATCGGGATGGCATTGAAGGTGTAGATTGCGCTGGGTAGCACAGACATTTTAACAATATTTATTGTTCCGATGGAGGAACATCAGAATAACGTCAGAACTATCCACAGAGACCTGGCAAGCCAGAAAGGCCTGGAAAGACATATTCAGGGTGCTGAACGAGAAGAACATGCAGCCAAGAATACTTTATCTGGCAAGGCTGTCATATAGAATGGACAGAGAGATGCAGAGCTTCCAAGATGGGCAGAAACTGAAAGAATATGTGACCTCTATGCCAGCCCTGCAAAAATTATTAACGGGGTTCTACAAAAAGAGAAAGACCCCAAGAGTGATATAGAAAAGAAATTTACAGGGACAATCTATAAAAACAAGTTCTTCACAGGCAACATGATGACAATAAATTCTTATCTTTCAATAATCACTCTCAATGTGAACGGCCTAAACGCTCCCATAAAATGGCACAGGGTTGCAGATTGGATAAAAAGACAGGACCCATCCATATGCTGTCTACAAGAGACTCATTCTGAACCTAAAGATACATCCACACTGAAAGTGAAGGGATGGAGATCCATCTTCCATGCCAACGGACCTCAAAAGAAAGCTGGGGTAGCAATTCTTATATCAGACAAATTAGATTTTAAACTAAAGACTGTAGTTAGAGACACAGAAGGACACTATATTAGTCTTAAAGGGTCTATCCAACAAGAAGATCTAACAATTGTAAATATCTATGCCCCCAACATGGGAGCAGCCATCTACATAAGCCAACTGTTAACCAAAATAAAGAGTCATATTGATAATAATACATTAATTGTAGGAGACCTCAATACTCCACTCTCAGCAATAGACAGATCATCTAAGCAGAAAATCAACAAAGAAACAAGAGCTTTGAAGGACACACTGGACCAGATGGACCTCATAGATACATACAGAACATTCTACCCTAAAACAACAGAATACTCATTCTTCTTGAGCGCACATGGAACTTTCTCCAGAATAGACCACATACTGGGTCACAAATCACGTCTCAACTGATACCAAAAGACTGAGATTGTTCCCTGCATATTCTCAGACCATCATGCTTTAAAACTGGAACTCAATCACAAGAAAAAAATTGGCAGAAATTCAAACACTTGGAAGCTAAAGACCACTCTGCTCAAGAATGTTTGGGTCAACCAGAAAATCAAAGAAGAACTTAAACAATTCATGGAAACCAATGAGAACAAAAACACATCAGTCCAAAACCTATGGGATACTGCAAAGGTGGTCCTAAGGGGGAAATACATAGCCATCCAAGCCTCACTTAAAAAAATAGAAAAATCCTGAATTCACCAAATAAACACACCTTAAAGAACTAGAGAAAAAGCAACAAATGATGCTGAAGCCATGCATTAGAAGAGAAATAATTAAGATTAGAGCAGAGATCAATGAATTAGAAACCAGAAACACAGTAGATCAGATCAACAAAACTAGAAGCTGGTTCCTTGAAAGAATTAATAAGATCGATAAACCACTGGCCAGACTTATCCAAAAGAAAAGGCAAAGGACCCAAATTAATAAAATTATGAATGAAAGGGAAGAGATCATGACTAACACCAAGGAAATAGAAACAATTATTAGAAATCATTATCAACAACTGTATGCCAATAAATTGAGCAACCTGGAAGAAATGGATGTCTTCCTGGAAACCTATAAACTCCCAAGACTGAAACAGGAAGAAATTGACAACCCTGAATAGGCCAATAACCAGTAACGAGATTGAAGCAGTGATCAAAAACCTCCCAAAAAACAAGAGTCCTGGGTCTGATGGATTCCCTGGGGAATTCTACCAAACATTCAAAGAAGAAATAATACCTATTCTCCTGAAGCTGTTTCAAAAAATAGAAACCTAAGGAAGGCTTCCAGACTCATTCTATGAGGCCAGCATTGCTTTCATCTCCAAACCAGGCAAAGACCCCATCAAAAAGAAGATTTTCAGACTGATATCCCTAATGAATATGGATTCCAAAATGCTCAACAAAATCCTAGCTAATAGGATCCAACAATACATTAAAAGGCTCATCTACCACGACCAAGTGGGATTTATCCCCTGGATGCAAGGGTGGTTCAACATTCGCAAATCAGTCAATGTGATAGAACACATTAATAAGAGGAGAGAGAAGAAACATATGGTCCTCTCAATTGATGCAGAAAAAGCATTTGACAAAATATAGCATCCTTTCCTGATTAAAACTCTTCAGAGTATAGGGATAGAGGGAACATTCCTCAAGTTCATAAAGTCCATCTATGAAAAACCCACAGCAAATATCGTCCTCAAGGGGAAAAGCTGAGAGCCTTTGCCTTAAGATCAGGAACACATCAAGGATGCCCACTCTTGCCACTTGTTCAACATAGTACTGGAAGTCCTAGCAACAGCAATCAGACAACAAAAAGAAATAAAAGGTATTCAAATTGGCAAAGAAGAAGTCGAACTCTCTCTTTTCACAGATGTGGAAAACCCAACGACTCCACCCCCAAATTACTAGAATTTATACAGCAATTCAGTAATGTCGCAGGATAGAAAATCAATGCACAGAAATCAGTTGCTTTCTTATACACTAACAATGCAGCTGTAGAAAAAGAAATTAGAGAAATGATTCCATTTACAATAGCACCAAAAACCATAAGATACCTCGGAATAAACCTAACCAAAGAGGTAAAGGATCTATACTCTAGGAACTACAAAACACTCACGAAAGAAATTGAAGAAGACACAAAAAGATGGAAAAACATTCCATGCTCCATTTCGTTTATTTTTAAGGGTATATTTTATCCTTAGTAATTAAAAAAAAAAATATTTGTATTGGACAGCCTATTGATGGTATCAACTAATATCTCAATCATCAGTAAATATATCAAGAGAAAACTCCTTTTATGAAAGCCACCAAAGAAAATCCTAGTCAGATTCACAGTTTTGCTTTAAGAGCTGCTACATAACTAACAAAGCATTTTTCCAAATATGTCTCAGTTTTAGTGTAATAGAAAAAAGCAATTCATACTTTCAAGGGAATTTGTCCTTGTGCAATTCTCTGCCTTCAGGGATTAGAAGAAAAAGTTCATTTATCTGAAATGAGTGTATTAGATCATTGCTTAAAATAAATTCTGATAACATAACTTCCTTCTGTGACTATTTTAAGCAAATCTCTCTTTGGCTGCATTCCATCCTTGAAATGTGCTAATATTTAATAAAATAAATGTTTATGAAATATTGATTTCCCTCATGATACTATTGAAATAAATGGTTATTTGAACACATTGTAAAATTAAGGTCTATGCTAGAGATTTTCTGCCCGACTGATATTCCTTTGTCTTTATAATGTATAATTCAAGAAGAGGTTATGTATACAAAGGAAATAACTTATATTTATGTAGGTATCCACATTGAAAATTTATCTAAATCACTCCAGTGCTAAAAGGTACTCCACAGTAGCAAGTTTAAGTGTCAAAATGGAGTGCTTTAGCAGTGTTTAGACCTATGTGGTTTGCATTGGCTCTATGCCCTTCGGCAAAAATCCAAACTTCTCTGTGGAAGAAACCACACATGTTGGGACTCTGTGGGGCTGAAGGATGTCCTTTGTACGCTCTAGACTTAAAGCAATCTACAACACATAATTGAGTTAGGAGTGACTGGTTGGGGATATTTTCCTCTGGCAAGTTAAAAAAAAAATCTGTAGAAAGTATTCAATTGAAGTGTCAAAATTTAGGATATGTGTTTACTTAAAAGTGTTTGTACAAACAAGGATGTGCCTGTTGAAAAATGGCCATCATTACTTCATATTTGCCACAGGCCTTTAGTGTGGAATCACCGGGATTATAGCAACATCTTTAACCAAACGAATTCAGTAACAAATATTTGCAGATTTCCTTCGTATTATCTTTACTCTGTTTGAATGAAATTTTGACTCTTCTACAATGAATGGTACAGTTATATGCTCACTAAGCTTTGATGAGTAGGTGACTGTAGAGGAAGAGAGTAAAAATTAGACCTTTCAGAACATTTCTACTCTCTAGAAAGTAAAATTTAAGTACACCAACTGGTTTGTTTTGTATTTTGGGAGTGTTGTTTTGTTTTGTTTTGTTTTGTTTTACTGTTGTTTATATTAGAGGGATAAGATTCTGATCTTTTCTTGAAGGAAAGGACTATTTCTATAGGGATTTAAAAGACTTAGGGGCAAGGGTAAGCACATATGGGATGGGATACCTCTCACTTCAAGTAGGCTTTTCCGCTGTTGGTCCATAAGGCCTCTCTCTTCAGCTAGGGAATACTCTGTGGATCCCTCTGTGGGACAGGTTCAGGATGGACATGCATATTGATTGGACATTTCCTTCTCCCAACATTAGACCAAAATGGAATAATCAGATCCAGCCCAACGTGATCCCATTCCAAGAGAAGGATGTGGATCTGGAACCATTCTTACTGTTGTGCTGTAGGTTGAATTCCCCCAGAAGCCAACCGGGAGAGGGAGATTCATTTATAGGGTATTTGTAAGGGAGTGTTCTTGGGATCAACACGTGTGAGAGGGCCACTGGGGAAGTAATATTAGATAAAGAAAGAACTGAGCTGTGATGCAGACCTAGTAAAGCCTCAGCTGACAGGCCAAACTGATAAGGTGGCAAGCATTTCAATATTTCCCTGTAGTGTAAGTGATAATACCATTATTCAACTGAGTTTATCTTATAAAAGGGAATCTCCATTTTTCTCCCTACTAATCCATTCACCATGACCATCAGTGTTATCTCTTAAACAAATAAAAATCTGACCATATTTCTTCTCTGTTTATACACTTCTGGAGTTCTTGATTTCCAATGAAGTTGAATGAACTAACTTCTAAGGCTCTCCCTGTTTCCGGTCTTATTTTTATCCACTGTTCTTTTATTCCCTCACTTGCACTTTATTTTCTGCTTCCCTCCCTTCCTCTCTCTCATTCTTTTACTCAGTCTGCTCTGTTAGTTCCTTTCAAAATAAATTCTGTTCAAACTTTGTGCCTTTGCTAAAGCGTCCTGAAATTGCCATTCACTTTCTTGCTCATCTCACTCTCTGAATTCTCGAAGACAGTTACCAAATTTTACCCTTTTATTGCCTTTTGCTCCCCAAGGCTCCCTGTTATGTTAGGGGATGTGATAATTCTTTTTGTTTACTAGAACATTATATATTTTAATATCAATGTCAGTTGTCCTACTTGGTAGAATTATCATTATTCATTGGCATAAATAAATTTATCCCCCATCCAAATTATACCGTCTTTGAATGGGGAGTGAGCTATTTTCCATGCACTTCTGATTCTCCTTTAGCACATAGTACAGTGTCTTACACATAAAAGACACTACAGAATACATTTCTTCATTTTTTTTTGAATTGGCAAAAGACACTATAGAATACGTTTCTTCATTTTTTTTTGAATTGGCAATTTTGTTATTTTTTTTCTCTCTTGATTGTGAGACCGATGTATTATGCTTAGAATAAAAGACACCTAAAATTTAAGGAAATTTATTATATTTTATAATAAGAATAATGTCCAGAGTTTGGGTGGATACAGAGATGGAATATCATCTGCTTAATGACATTATCAAGGACCCAGTTATTTCTGTCTCTTCTGTCTGCCATCCTTTGTTGGCATTATCCTTAGGCTGGTAGCAAGATGACTGTGACAATTTCAGGGGTCACATTCAGACAAGAAAATATAAAGGGATTAAGGGTCATCATTTATTATGTCTCTTTCTTAGCAGCAAGAAAACCTTTCTAGAACCCTCACATCTCATTGGCCAGAAAATGTCAATTCCAATTCTTGAACTCAAAATAGGGGTGCTGTAACCATGATTTGCTCACATCAATCAATTACCTTAGGCAGAAGAAATGTTCAGGAATCATTCACATTGATCACTACACTTACGGAGAGGGAATAGAAAACAAATTTTCTGGAAAAAAAAATTATTTAGGGGACTCACTTTTTTCTCATTAACTTAGGCTACCTGAGGCAAACATAAACGTTTCCTTAGGCAGTCAATAAGAAGAGTATATGTTGTCTATTTGGAGAGAATTATAAGGATTAGCTAGTTCTGCAAGGAACTTACCTGGGAGGATTTATTTTTCTTTCAGGAGATAGCCTTAGAAAGTATTCATTACAAGTAAACATCCTTGAGGTAATTTATTTTTCTCCACCTTACATGGTGAAAATCAAAAAATCGGCTGACCTTTACTTTTCTTGCTTATGTAAGAGTTCATTTGTCACTATAAAAGTTCTCTGTGACTTTCTAATGTATGTAAGCTTTATGAACTCTGGTCTGCTGCAGATCTCTTCAGATTTTCTGAGACTCTGTAAGTTTTCTTCTTTCAATATTGTAAGAATTGGAGGGGTGACATTGTTGGGAAAGAGTAAGATTAGAATTGAACTCAAAGAATTAAAGACTATGTAATTATTCCGTAGTACAGTAATTAACATTATCCACTAAATAATGTACAGAGAATATATTTTTAAAATCAAATAACTAAATATCTCTTAAGCATCACTGAATATATATCTTAGCAGAACTATACCCAAAATAATGCTCCTTTGTCAGTCTTTGGGGTTGAAACCAATTATATGCATTTGTAGAAGTAAAACTTGGAAGGCTTTTTTTTTTTTAAGATTTATTTATTTTAGAGAGAGAGAGTGAGAGTAGGGGGGGGTCAGAGAAAGGGAGAGAGAAACTCAAGCCGACTCCACACTAAGCACAGCGCCCGACGCAGGGCTCAAAACCACGACCCTGAGATCAGTCCTGAGTCAAAACCAAGAGTGGGACACTTTACAGACTGTGCCACCCAGGCACCCCCAGGGATACTTTATAGTGACTGAACTTTGTATATTTTTCTTCTTTTGTTCTACTTTAGTCAGCGTTTCTTTTTCATTTTTTCATTAAAAAAAATCAGTTGAGTGTCTACTGTTGTCACATGTGCATAGGATTTGAACTAGTTCAAGATGAGTGGGTAAAATTTGGGTTGTTGTTAACTGGTTAATTAAAAATAGTTTGCATTTATATTTGGAACTTGCAATTCATTGTTTCCTTGTTCAGTTAGGATGGAGGAAAAACATGTTTGAGAAACTGAGTAAAGTTGTTTTCCCTGTATATATTTCCATGTGTATATTTCTCACAGTTCAAGGTAAAGACACTAGATTTCCCTGGCCTAGCCCTTAACATCTTACACCATCTCTAGAGTCAGAGGAAGTAATGAAAAAATAATTTTAATAGTCCTCAAGAAAGATGGTCAGTGGTGGACGGACATTTACATCCATTTATCATTAATTTATGAGTGATGCATCAGAAACCTGTTCATGTGCCCATAATAATAATGAGTTTTTGACATTTGTACTAGATAATTTAAGGGCCTGTGGTTTCTAAACAAATGATTCTAAACTACGTGGCATCTGGCACTTTGACTACAAATGAACATTCTCTACCCCAACCAGGCTTAAGCTGTCCTAGTAATAATCCATATAAAATCCAGAGCCCTCTCTATGTAAACTCCAGGAGTTATATATATAAGCTGAAAGTCTCTCCCTCTCTCCTCCTTCTGTCTCTCTCTCATTTTTTTAATGTAGTCATAGTTAACAGTAAATATATATATATATATATACACACACACACACACATATATACACACACATATATATATATGTGTGTGTGTGTCCAGTACTCTGTTTGGTTATGTTAGTTAGTTGGACTTCTGAGTTAACGAATTGTTGGGATCCTTCCATCTGAAAATGTTACTCACTTTGGAAGCAGTTCAAACCATACATGGGTGGAATGAGTCTCTAAACCAGGATGTAAGCAAATAGGCCACAAAGGGGATGATTTATTAAACTAAGTACTGCTTTTGTATTCATATTATTCAAGGATTTGTTTCTTGGTTTCCTTTGCTTTTTTTCCCCTCTCTCTTTTTTTTTTCTTTTTCAAGTGGGCTATAAAGGCAGACAAGTAGATTAATGAGAAATAAATTTACTCTGAGACTACAGTTATTATTTATTTTACCTACCAACCTAATGGCGACTGTTATGTCAACTAATGGAGTGTAATAATAAACAACTTTATTTTACTTCCCACAATTCCTTTCAGTCTATTCTGTGGAACTCTTCTCTGGACCTGTTCGGTAACTTCAGCAGGCAACCATGGTTTTCGAGGTCACTCTTAGGCAGTACAGGCAGTTGTCATCCAACAGTTAAAAGGTCTGGTCTGATGTAATAAAACTTTCAACCTCTGTTCTTTCTACCTGTCCCCTTTTGGACAAGCCATGTGAGGAAAGGCTCTGGGCAGAGAGATGTTCTTTGTTCCTATCTAGCACTCCTCCTCTTCCTGAAGCTTATTAAACATAGTTTATGACCCCTCTAGTCAAATCAGGAGAAGGGAGGAGGAGAGGGGTTCGGACAAGTGTCTACTCTGCTGTCATTGTCAGAGGGACCTCACTTCTCAACTTTCTGGCCTTGTCAGATGTTTAAAGGTGACTTTTCTTTCAAAGTTATCTTAGTGAGTTTTGGGGGGAATTTCCTCTTTCTGGAGTTCTTTCCCTTGCAGTTCTCTGGATAAGTGTGACTACATTTCTTCTCTGACTGGTATGTTCCCATTTTTTACCCTGTGGTGGATTGCACTTTGACTAGATATTATGAAGTCTTTTCACTCAACATTCTTGAACAGGACCTAAGGTGACCTCATGCCATCCCATTTTTGAGTGAGCATGGCTTCCATCTGTTCCATGGAAAACCATCATGTGTCTTTTCTTGGACACACTCTAGAAGTTCAGGCTGATGTCAGTATAGCCACTGAGTCTGGTCTCTGTTTTCCCTGAAGTTTGTCAGTCTCTCTCTCACCTTTAGACATTAGTCTAAAATGTTCCACCAACTGCATGTTCAGCAGCAGGTGCTTCTTGAGGTCCCGTCAAAGGTCCCTTCCTGGCACCTACTCCTCACCTTGGGGGTTGTAGGACACATTATAGAACTGTCTCAGGTGAAATATCCTTCTCTAGGGAAAGGAAGAAACTTTCTAATCTCCAGTTTCCATGTATTTATAGCTGAACATGGGTGAAATTATCCTTAGGATTCTTGGCCACCTAATAGAAAGTTTTTGCTTCTTGACCTAGCATCTCATTTTTGAATTTTTACTCAGCTAAAACTTCTCTTTTAACATTATGCCTTACTACCAAAGCCATAAAATGAGGCCTCAAAAGGATGTTGTTTTACCTCCAAATTTAATGGGCATCCTCATTATATATCATTCCTGAAGTATACAAATTAGAACCATGGAGGCAACCAAAAGAAAAATGTTAATGTTCTTAGTAGTATTATTTACCTTTTGACTATTGATAGCCTCAAACAAAACATATGCTGTTTTACATCTTATTTCTCATGCTTTTCCATAGATTTCTGTTAGAATCTGATTCCATTTTTCAATGATCTTTGAAATTGATCTTCAAATAGTTTACTTTCATTTTGAGATAATATTTAACATCTTTGTTCCTTTTTAATTAATTAAAAATCATTTCCCTTGAAACTCATTTGTGTCAAAATTAAATATTATATATGAAATGTTCAGGGACGCCTGGGTGGCTCAGTTGGTTAAGGGTCTGCCTTCGGCTCAGGTCGTGATCCCAAAACCCTGCTCTCCGGAGCCTGCTTCTCCCTCTCCCTCTGCCCCTTCCCCCTGCTTGTGCTGTCTCCCTATTTCTCTCCCTCAAATAAATAAATAAATAAAAATCTTTTTTAAAATATTAAAAAATAAAATAAGATGTTCAAAGCATTGCTGTTAGGTAAGATCTTTTAATGAGCCCCACCAAAAACTTAAAATCTATTAGTTAACCTTATAGTGTTCAAGGAAAAGGCAGTATAATACTTAAAATTATTCTGTTTAAAGTAATTCATGTTTATTTTTAATTTAAAAAATACTAAATATCTTTCGGGGGAAGGAAGTTTTCCTATGGATTTTAAAATGAAAAAGCATTGTACAAAAGCAGTATATACATTACATAGCCTCCCTAAGATAACCCCATAGTTTTGTGGAATAAGTTGACACAACTTGGTTTTGCCTTGCTAAAACTTAGGTCCCCACATTTGCTTGAGAACTTGACTCTGCTGGTTATTTAACTACAAAATAATCAGAATTATTTAAAAAAAAACATGACAAACATAAACATAACACACTTAAGCTAGAACGTGGACGCTTCAAGAAGATTGTTTTTTGTTTTGTTTTATTTTTAGCAGAATGTTAGTAAAGTAATTCCATGTTTATAAATGTGACAGTTATTTTTGTTCCACTTAAAAATCATAATGCAATTTTTGTACTATTTTTCTCCTTATTTAACATCAACTCAGTATGTGATTATGAAGATTAGGTTACTTAATATTCATCACTGTGCCCCTATTGTTAAGCACTTATATTAAGAAAATAACCAAGCTAAATGAGTTTGTAATTTTAAATGCAATAATTTTTTAGTGGAATATTTAAACACCCTTCTCTGCATAGCATGCCTGAAAAGCGCTTTGTTATTTTCCTTTCCTCAAGGAAATCTAAAACAAGAGGGTTTTCATACATGAGGATCCTGTACTTGCCTGCTTTATACTGAGTATAAGCAGAAATGCTTTTATACAATGTCTGAATGACCTTCTGACTCCAGTTCTGTTAACTCACATCATGGCTGCATAAGACATTCCCCTCCAATGCTTTACCCTGTAAATCAATTATTTAGGAAGAAAGTCTCAGAATAAATAACTTCTCATTTAAAATCAAAGTTATTGATAAAAGAGAATTGCTACCTTTTTTATTCTTAGTGAATATTTGAAATTAAGAAAATACAAACATTGGAAACCCTGTGAACATCCCAGTAAATTAACTTTTGTGATACGGCACCCTGCTTAGTGTGCTGGTGATTAATCTGTTCCTGTGGGGCACATGCTGTCTAGTAACCACAGAGGTAAAACAATCGCCTCGTTCATGGGTGTGCTGGCCCCCCAGCCTGGGTGCTGATGTGCAGGTCCCATCTGGTCCCTGTAACAGAGTGTCGGGATGTTGTCAGAACTCTGACAAGAACTCCTTTTCTGTATCTAATTTTAAGCGAAACTTTGCAGATCACTTTTCAATAATTATTGAGTGCTTACTACGCATGTGATACTGAGCCAGGTACTAAAGAGGGGAGGAAGTAGAAGCAATGCTCCTTGTCACTCAAGATCGGTAGTCATGAGGCTTCAGTGAGTCATATATTTAAGTCGTACGCTTAGGAAGATAATGAACACTGTGACCTATATGTTGTACAGAATGATAAAATCTATCCACAAGCGTAATTGCACTCCTATTCACATGTGACTGCACCACAAATTCAAAATTACCAATCCCTCTGTGGATTTCTTAAAACTGCTTTTAGGTATCACGATACACTAGCATTCCTCTCACTTTCGTGCAATATGGGATAATTGAGCTCCTACGATATCTCTAGCACTCTTCCAGATGCTGGGCATCCAGGGGAGAATAAAACTGGTTAGGTCTCTGTTCTCATGGTGCCTCCAGTTCCTAAATGGAGTGTTTGATGGAGAAGAAAAAAGGAAACAAAAAAGAAAGTATCACTTAAGTGTTGTTAAAAACTGTGGTGGTAATCCTGGGGGGAAAAAACCCGTCTTCGTTCATTCATTCATTCATTCACTCATTCATTTTAAGTTTCTATTTAAATTCCAGTTAGTTAACATAGAGTGTAATATTAGTTTCAGGTGTATGATATGCTAATTCAGCACTTCCATACAGTACCCAGTGCTCATCATAGCAAGTGCCCTCCTTAATCCCCACCACCTATTTCGCCCATCCCCTGCCCACCCCCGCTCTGATAACCATCAGTTTGTTCTCTATCGTGAACACTGTTTCTTTGTTTGCCTCTCTCTCTTTTTTCCCATATGCTTGTTTGTTTTGTTTCTTAAAATCCACATATGAGTGGAATTATATGGTATTTGTCTTTGACTGACTTGTTTTGCTTAGCATAATACTTTCTAGCTCCATCTGCATCACTGCAAATGGCAAGATGGAAAACACTACTTTAGCTGGTCTTCAGAGAAGGCTTTTCTGGGGAAGTGGTATTAAAATAGACTTTTATAAGAAAGGACCATCCAGAGGAGGTCAGATATATTCCAAGTAGAACGGATTCATTCTGAGGATAGTATTGAGATAATATTTGAAAGCACAGCATTAGCTGCTCATGAGCAGTGAAGTAAGGACTCAAATTTAGTATTCTAATTCCATTGCATTTCATTGATCTTTACACCCAGGAAAGGGTCCCAAACTAAATTTACTTGCAAAAGGAAAGTAGCAGTTGTGTATGATAAACACAAGTGGATTAGCATTCAGAGACATTGGTGGAAGAAGGCTAAATGTGAAAGAGGCTTTGAGCTGAGTCCTGAAAAAAGGAAAGGGAGAGACAGTTCTCACCCAAGACTTCATGCAGGAAGCTACATGGGCAGATCATACCCAAACTTAAGAGTTCAAACTCCCATCCATAACACTCTCCCCCTTCCACCCTCTTCGCCCTTCCCCTGCCCCCACCAGCCAGTTTCAATCATACAAGCTCTATTTTTGGTGCTGTTACGCTTATTTTTTAGTACTTCATTCTTTGAGCTCAGATCTCCTTCCCCTCTCTATTCCTGGAACCCAGGGCAGTCTTTGCTCCCTTGGTTATTCAAATCCTCTACCATATGGCATTTAGACCAACATTTCCCCAGCTTTTTTTTCACAACCATTCAAATACTTGAATCCTGTTATTTGATAGAGATGTCCATCTGCATTTTTAGGGCTCTGAATTTTTGTCCTTAATTAGGTTTTATGAACAAGTTGTAACTTTCCCTTCTGTGTATTCCTTTCAGTTTTGGCATCTCTGAATTAGGCCAGGGGCCATTTGACTGACCTTGCACTGGCTAACTTGAGTCAATTAAATTGCTTCTCCAAAGATGTAACAAAGAGCAGATATAATTAGAATTTCCTTAAGAATTCATTATAGACCTTATCATTATTTGAATGTTTCTGTAACTTGCCTAAGATTAAATAATTAAAAATAAAGTGCCTGACATTTTCACCTTACTGAGTGATAACTGTTAATGAGTTTTATAAATTATGAATGAAACAATAATTGTTAGAGACATTGCAGTATTTACTTGTGAGTTTTTCTAACCTGTTTGTATTCAGAGGGAAGTAAAATTGCTTCAAAGAACAAACAAACAAAAGATATTTTGGATTTTGGATAGAAATAAGCAAATAAAATCAATATAAGATAATCAGGTCACAGGTTCTATTTTTAAATGCATGCAGCTCCCATTATGTTTTCATAAGGAAATTCATATTAAATCTCTTTTTAAAATGTGTTTAAAATATAACTTTATAACAGCTGAGCATATGTAAGGTGACACTGAGGACAATTTTCATTTCATTAGAATTATCTCTTACTACACTGGTAATCTATATTCTATAACTCTGAAAGAAAAAAATATATATATATATACACATGCATGTATTTTTACCCTTACTATTTTTTAAAAACACTATGGAGGGCACTTGGGTGGCTCGGTCAGTTAAGCATCTGTCTTTGGCTTAAGTCATGATCTCAGGGCCCTGGGATCAAACCCCACAATGGGCTCCCTGCTGAGCAGGGAGTCTGCTTGTCCCTCTGCTCCTTCCCCAGTTTATGCTCTCTCTCTCCATCTCTCTCTCTCTCTCTCCAAATAAATAAATAAAAGCTTAAAAAAATTTTAAAAACCCTAATAATATGGATTGAATATTTGTATCATCCTTGCAAAGGTACCATGCTAATCGATTACTCTGTGTATCATTCCATTTAGTAAATGTGCTGCCAAAGTGAGACCTACATATATATTTTTAGATGTTAATATTTGATCTTTCCAAGTGTAATTTACACAAATGAATCCTTTTTGGAAATGTTCTATTTCAGTTGTGAAATGTTACGAAAACAACATAAATATAGTAGCACAGTTAAATCAGTAAATTATAGAACATGGAAGCAGACTTATCAGACATACTTGTTTTGAAACATTAACCAATAAATTGTCACTTCCAAGTAGAGAAATTTTATAAATTTATTTACTCGTTTACCAGGGTAGTTTTCTGTTATTAACTTGATCTATAAGATTAGCACTCAAATTAAAATTAATTTGCAACCCCTAATTATTTAGTAGTGGTTCAATTAGTAGTTACACCCTGGATAATTATGTTGAGAGAAATTCTCGCTCATCTGGATCCACAGAAAAGATATGTTTGATTTCTGACGTCTGTCCTCCATGTGAGTAGAGAGCAGTGGTAAGCTTTGTACATATTTGAGATCCTTTGTATCTAAGCACCAAGCTTCCAAAGATTACTCCCCGCCAAAATGATAGCCTTACAAGCTATCTCTGGCACATCATACAATATTGGTTAAGAACCAGTGTTCCATGGGAATATTTCAGGACAATTAATATGGCAGTTATGCAAGTAGCATCTCTGCCTCTGGTATGTCTCCTTTTGATAAGTGAAAGAAAAATGTCCATGGGTAACTTTCTAAGGGAGTAGTACGCTGCATCAACTTTAGAGATATGTGTCTTGTTTGTCCTACTCGTGCAGCCTTTAATGCAGCGTGACCCTGCATGTACCACGCTCTAAATTGCAAGGAAATGTACATGTCATTTTATTGCCAATAAATACAGAAGTAATGAGAGTGTTAATAACCACTGCTTCAAAACTGTCCACATTACCTAATGATCAAAAGGGCTTTTTATAGATTTTGTGGACGTTGTATTTTTACTGAAACAATCTGGGCTACTGAATATAATAATATACAGTACTGGAATAATCTGAGGATCTCCAGTCCTTCCTGGGCTTTTGTGTAAACCATGCTGAAACTTGGGAATATTCACGAATTCTGTTGTTCTATACTCAGTTGGAGTTAATCTCTCTCTCTAGACCTGTCTCTGTGTACATCTCTCTGTTCTCCCTCTCTATCCACCTACAAACACATGCACATATATATGCACATGCATACACACCATGCACATGTGCACACACAATTTGAGTAGAAAAATGTGAAAATGGTGGAGAACTCTTATATAGATAGATAGAGATAGTGATTTGTATGTCACATATATGCCACCTCAAAACATTATTGAAAAGCAAAACTATCGCTTGAACATATTTCTGCCAACCCCATATAAGTATGAGGTTTTTTGTTGTTTTTACTTATTGTTTTGCTTGATTATATTTTTAGATTGAATTAAGTGAAATTTTGCTTCTTTAAATTCTTTATCAATGAAGAATTAAAAGGAGTATTTTTTAAAAGACCCTTTATTCTAATGACTAGATGGTAAGTAAAAGAAAATCCCACTATAAATCATAATTAAAATGATACTTTTAAATATTGGCACAACTACAATGATTCTTTTTTTCCCCCTTTTAAGTAAATGTTTCGGGTTTGGAAGATAATCAGGTATCTCCTAGGTTGTTGTTATTAAGGTAATTCTATTTGTGATTCCTGAATTCTTGACAGCATTGTGTCAAAATAAGCCAGTGTATAATCTTAATGAATCTTTATTTTGGAGGCTTATGTTATCTTAAGAAGTTAAATTATCTTTGTGATACTATCTTAGAATTACTGTACAATAATAATGATTAAAGGATAATTTCTATTTTTAACAGGGTCTAGACATTGTGGGATTGAAGATAAATGATGAAAAGTGAGATAACATTTTGGGAAAAAATATCCTTTATAAGCAGAGATTAGAAGATTTATTAAAATTGGTTTCTGGCGCTCAACAAATTCTCAGTGCTTGGGTATCTTTGCAGAACATTTACCCGCTAATCAAAAACCTGATTCTCTGATGCTTGTAATTTTAGTTTTATTGCTTCATTAACTTAGGATGACACGCTTCAATTTACAATTATGTGACTCAACAATCAATTCAACTTACAATTCTATGACTTACAATTAATAGCTGAAAATGTACAACAAAACCATTAAAACATCTTTTAGAGATTTGTATTCCTTTACAAAGAGAAGAAAGGAATCTGCAACTACTATTTTTAGTATTAAGTCCTTCGGAAAAAATTAGAGTCGAAACTGTCAAGAGCAAGTAATTGAAAACAATGGAAAGTCGGGCGCTGTATGTTGGTCAGCCGCTCCGAGCCCTTTAGTGCTCCCTGAGCACGGTGGCTCTGTCCTCTGAGCTCTCTCCTCAGCTCAATCTCTCGGAGATATGCAGTTACCTTATCTCTTTACAGAACTACCTTCCTGACTCAGCCACACCTTGCCAGACATACAGAGAGCCCTTTGTAAATTATGTGTGTAATTAACAAATAACTAATGAACAATACCTACTCTGTGCTAACTTTGGAACTTTCATTTAGATTTCAAAGAAGACGTAAAAACTGCTTCCACGTCTCATCACTCTTTAACTCCCTTCTTTCTGAAGCCTCTACAAATACATTGAAAATCAGTTGTAGAAACATTTAGCTCAGGATTTGCTTTTTAACTCATCACCCAATAAGCTGGTTCAAGGTAAAAACAAAAAAAAAACAAAAAAAAAAACTAGAACCCTGTGATAATCTTCCTCCTCTTTAAATCTTATTTACTTAATATAGAAGAATTCTGTATTTCCTTTTCTTTTTTTATAGAATTCATACGAATAAGATATTTAGATCAGAACAAATGTCTATAACTATTTGTTCTAAATTTATTTCTGAAATATGATTGAAACTTATCATCATAAAAAAACAGAAAAGAATAGCATCTGACATATTGAAAAGACTCAAAGAAGTATTAATCTAGACTAGAGACCAGGTAAAATGAGCTAAAAGTTAAACCCACTGACAGATCATGGATATGTATTCTGCATACTCTTCATTTTCAGTCCAATGATACAAGGTTGTCCTTTGTAAAATCACTATAATATTCAAGAATCAGCAAGTATAGAGTTACAGTTTTGCATGATGAAAGAATTCTGGAGATTGGTTGCACAAAGTGAATATACTTGACAATATTGAACTATAAAAATGCCTAAGATGGTAAATTTTATGTTATGTCTACTTTATCACAATTAAAAATAATAATAAAAATGAATTATCAAGAAAAAAAGATACCTTGAGAGAGGGTGCCTTGAGTTCACAAACCCAAATCAGAAGCAAACTACCATGAATTCAAGATGACATTTTTATAGGAGAGAAAAAGAACACTGGCTTCAGTGCTTTTGCTACTAATGGTTAAAAATAAGCAAAGAAACAATTAAAAAACAACTGGAAGAGGGACACCTGGGTGGCTCAGTCGGTTAAGCGCCCGCCTTCGGCTCAGGTTGGGATCGAGTCCCGCATTGGCAGGGAGCCTGCTTCTCCCTCTGCCTCTGCCTCTCTCTCTGTCTCTCATGAATAAATAAATAAAATCTTTAAAAAAAAAAAAAAAGCAACTGGAAGAAACTTTCAACTTTCTCACCAGCTATGGTGTTCCATGTTTACTCTTCATTCATTTATTTAGGACCTCGTGATTCTGGGTTGATGATTGACTATTGTCCATCAGCCTATGCATGGCCCATTTTGATTAATTTATTTACTAATCTGCATTACTCAGTTGTTTTAAATTATGCATCAAATACCTGAAAAAGGCACCACCCATAACAAAAGCTAAGATCTGGTAAAAACTGTTTCTTACCACAATTTAAGCCTTCTCTTTTCCAATCTGGGGCAACCATCATTCCGAATCCCATATTCCTTACTCTCTTGTTCTTTTTACTTACTTATTCCATCTACTCATATGCCTTAAAAGTGTCTATTTTATTTTAGAATTTTTTTTAACATGATTCTGAGGGGATCGTTCTGTTTGTAAGTTGGGGGACTGTACTTTTTTACCTAATAACGAATTGCTAAGATCCACCCCTACTATTTTTTATTGCTGTGGTCTATGTATATTCTATGGCTGGCTAATTTTCAAAATTGTATGAAAGTATAATTGCCATGATTTAAGCCATTTTTGAATAAATGGCATCTTTAGGTCCTTATTGCGAACCACATCAAGGTTAGCTCATCACTTGAGCCTACTGCAGGCTCTACCAACCTGCCTAGATACACCTTTGGACTATAATTTGCAGCCTGTTAAAATGTGCTCTAAATGAACAACATTGCTTCATTTAAAAATCTTAGTAATTTTATTGAATTTGTCTATTAAGAGAGTTTGAGTGGTATTCTCTATTCTTCTCTATGTCTCTATTATTCAGAGACAGAAAACCCTAAAATTATACTATGAAGATAATCCATATACATTTTGGTGACTTCTAAGTCATTTGTGAATTCCAGGTTTAACAAGACTCTTTCAGTGCATTCCCTCAGGATATTTTCCTTTTTCCTCACCCTATTAAGACATTTTCTGCTAACATTGGTGAGAAATGTAATCAAAGTTTGTCAGGAACTCTTGGAACATATATTATAAGCAACTCAGAGCTAACTCTTGTTTCTTCTTGCCTGTAGCTTAGCAGAGAGCGTTTCTTTAAGCTAATGGAGTAAAGTAACTGTTTGAATCTTATTTTGCAAAACCTTCTTGACAGAGTTGCTAAACTTTGTTAAAAACAAAAGAAAAACCTGTGTGATAAATTCCAAGACAGTTAAAACATGATTAAAAGCTACCAACCAAGGGATTTGCCACCTCCTTCCTTAATCATTTGCCCAAATAATAATTACTATGTGGTGATTGAGACCCCCTACTTCAGAGAGACTCGGGTCATATTTTGGCTTTGCCGGTGACTATGTATGTGGCATGTTACTTGACATGTTACTTAATGGCTGTATGAATGAGTTTTCTGATGTGAAAATGGGGAGAGTAAATACAGCCATGTCATGGGGTCGTTGTGAGATTTAAATAAGATAATACATAAAAAAATGTTTAAGTGACAGATGCATCTGAGCTCTATACATGTTAAATTTGCCAGCAAATCCACACTGGTCTTTGACTTGGAGTGATAACTTATGCTTGTAACAAAGTGCTGTTTCACACACTTCCCTGCACACATTTATAATGCCCCACCACTCTGAGTAAGTACAGAAAAAGAGCATAAATAGAATCTCTTCCTTAAGCAAATGCTATTCTGAAATTCTATCAACATCACGATAAGAATTTTTGGCCTTCTCTCAACATAATTTATCTATTATTAAATACATTTAAAAAGAAATTAAAAGACTGAAATATACAAATGAATGGTTCTATAGTTTTTCTTAGAAATTTTTTTAGGGTGGCTTTGGAAAATATCTAAATCTCAAAAGTCTTGCATCATATCTAACATAGTTTTAGCCTGATACCCACTCTTCAATTCAACACACTCATTTTCCTAATTAGAATCGTAGGGTGTTTTAGATATTCAGATTCTGACACACTTTGAAATGTTTTACAGATTTATTGGCCCGCTGCAAAGGAACGAGTGGAATTATGTAAATTAGCTGGGAAAGATGCCAATGTAAGTATGAGACTTCAAAAATATCTTTGTTAAACTGGTACTGATATGATAATAAATATTTATATTGGTTTTTATTGGATTAATGGCATTGATGTATTATTTTTAAGACTGCATAAACATTCTGTGTAAAGATTAAGAAGATATAAAATATTTCTATCTTGCCAAAAGGAATGCCATTATCCTCAGAAATTTAGAAATACTAGACTTTCTAAAGTGTTAATTCTGGATATTATTATTTTCTTCACACAAATCTCAGAAATGCACTTAAAATATTAAAAATAAATCATCAGAAAATATACTTACAGGATTGTCTATTTTTCATTTATATGCCTGTATTTTGCAAATGCACACGAAATCATGAGCATTTTAGCATCACAAACATATAATTGATATTTAAGTTAATTTGGATTAAAATTAAACTTATAGCATCCAGAAGAAAAAATTCAAGAGTCGACATCATAGAGACAGTAAGAACAATTGGGTGCAAATGAATGACATAACATTCTGGAATAAGAACTAGAAATAATTTACTCTAAAATTTGCTTAAGCATAATTACATGAAATAACTTATAAAGGATAAATAATGGGGTTCTAATATAAACTTCTGGTTTAAGCTGCCTTAAGGGTCAGAGAAAACCTATAGATACACGCAACCAACTTAATTGCTTTGGAGGCATCCTGTCTGAATTGCTTTCACATTGTCCAAGTTGTCCTGCATTCTCCCCCACATTGTGTTGTCTGTTTTATCTCCAACAATGACTGAAGAGTGTTGTAGTTCTTCCTGCCTCTTCTCCTCATCTCCAGATGCTCTGTGTTCTGCCCTGACTTCTTGCACTGTGGTGATAGGGAGAATTGCTCTCTCTTTATTTTTTTTTTGGCAAAGTAAATCATTTCCTGAATGTTACTGAAGATGAAAAGAGGTTCAAAACTTTTCAGAAACATGGATATCTTGAGGCGTCTTTTGCAACATTCTCTAACGTTGCTGTAAACACAGTAACACAGGGGTATTAAGCTGAGCAATGCCTTTATATTTAATAACAACAAAGAGTGTGTGTTATAGGAAAGCATAATTAGATACAAAAAATCTCACTTTATCAATGTAATAAAAATAAAACAATGTGACACATGATGCCTCATATAATTGAGGGAAAGTTTAGGAAACTAAGAATTTGAGACAGCTGGTTTGCTTACCCATTTGTTCATGTATTTATTTATTCAACAAATATTTATTAAATACCTAAATATGTAAATAAATATGTGTATGAAAGGATACAATTTCTACTATCATGGAGCTTTTAATACATAGTAACAAAATGATCAAAACAAAAGAAACTTTTGATTATGCCCTATTTCATTTTCTTTCAGTATTAAATGTTATCTTTCCAAGCACATTTATGTTAACAGAAATATATCAGAGGGTATTAGCATCAAAAGCAACAGAAAACAGTTTTTACATTTATTTTACTTGAAATGAAAAAGATCAAACTATTGTGCAATATATTCTTCTTCCTTCCATGCCTCTAATCTCTTCACCCTGTTCAGTATCTTAACTGAGCAGGTGCTCAGGTCTGCAAATCCTCGATACATTTTTGGACTTGTGGGGAAAAAAAGATGCATTGGTTATGAGAGTTTTCAAAATTATTTTAATAACAGTACAAACATGCCATAAACAGCATGAACACTTTAATATTTTGTGTTTTACCAGGATTCACCATTTAAAAAGGAGGCAAATAGGAAAAGGTGGTTTAAATTTCATCCAATAAACTAATGTCCATGTTCCCATGGAGTAGATGAGGGATAAACACTCAAGGTCAAACCATCAGTGGAGGTTTTAATTGTGACGGTGTTCTCATTTCAGTATGTTCACTAAATCTGGTTATATAGTAACTCAGTTGCCCCTATGATTAAGTTAAAGCAAAGGGTGATAAACTTTTCTGGAGGTGGTATCCTGGAGCATGTAGGACCAAGTGTCTGGAACCTATTCTTGCAATTCATTTGTATTTGGGAGCTACTAATCAGCTTTAACCTTTAAGCACACCTACTGCCAGCTCAGGATTAGAGATATGGGGAGCTTTTCTCTTTTTACTGCAATCTATAAAGTTTGATGTTGAATCATGTAGGGATAATACAATTCTCCGCCTCCTTCTTTTTAATCTGTCACTTTAAAATAGTAGTATATTTTAACATTACTAAGAATGGCTAACACTTTTATAGCACTTACCCTGTTCCAGGAACAGCTTCCAATGCTTTATAATCTCGTTTAATCCTTATAACAATATTATAGGCTAGATTTTATTATTATTCCTCATTTTGTAGATGAGAAGACTGAGGCCAGAAAAATTAAATGGCTTGCCCAATATCACATATCTAGTAAATAGTGAAGCCAGAAATTGAATCCAGAAGTCTTGCCCCATAATTAGTGCTCTTACACAACACTGTGATCTACACATAAAGGTCTGAACTCTACGTATAAGTTCTTTTTTTTTTTTTAAGATTTTATTTATTTATTTTAGAGACAGAGAGCGTGAGTGGGGGGAGGCACAGAGAGAGAGGGACAAGCAGACTCTGCAATGAGAGAGGAACCCAATGCGGGGCTCATTCTCAGGACCCTGAGATCATGACCTGAGCTGAAACTAAAAGTCAGACGCTTAACTGACTGAGCCACCCAGGCAGGTTTGTCACACAAAGCTTTCTATAACCTGATCCCTCCTTACGTCAAAGTCCCATCCCACCCCCCCCAAACACCTGTTGGTACTTCACACTCTGGAAAGAACTGCCTAGAGTTCTTCTTTTTTAACTAATTTTTATTGTTATGTTAATCACCATACATTACATCATTAGTTTTTGATGTAGTGTTCCATGATTCATTGTTTGTGCATAACACCCAGTGCTCCATGCAGAACGTGCGCTCTTTAATACCCATCACCAGGCTAACCCATCCCCCCACCCCCCTCCCCTCTAGAACCCTCAGTTTGTTTTTCAGAGTCCATCGTCTCTACGTATAAGTTCTGAAAACCTTATCCCTCAAATTGTCCCCCTCAAATCACTTCTCTCTACACTATCCTCATAATAGAGATCCTCAGTTTACAGCGTTGCATAGACTTCAGCCGACAGAAAACTAAGACAAGTGTGTGCTTTTATTGACCTCTTTTATTACCTTTGGCATTCCCCTCTCTCCTCCCTTCTCTCTAGTAATTTTTACCTACTTCCCAAGAGTGTTTTTAGGATTAACAAGTGTTTGGAAAGACTGTCCCTTTACACAAAGGTACTATATAACTGAAAAATAGTGAATTATTTACCATAATGAAAGTTAGCTAATTGGGGTGGAGAGGGAGTGGAAGATGAGGAAACAAAGGAGAACTATTCCCCTTTTTTGACCACAGTCTCCAGTTTAGTCCAAAGAAAGGAAATAGTGACAGGAAGCTATTTCATAGTACTTTGTTTCTGCTTAGAATATTATTCAAAGAAAGTCACTAAAGAAGTGTCCTTAGTCCTGACTATAAAGAGTGGAGACAGCAGCTCAGTCCAGGCAAAAGAACGCACAGGATGTGGGCAGCCTGGGTTGTGTTTGTCATCTTAACCCTAGAGGCACACAACCTTGTCAATGGAGACATGACGTAGACTTCAAGGATCTTCCATCGCCCAAGTTCTATGATTACATTCTTTCTTTCTTCTTTTTTAAAGAACGTCTAAAAGCAAAACAAAGTGCTCATTGTAGAAAGTTTGCAAATTACATGGAAGTCATCTGTAAATATCTCCTCCCCCATGAACATTACCCAGAGATAGCTGGTGACATTTTGATGTTTATTCTTCTATCTTATCTATTTACTATTTTTCAGAATGAAATCATTGTATACATAGTCCCCTAAAACATTTTTTTTCATTTTGCAAACTGCCATGAGCATTTTCCCATGTCATTAAATTCCTTTTTATAACACTACTTTTAATAGCCACACTGCATTCCTTTATATATTATTTCATCAATCCTCTATTGTTAGAAATTTGGTTTATATCCAGGTTTTAGCTATTATAAGTGATGCTTCACATGAAAAATCTTATATGTAAATACTGTGAACATCTTTGATTATTGAGTAGAATTACTGGTCAAGGATATAATTTTGGGGGGGTTTTTTGGACATAAATTTTTTTATACACATTGCAAAACTACCCTCCAGTAAGTTTATGCTTTCTGTGTTTAACCAGCAGTGCATGTTCATGAGAGGGTATATTTTGCCATACTCTTGCTAATAATAGTGGGTACAACATATGGTTAATATTTAATGCTAATACATAAATGAATAAAATAAATGTATTTAATCTTTGCCAACAAAATGAAAATTATTTTTGTTATTTTTGCCTGAAATTCTTTCATTACTATAAATACTAAATATTTTATGTAGTTGTAAAATTAGGGCTTATTTTTTGGAATATCATATCCCTATTATTTATAATTTTAAATTTTAGTGTTTGCCTTTTCCTAACTGGTTATTTACAGATTTTCAAGATATATATATATATATATATATATATCTTATATATACTAATATGATATTAGTATATATATATATATAAAATATCATATTAGTATACATATTTTAAGATATATATAAGATATATTATATCTTATACATATTATAAGATATAAGATATATATGTGTATAAAATACATTATTACTTTGTGATCAACTTACTTAAAAATATTTTTCCCAGTTATTTGATATATACACTTTTACATATTTAAATAGGCATACTTCTCTTTTTTTTCTTTAAAATATTTTCCTCTGTCTTGCCATGACAGCTAGTTTTTGCTCTGTAGAAATTTCTACTTTAGATCTTCCATTTTTAAGAGAGAAATGTAATGTGGGGATTATCATGTACTTATTTTGAAGTATGGACAACTCATTAAAATATTTTCAACACTAAGACCTAAGCAGATACCTGTGTAGACTGGAATTTTTTTTTTAAGATTTATCTCTTTTTGAGAGAGAGAATGCATGTGTGTGTGAGCAAGGGAGGGGCAGAGGGATAGGGAGAGAGAGAATCTTCCAGCAGACTCCTCGCTGATCACAGAGCAAAGCTGGACTTGATCCCAGGATACTGAGATCATGACCTTAGCCTAAATCAAGAGTGGGCCCTTTAACCAACTGAGCCACTCAGACACCCTGTAGACTGGATTCTATTCTGAGGTCTGTTAGCACTGTAGCACTGTGAAAAGTCTGTGGTGATGACCAAAAATGTTTGATGATCATTCTATTCTACAAAATATACTAAAAATAAAAACAAACTATATTTCTAAAATCATGAGTGTCTCTCCATATATAACCTAAATAAATTAAAATTAGCAATTATAAGTTATCAGAAATATATATAAAGCTGTATTAGATTTAATTGGACTATATATAAGTCTAGAGAATTTCTGTGTTGTATTTCTGTGTTGCTTTTTTTTTTCACATATCTAGGTTGAAACTAGAATTCCAAGTTTTAATACATAATACAAACATATATTAGCCTTTTCTTCCAAGTATTAATTCAGTTTTACATCTGTCTTATTTATTTAATTACATATAGTGTATAAATGTATGGGTAAAATATTGAAGCATTACTTGAAAGAATTAAAAAGTTGATACTAGTTCTAAATTTTCTCCTTCTCTCTTTCTTCCAATGGGAATGTTGGTAGGTGGGGAAGGGAGTAGGTGGGAAGAATAAGGAAAGAAGGAGAAATTCCTATTTTTCCAAAGTTGAGCCTGTTACTCACTAAATTGAAATGTTGGCTCACATACAACCACACTTGCAGTTGTGGGGAATAGCTAACAAAGAAGCCAGCTTTCAGGGAAAGTTAAAAAAGCTGCTTCTCAAAATTATCTTTTTTCACACCTCACAGAATTACACTACTGTGAATAGCCATGCAGATCACTAAGTGAATTAAATCAAGTTAATCATTGCTCCTGCTATTTAAGCCAAACTTGATCTTGTAGGATCTCTGTTCCGAGGTATCTCATTCGTCAGGCAACCAATACCTTTTCCTTGCCTCCAGGCTGCTTTGAGAACTACCCTCTATCAACTTCATTACAGAACATTTTGAGCAGAACTGACTTTTTTGTAAAGTGTCAGACAATTCGGGACTCACCCATAAATTGTTCTATTCCATGTCACCCCAATCTGGGAGATGGAGGAATTTCATAAATCCTTGTGAATATCTCACCAAGTCAGAAAACTAGCGTAATAAATTACTTTCCAGGGCTGGCTGCATTTTAATAAGGTACTCCTAGAAAAGTTAAAGGATGTGAAATATTTTAGGTGTGATTCAGAGCTTTTTCTTTATAATCAGTAACATTATATCTCCTCTGTGTATAAAATTTCACCCTGGGCCTTATTAGCCGTTTTAAAAACAGTGCTGTGTCTCTCATAGTCCTTCATCTTTCTGACTCCATAATTTATAATCTGGAAAGGAAGTTGTTTTATTTCTTTATACAAATATTTATTTCAGAATCTTGTAAAATTGCTGTCATAGTCAGCGTGGGCTACTGTAACAAAGTGTCATAAACTACAGACATTAAACAACAGACATTTATCTCTCACAGTACTGAAGGCTGAGAAGTTCAAGATCAAAGTGCTGGTAGATTTGGTGCTTGATGAAAATTCTCTACCTGGCTTGCAGATGGCCATCATCCTGTTGTATCTTCACATGGCAGAGAGAGAGAGAGAGAGAGAGGGAGAGAGAGAGAGAGAGAAAGACAGAGAGGGGGAGAGAGGGAGAAAGAGAGTTCTGTCTGTTCCCATCATGATGATCCCAATCTCAGGATCTTTTCTAAAGCTAATTACCTCCAAAGGCCCCACCTCCTATTACCATCCCTCTGGGGGGGGCGAGGGGTTAGGGTTTCAACCAATGAATTTTAGAGGACACAAGTACTCGTTCATAACAATTACCCTCTAAATTCTATGACTATTTGTTAAAACAGCTTTTTAAAAAATGATGAAATAATGGGCAGCGAGTCAGTCCGTCCTCACTCCAGCAATGTAATTCTACTCTTCCCCTCCCTGTGTACTGTTCCTGGTATAGATCTCACCCTTGTATAAAGCTCTTGGTGGGGGGAAAGACCAAGAAATAAAAGTCCCTTCAGTGAGCATGAGTGAGTAAAATAAAAGCTGGAGAATATTAAAACCTCTCATTCTAGTGATGAAGCCATCATTGCAGTTTATCTGGTGATCACAGACATTTTTAAACTTTTTGCCTTGGCTTTTCTCATATTATGGTGTCTCTATTATTTGTTCAAAATCATTAGTATGACATATGTACTGTCTGAATTAGATTTTCATCTGAGATTGCCTAACATGATGTTAAAGAATATGAAGCTAGTCCTCTATGGTGTCTTTGTGCAAATAGAAAATAATTTCTCTCCATCAGACACCTTGACAGAAAGGTGGAAAACTGACATAATATGTTTTTGTTAAACAAGACTATTTGCCAGAAAACTGTCTTAGTGAATTTAAAGTGTTCCTTTCTTAAGAGACTGCATATAATGAATGTTTGAGAACATATACAAAATATATGAAAATATTCAGGATAATAAAGATGTCTGTAGTGTAATTTGCACATCCTTAGATGTGCCTTTTTTTCCCGCAGCATACAACCTAAGTAAGTACAAGCAGTGCCCTTATTAGAGAGTGCTAAGTCTGCCTACCTGATGAAGAAACATCTTTTCCTTGTGTAGCTCTCTGAGAGACCAGTAATGAGGCTGTCCTTTCATACAATCTGAAGCAACTGCTTTGTTTATACAGAGCAGAGAACAGAAGATTCGATGAGTTCATTGTAACATTCTTCTGTGGTAGAATGTACACATTTTATTAATTGGGATCTATGAATTCTTGAGACATAAAATTGCAAGGCTAGCTGGCCAAGGGAAGTACTAGAGACTAGGAACTCTTTACCACAGTTATGCAGGTATAGCTTTTCACTCTAAAATCCGACTAGCCACTGGGATATTGATATTTTATATAGATCCAAATCAGGGTAAATAATAATTATTAATATTATATTATTTAACTTAATCCTGTCAGTTAAGTTGCTGTCTGCTTTCTGAAAATTGTATTTAATTCTTAAAACCACTCTACCAGTTAGGTCATTGTTTTTTGTCTTTTGGGTTCTTTTGTAATATATTCCTTCTTAACAACTCTTACAACAAGAGTGACCCATTAAGTCAACATCTGACTGGTGAGGAACGCATGGCCATTCAGGTAGGGAAGAGCTAGACTTTTTCTATGAATCCCAGTGGTTTCATAGGTTTATACCTTTCTTGGTGAACACTTCCCCATCTCCTAGATAAAGTCAATACAGAATAAAAGTATACTCCAGCCCAGTGTTTTCTCAGGGATTTTGGGGTCCAGGAACCATGAAGCCAATAATCAGGTAAAGATAAGGAATTACTTATGGGAGATAAATCAAAAATAATGTATAATAACAGGAATGACTACTCTGAAAAATTAAGAGTCACTACTTATAACTAACTAGGGGATAGATAATATATGTTATAATGATAATAATGCAAAGAAATATCTTTAGGACCAAGCACATGCAAAACAAGCAGAAATATAAAAATCTCTTCAAAAATTTGACTTGGTGCTAGAAAATGGGGAAAGAAGAGATTCTTGGAATAAAGAGAAATTAAGTTGAGTTTTAAAGGCTCTGTAACATTAAAAATAGATGGGAATAAAGTGGTAGTGCATTCCATCCAATAAAAATGGAATACATATATGGTTATACACAAGTGTGTTCATGTTTTGTTCAGTTGAGACAGTTGATGTTGTCAACAGTGGATCTATAATGTGATAGACAATGTGGGAACATCAAAACATGACAGGTTTTGTTCTTAGGTAATTCCTGAAAGAAGGTATGGATATCTCATTCTGTTGATATCCATTCTCTAGGCCGTGCTGAATACCTATAGAGATATGCACTCTAGCATTCTGATTAGTTCAACACCTGTAAAACTTCAAAAAAGCTTCAATCACTCATTTAAGCCAAGTTTCTAGTTTGTTTTGCCTCCTTTGCTAAGTCAGATGTTTAAGCATGTCTCATGAATCGTTTTCATTTTTGCTGTTTTTCTTGATGATTTATCTCCTTGGAAAACAGGTGGTATGAATGATAATCTTTCAACAACATGAATTGTGTGCTAATGCTTTTATTTTTTTTTATGTCCAATAGACAGAATGTGCAAATTTCATCCGCGTACTTCAACCCTATAACAAAACTCACATTTATGTGTGTGGAACTGGAGCATTTCATCCAATATGTGGTTATATTGATCTTGGAGTCTACAAGGAGGTAATATAATGAAATTGCATGAAAACAATTAGTTGTAATATCTTGTCACTTAATGTCTTTGACATAAAACAGGCAGATTTGAATATAAAGTTTGAACCATATAGTTTATGAATCACATAAGAACTCATGTTCCCAACCACCTTATAGATTGCCATTTTGATTACACACTTTATCTACCCAATAAAAAGTTTTTTTATTAGAAGTTTTTTTAATGAGATGATCAAAATTAAAAGTGTAAAATGTTGAAAGTGTTTGTTTTCTATAGACTCTATGTATGTTCTTATTTTCTTTTGAGTTTCCATTGTAATTAGATCTGTATTAGTTGCTGTTAGTAAAAATCCACATCCCATGTGACCTTGCAGTGGAATTGTATCTTATAAATAATTTCATTTTTCCCATCCAGCAAATTTGACCTGTTATATACGGTTACACACTAAGTACAGTGGTGCACATTAAGTACAGAGAATTTTATTTTTTTTCTTAAAATTATATACATAGTCATTAGCACACTGAATTCATTATTTCTGCTGGGCCAAATTGCCATAGTGCAAATAAAGATGTACTAAATTAAGAGTAATATATTCCAGCTATCAATGAACATTTTAATAAATGAGAAACATGCAGAATTCTGTAATTTAATTAATAACTGATACATTAAAGTGCTTTCTTTGTATCATGGACTATGCCAGGCACTTTACATGGATTGTCTCTGAAATTTCACAATGCTCTTAATTGAAGTTAGTACCTTTATAAGTCCCAACTTACAAGTTAGTAAAAATTGAGTCTCAGTGGAATTAAATAACATGCCTAAAATCACCCAGCTAATAAGTGGTCTGGCAAGGAATTGAGCCAAAGCAGTCTGTCTCTAGAGCAAGCATGCCCAACTGAGCTTTAGAGTACATACTCTAAATTGTTTCTTTGTATGGGTTTGATGGGTTGTACTGTCATCCTTATGTTTATGTATATACTACTTGTGAATAACCACACATATTTGCAGGATAATTCGCTGTGTGTTTGAAAGTAAAGTCTGGGCTTATGGAACAGGTTTCTTTACATTGATTTAACTGATTCATGCAGAGATCAAACCCACAGCTGTGGCTGGATTAATTTTCCTCTCTAACCAACTTGTCTAACCAGCCCATTCTCAACTGTTTGAAAATAAAGCAACCCTCATAGTTAAATCTCCGAACCACCAGGAGACTTGGCAACTTGAATCCATCATTCTTTGTTGCTGGTGTAATGTTCTCTTGCCTAGCTTTGATGAAGGGTAATATATAACAGTAGCTCATAGCATAGGGTGTAATTATATTAGATAGCCCCACAGCTTGGTTGTGTTTTGAGGCCTGAGGCTGAAGGCCAAACTCACAACTTGCTGAGGGGTGCAAATAGTGTTCTTTAACTCCTAAAAGTCACAAGTGCTGAAAGGGAATTTAGATGGAGCTAATTACTTAGCTTGGGGCTGTCAAGAGGGCCTGGGACAGTCAGATTTATAAGGTCTGTGACTCAGAGAATTATGGGTGAGCTGGGAGGTGAGCCTGGTGATTTTTCCACTGGTCAGGAATACAGGTAATTGTATGGCAACACTGCTTGAAGATTGTTAACTTTTTCCCAGGAATTCATTGCTCTTCCAGAGGGAATTTAGAAGCCTCTTCCATTTTCAAATAGATAAGGTTTCTCCTGATGGGGCTGGAAAGAGGGACTGGCAATATGTAAGAGGGACGCAGAAGGGAAGTGTGGGAAGTCCCCTTCCTGGGGAATCCTGGGACAGTGAGAAGAAAGAGGAAAAAAGCTCAAATGAATCCCAGATTTCTGTCCTTGGCAGTGAGTTAGAGAATGGTGTTACTGAGGTGAGAGTCGTAACAAGTTTGCGAGGGAAACGGTGAGTGAGTCTTGTACGTTCTGCATTTGCAAAATGTTCGGTTAGGTCATGCCAAACAGGCGGTTGGATCCGGATTTCAGGACAGGAGTCAGGGCAGTTGTCAACAGCTAATCGTTGGAGCCTGGGCAGCCAGAGTTTGAATTATGGCTTCAGTCATTTACCAGCTCCATAGTCTTATGCACCCTGCATAAACTCTCGAAGCTTCTGTTTATTCAGCAAAATGAGGATGATAATAATAGTAGCTATCTCCCAGAGTTATTTGAAGGATAAAATGAGAAAATGCTTGTATGGGCTTTGGCAGAGCCCATGCTTCATTCCAGTCACTTACCACTTACGACTCAGCTGTACTAGGCAATAGGAACACGAAAGGCAGCAAGGCAAGGATTTGGAAAGTGTGTATGTAAACTTCATGGAAAAATAATGTCTGCAATGTGTGTATGCATGTATGTGTATGTATAAATGTGTGTGTATATGCGTGTGTGTATGTATAGATGTGTTTGTGTGTGTGTATGTATACATATATTCTGGGTGTGTGTATATATATACATTTATGCTGTGATACTAGCAATGCCTGTTATTTGTTTAGTAATTACACTGGAAGGATGTTCTTCCTCTGGGATCTCCCCTCTGCTGCCAGAAATCTCATCTCTAAATGGGGGTGGTATTAACAATAACTCTGCCTAGTTGCCCTGATGACTAAATGTTTTCCTATCATGCTCATCTCTTTACTCCAACAATATACGTTGGTATGTTTTGCTTACTTAATTACGCTGAAGGAATTTTCTTATAAAACTGAAGTTGTCTCAAAAGTTAGTGTCCTGTAATTCAGTCGGTTTATCTCCCAAAGTCCACTCAGTCAACCATTATTTTTTACAAAATATTCCTCTTGGTGTCCTTAACTCTGGCTTAAGGAAACTCTCTTTCCTGATAATTCCTTTCTCCAGGAGATTATAGGAGAGACCTTGTCCTAAGCCTTCAAGATATCAATGTTATGGGCTTATCTTGAGAATGTAATGAAATGTTGCATCTTAAAAACAGAAGTCTGTACAATTAGGAGGGTTTATCTAGTACTTTTCATCAACTGTGACACTCTCCTATTTTCTTGATCTTTCCTTTTTAACTTTTTACTGTAATCTTCTGGGATTCAGTTTACTTTTTCCCATTACAATATCCTATTATAGGCCTTAGAGTCAACAGTTCTGTTTGACCTGTGGAAAATAATGTGCCCTTAATGATACTTAAACACACATGAGTGCCACTCTCTACAGGTGCTTTTTTTTTTTCCCTGACATCTCTGTAGCCCCATTCACAGTTGGGAAGCATGCCCTAAATGGGTTCTCACTGCACCTTTTCCATGCCAAGGTTCCCCTATCACAGCTTGTCATTAGCTGGCCTGTTCCAACTAAACATACTTGGATTTGATCATATTACATGGTCATGGTGAGTCTATAAATTGATTTTAACACATTTTTAAATCCATGAGTTTGAAATTCTGAGGTGAGATTAGTTAACAGCATGAACTTTGGGGACAGCCCTGAGAGTTCAAGCTACTGCTTTGCGTCTTACTAGCTATGTGCTGCTGAACAAGATAGTTATCCCCTTCTGTCCTCAATATTTCACTTGTGAAGCTGGAATTCTTAAAGCAGCTATAGCTTTAGGCTTACGGTGAGGATTCAATGAGACAATGTACATAAATTTCCTGGGCCTACAGTTAGTACCTATTAATGGCAGGGACTATTCCTGTTAGCATAAAAGTTCATTTACTTAAAACTATGAAATAGCCATTGTCAATCATGCTATTTAAATTGCTACCACTATTTTTTTTTAATAAGGTGGTCATTACTATTGGTTGTGTTCAGAAGAAACAAATCTGAAATGACAACACAGTACAACAAACAATCCAGTTGCCTCTATCCCTTTTGCTTCATTGCTTACTTTCTAGATAAGTAGCCCTGAATGTTCCTTTCTTAATATTCATGTGTTCTGATGCAACTTGGTAGATACACCATCTAGAGAAAATGTCTGAAATGCTAGATTTCTCTAACTAGTGCATATGCAGGGCGAGTCATCAGCCTTTCTGCTGGATGGTAGTGTTGTCATTGTTATGAAACACTCAAACTCATGGGGCCATATTCATTATACATTCCTATTTTTCTTGGAAAGTTCAACTTAAGATGTTATTTCTTTCCTGAATATTAAAAGTCTGCCAATGTCATTCTGTCTGTGGCCACTATTATAAAAATAGATATTTCAGCCAAAATAACTATGTGGTTTTAATGTGCATAGTGTTTTCATAATAGTGAAAATACTACAACAGGGTTTCTTTTGGTTGTTGGGTTTTTTTTTTTGTTTGTTTTTGGGGTTTTTTTTGCCCACATGTATCAACAGCTCTGTAAATGGACTGCCTGCCTTAGCACGCTATTATGTCTCTAAAATCACAAAGTGTCACAAGGCCTATTTTGGTTTAGTTGAAGATGTGTGAGTAAATAAACCACAATAGTAATGAAAGTATGATTATTTTAGTAAATTCATTTCTTTTTTTTTTTTTTTTAAGCATCGTGGGGCTCAAACTCATGAACCTGAGATCAACAGTCACATGGTCAATGAACTGAGCCAGCCAGGTGCCCCATAAATTCATTTCTTAGATGAAGAAATTAGCTTATTAGGCTCAATAAATTTGTTATTAGCCTTAAGAAATGTGTGTGCTTGATGGTGATTTTGATAATGAGAGTGGTCCAGACTTAGTGAATTGATGGTTATATCACTACTTCCAATTGAAGAATTCATTCAGTATTATCATTACTACTTTGGGCAAACACAGACCAAAACATGGGAATTGAGCCTTGCCAGAAATAATATTTGCTAAAGAGTTAAGGAGCACAGCATGATGCACATGCTATATGCTCAATCAGTTTTTGTTGAATTAATGAGTTAGAATTTAGTTCTTATCTCCTAGCTCCTTGCTGATTGTGCTGTTTTTAAAAAAAATCTCACTTATGTTAATATCTCTCCTAACAGGAAGTTGTATTCAAACTAGACACACATAACTTGGAGTCTGGCAGACTGAAATGTCCTTTTGACCCTCAGCAGCCTTTTGCCTCAGTAATGACAGGTAAGATCAATGGCTTTGCTTTTAGGTGGTTTTCTGAAAAGGTATGTGTAGACTCAACCACATTTTCTTATTGAGTTCAAGATTATTTGGGATTACTCTTTCACTGGCTATTTGATTATAGTATTTTAGTGCCAAATCTCTATATTTAGCATCCTTATCATCAGGGGAAGCCCAAGCAAATCCTTCATTTCTACACAGTTTTTGTTTTTTGTTTTTTTTTAATCTGAGAAAGAGAGAGTGAGAGCACAAGGAGGGGAAAGGGCAGAGGGAGAAGGACAAGCAGACTCCCCGATGAGCGGGGAGCCAGCCTGGGGTGATCCCAGGACCCCAAGATCATGACCTGAGCCGAAGGCAGTTGCTTAACCGACTTGAGCCACCCAGGTGCCCCTCTACACAGTTTTTAAATGAACTTCTGGTTGAATTATTTTTAATGCAAATGACACATACTTACTTGTTCTATAATTTCATATTTAGATTTCTCAGATTTTCTTATGCTAAGCCATGTCCCTATTTGGCTTACTACGGAAGTTAAATTTAGCAATTCCTTAAACATAATAAGTTACAAAATATATTGAAGATTTGAGTGGAAGGATTAATAGTAAGATGTAGTGGATAAACTAATAAAACAAATGATAGAATACAGATAACATAGAATACGGATAATAGAATTTTATAACACCTTTTCCCCTCAATTTCACATTAACCTGATTGTAGTAATGGAAATGTGAATTTTTTGCTAGCACATTCAGTCTTCTCTTGCTTTGTCTACATCTTAAATTCACTTGTGAGGTGATTATCCTGTTTAAAGAAGGCAGTGCTGTGTGGTCTGAAGTCTGTTCTGAGGAATGTTGCCATGACCTCTGAATTTTAACCATTATAAGGGCCCCTTTTGTCTTGGTTTGGTTCATGACTTTACTCTCTTTTTATTGAACTTGTCTATCAAATGTTTGAATAGACGATAAGAGTGAAGCACCATGACATTTTAATTTTCACTTAGTGAGAACTAGTGATCTTCCTTTGAAGTGAAAGTGTGCACGTTTTTGTGTGTTTTGAAAATTGTATGACTGATGTTCAGTCTTTATCCTCAGAAAGGGAGATAGATGATTTGGGATTCTGATCTGTCAAGTGGGGTTGACATATCCTTAATAAAAACAATGGACTGTGGACATCGGTGACCCCTCTTACAAATCCCTAAGTGATTTAAATACAAAGAAGACAGTTTTAAACCCTGGATATACAGATACAGTTTTTAGGTTGAAACACACCTTTTTTTTTCTTAACAATATGTTCAATTATCCACAGTGTTTTTTTTATGTTTCACACGAACAGTTTGTTTTCTTTACTCTTACCAAGCAAGAGTCTTTATTTATGTTGTTATTTTTCTTCTGTTTTTTAAAAATTTGCTCCACAAATGAAATATTGTCGTTTACCATTTATCTTAGGGGATTGCTTTAAGAGAAGGAAGTGGTGTCATATCTACATTTACTTTACCTAACTGGATTTCTCTCTTGTGTTTTGTTTTGTTTTCCTTTGGAAATTGACTCTTGTCATTATTTAGATTGGTTGACTCAAATAGTTCAGTAAAAGGTTATTTAGATGGATGTAATCAGAGGATTTAGGAAGTATTTCTATCACTTATAGAAAGTCAGAATTTTTAAAGGTAATGTTTCTGAGGAAAATTGGATTTTAGTGATAAAATGTGTCTTTCACTGATCTTAGCCATTTAAAAATCTAAATGCTCTATAGAGATTAGCCTTTTCTTTTTTTATTTTGGTCTATTAGGTGTACTCAACATTATTGACTGTAAAGATTACTTGAAATAGAGGCTTAGCTTTCAAAGGGGCAATATATTCTACTGTAGGGACCGCATTCTCGTCTCTCCCCCCTCTAAGCGCTGACTAGCGTTAGGGAACACTGGCCCCCACTCCCCTTTCTCTCCCCCAATCCTTTGTCTTCCCCTTCTTCACTGATCTCTTCCTTCTCCCTCCCCTTCCTCTCAAACTTCTCTTTCCCTTCTTACACCACCCTCCCTTTCTCCTCTCCTTTCTCTTCTGCCGGATCCCCCCCTTGTGCCCCCCCCCCACCACTTCTCTCTTTCTGGTAAAACATGGAGATGCATTTTACATAAATAACAGGACAAAGAAGTTCAGTATGCAGTGATAGCCACATCTTTCCCTTTTCAGGAATTCCTGTTTATCAGAACCATTAGAGATGTGATTAGCTACAAGGAATGCAACATGTTATAATTACGAAGAATGACTTCAGTGCCGAAAGCTCCCTTTCAGCAGAGGTTAGGCAGAGAAAAGTTGTGGTCATTGAGGTTGTGTCGGTTAAGTAAATACTAATTACACAATCCATTCCTCATTATGGCATTTACTTTTTAGTATTTTTTGTGCTGCTACGAAGACAAATTCCTAATTATGATGTATCCGTGAGTTATTTGTGGGGAGAGGGGAAAGGAGGAAGAGCTTATTCATAAGAGAAGCTAATGCATACGCAATTATGAATTCAGAAGACTTTGGCCATTTTTATCTTCAGGTCTTTAGCACCAGCGTACCAAAGTTCATTGGGTTATCTTTCTTTGACTCTACAAATTTTTCAAAATTTGAATGTGAAATTTATGAAACAGTATCTTCTCATGTTAAGCAAGAAATGTCTTTGGTTTCATGCAATGAAATTAGTATATTGCAAATAGTATCTGCTGCTGTATTCTTAGAAGTCCTGTGTATTGTCTTCCCCCTCTCAGATGAGTACCTCTATTCTGGAACAGCGTCTGATTTCCTTGGCAAAGACACGGCATTCACGCGGTCCCTTGGGCCTACTCATGACCATCATTACATCAGAACCGACATTTCGGAACACTACTGGCTCAATGGTTAGTGATTTTCTCTTTTCGTTTTTTTGCCTTGGCTTTTGGGCAGATAAGAAACTCATTATTACTCATTCAAATGTGTTTGGGAATAAGTGGTTTAGCTTAACATTATAAAATACATTTGATTACTTCCCCACTAAGACAAATCTCCAGAACCTGTTGTGTATAAAATAATAATAGCTGACACTTACTGGAAGTGTGCTATTGCCCTTGACACTGTTCCATGCTCTAACTGATCTTTTAAATGTTCACAATGACATATGAGGTATGCATTATTATTATTATTGTGTGCCTTTTTAAGATGAGTAAACAGATAGAATGAAGTTGAGAAATTTGGTCAAGTTCTTATAACTTGTCAGTTGTAGACCCTGGGGTTCAAGTCGGCAATCTTTCTCCTGAAGTCTGTTTTTTAATGACTAAGCCAAATACTGTCTATGAGCCTAATAACAAGCGGGATAGGTTGTAATGCTAACTTCTTTTGTTAAAGGGTTATTTATACTTGGGTTGACATGTCCTTCTAAAATTTTAAGCATATTAATATTGACATAAGTTTATCTGATTACTTTTTTGTTTGGAGGTGTTACAGTATTCTGAGTTTTAAAAAAAGCCACTAATGAATTAATTGATCAATTAATTAATTTGTTTGTTTATGTTCTCCTGCCTTATAGCAGATCAGGTTTTATCATGATAGTCTAATGTTTTCTAATTATCATAGGACTTTATTATAAAGTGTGGCAGAATAACATAACATTGCCACTTAAGCAGACAAACAACATTTCTCTTTCCCACCATAAATACTGGGTTTTAGTGGAGGAGGCCTGGGTAGACGTTTCCTAGGGGCTATCTCTCTATCTCTCAGTATCATTCAAGCAGTGACAACATAAACAAAAGGGAAAAATGCTTTAAAACATTTCTTTAGTCAGAACCTCCAGATCCATTTGTTTACACAACAATGGGATCTCCCTTGACCAAAAGAGAGCCTATTAACGGGGAAGACAAACTTAGAAGATCTCCCAACTATGTGATTACTCATTAATTTCTCTACACTCAGACAAGGCAAGACTATCTTCTTGAGCATTGTGAGGTTTTTGTGGAAATACTTGGTTTGAGAGTGAGTCCATGGATTTTACCAAATAGAAAAACTTACCCATCTGTTTGGGTAGCAAGATATACTTACGGCTTTAAAATGAAGTATAGATTGTATTTCTTAATCTTGGGATGGCAAATGTCATCATATCGCCACTCTTTTCGGAGATTATTCTATTTATTCCTTAACAATGACATGTCCATTAAGAAGTCTGCCTCATTGCTGAATTAATAAATGTAGGAAATCTTTATTCAACTATTATTTGACTAGCATGTTTTTCTTAAATGCTGTGTGAAGAGAATTACAAAGTAGGAAGCCTTGCATTGGTTTAACATTTAATAACAACTTTTGAGGACCCTTGGCATACTGAATGCTGTTCTACTCATGGGCTTGCAAAGATTACATGGGAGGGTTACTGACCTCAGGGATGACTACCGGAAGCATTAGAAGAGAGTGGGAGTTGGGGCTGGAAAGCTATAAATATTATCCTGACATCACAGGGAAGTTAACTATGGTTTAGTTCTTTTTTTTTTCTTTAGGTATAATGACACATAACATTATATTAGTTTCAAGGGTATAATATCATGATTCAATATTTGTATATATTGCAAAATGATCATAACAAGTCTAGTTAACATCCGTCACTGTACAATTGGAAGTATTTTTATGTGTGTGATGAGAACTTCTAAGATTTACTCTTAGCAACTTTCAAATGTGCCATACAGTATATTAACTGTAGTCACCATGCTGTACATTTACATCCCCAGGACTTAACTTATTTTATAACTGGAAGTTTGTGTCTTTTCACCCCCTTCATCCATAACCTGGTCTTACTTAGGGAATCGGATCTTTGTTTTTTATAAAGTAACTGACAGTAGTATGAAGAGAAGACTAAAAGAGAATGAGGCTAGAGAAAGAAACCATAGCAAGGAATCAGGAAAATGTGGGACAAGAACAGAGGTATTGGCAGCTGAGATGGATGTGAGAATATAGAGTAACAAATATTTGAAATAGAAGATATTTGGGAATGGAAGAATCCAAGGATCTGAGGATGGAATTCAAGAGAAGGTTTTAGATACTGAGAAAACCTTGTGATTAAAGAAGTCAGTGGAAAGGAAGAAAGGAGAAAGGATACGCAGTTGAAAAGTCTCAATGGACTGAATGCAGACAAATGACTATGAATTAGGACTAATATTTATGGTTCTAAGACATTCAAGGCAGAATGCTTATTGATTAATGGCCAGGGGACCATAAAACCCGGTTTGCCCTGGACATTTCCAGTCTACCTCTAATGTTCTGTACCTCTCAAATGTGTCCTAGTTTAGACAAGAATCACAGCTCTGTTTCTATGGAATTTAATTATGTAGGTTTAAATCCTGAATATCACTTATTTGTGACCTTGGTCAAACCTTTCTGTGTGTCTACATTTTTTTGTCAAAGATTCGGCATAATAATAGTTATTTATTCGCAGGGTGTTCTAAGGATTAAATGAGATCATATAGGGAAGATCATATTGGGAAGACTGACGGAAGACAGTTTTAAGAGCAGTTCAGTTGTCAATGCTGTCATCACATCATTGTCCTTATTCTTGAAGGTGAAAAAGGCAGGAGGTGGGACTAAAACACCAAAGGCTCTGTGGTTCACTGACATCTATTTAGCATTTGTAACTATTGACCACCTTTTCTTTCTCTCTGCATTTCATAATTCTATGAGCTCATCCACTCTCAGATTTCCAACTGTTTCCTGTGCTCCAGTATTTCCCGAAACTACATTTCCAAGCCTTTTTTTCTGCCACTCAGAGCCCTTAAGAATAGTTATTTGGGTGTCTTACATTTTCATCCCAGATTACAAGAAAGAAGCTGATTGTTTTATATGCAAATAAAGATATCTAAGCCTTCACCCTGATTGTGCCACTAAGTGCTTTGATTTCTTTTACAAGTTGTTTAAGTCGTGATCCTTTGCTTGAGTTTCTTTAAGTATATGCAGCTACAGATAGAGATATATAAAAGACTAATTGGATCTAAAATCTAAAATTATCTTGTTTTCCCTTTCTAACCTGCCCTTCAATACCAGTTTCCTGAGTTCTATCTATCTTAACTTTCTAAACATTATCCACCCAGTTACCTTGAAGTTATCTTGGATTCCTTCCTCTCCCCCACCCTTTATCTTATCTGTCACTCGGGGCCTTTACTTCCGTCAAAATATCTATCGACCTTGTTGTTTCCATGGCCATCTTTCTATAGGTCTTCAGCACTTGATCTCTGGGTTCTTGCCACTATTTTATTGTTTGTTAATTCATTTTCCTATCGCTAATCTCTTCTGCTTCAAATTTATTTTATATAGCATCCACGCGCGTCACTATTTTAGGCACTTTTAAAGTATTATTTTATTTAATGATATAATCCTGAGAGAATTACTATTCCCACTTTACATTGGGGGCTAGATTAGAAGTCAGATATATTGTTCATAGATAGCTAGTAGATGGGAGACTGAAACTCAGGGATGTCTTTCTTGCTCGAGACACTTTTTTCTTGACATTCATAATGTATTTTATGATCCACCTAAATTCTGCTCTTCTGACTGCACATTCCCTGCTTTTGGAGCCTCATTTACAGACAGAGGCCATGCCTACATGCTATGTTGTGCAATAGCAAACTGAGGATGTGGGTTTGGTCATAGGCACTAGAGCAGAGAGAGAACGTGTGGTTAGGTAAGTGATGTGGAAGACCTCGGCAGAATCTCTGAAGTCAGGGTTAGTGCGATCATCAGATAAGATGTTTGCTGATGGACAGGTAGGCCAGAATTAGAAGAACACGATGCTTCAGGAGACCCATTCAGCCGAGGAGCTTCTCAGTCCATGGAAACTGGGGCACAGCAAGGGAGAAATTATAGAAACTATATGAGATTCTTGTAATGAGGAAGTACTTGATTAGCTACGGCCAAAGATTGACTTGCTTCGGGAGCATTTCTGTTTTCCATTCTGAGAAGTGGCCATTTTCCAGATAGAATCAACCTGGGGTCCAAAGACAGAGGTCAGTGGATCATCTGGCTGGAGTCAGGAAGGCAGGGAAACAAAATACAGTGATAGAGGAACTGTGAAGATTACTGTGAATAAGGTTATAATAGACATGATCTTATTCAACCTCATATTCCATAAATTACAACGACGTGAAGAAGGTGTGTCCAGGTCTGTTAGCCCCCAAGCCCGTCCTTCCATTCCAGGACCAAACTTCTGAAAGCAATAGTGTCTCCTATCTCCGGAATCACAAGTTTGACTGCCCTTTCGGTGACAGTTATGGGAATAGAGGCTGTTTCTGCCTTAACACTGGACCTGATATAGCAGTTACTGACATAGGCTATTTGCTCTAAAGCGGCACTAATATGGTAGACACTAGCCACGTGTACATTTAAATTTATTAAAATTAAATGCATTTAAAATTTGTTTCCTTAGTCATACTGGGCATAGTTCAAGTGCTCACTAGCCAATGGGCTAAGGACTGTTGAACAGCACAGATATAAAACATGTCCATCATCACAGGGTTTTCTATTAGACAGTGCTGGTTTAAAGTGTACTTATTTATTAATTATGTGCAGTAGCTCACAATCAAATAATGCAACCCAAGTCTAAATTTTTTTTAGTGTTCACTTAGCATTTAGATGTGAAACTCATGCCTTGGTTTCATAAAATTGTTGCCAGGTTGAAAGAACTGACAGGGCGCCTGGGTGGCTCAGTCATTAAGTGTCTGCCTTCGGCTCAGGTCATGGTCCCAGGGTCCTGGGATCAAGCCCCGCATCGGGCTCCCTGCTCAGCGGGAAGCCTGCTTCTCCCTCTCCCACTCCCCCTGCTTGTGTTCCCTCTCTCACTGTGTCTCTCTCTGTCAAATAAATAAATAAAATCTTAAAAAAAGGAAGAACTGACAGATATTTGATATTTCAAATGATGGAGTCGATGTCAATGTCTAATCAGTTTCTTCTATATATTATAACATCACTGTGTTATTTATTTCTGGTTAGACAAGTTTGAAAGTTTTTTCCTGTTAAATTTTGCTCTCTATACTTTCACTTTTAGTTTAAAATCCTATTTTTTACATGTTTGTGATTAAACTCTTACAAATGTAAATTGATATTACATTTAGAATAAGTGAAATACGAGAATTAAATTAAATTTGCAATTGAGTGTGTTTAAATAATTAACCTTTTAAAAAATATGATCCTATGTGAATCTTTTTTAGGTCCATAAATTCCTTGATGCTTGTGTGTATGCCATATTTTGTTCTTTGCCCTGCCTGGAATTAGCCAGAGCGGGATCAGCTATCCTCTTCACTTACAAGTCCAAAGATCCTTGTCAGAATTTCTCAGGACTTTATCTAATCCAGGTTCAGTAGCCTTAAGAAGTATGAATCCCAACTCCTTCTTTGAGAGACTAATCCATCTGTTAAATACCTCACCAGGAGGATGAAAAATTGCAAAGATGCAGTACTATGGGCAGTTCTGGATGAAGTCTTAGATGGTTCCACACTTCTTTTTTTCACTTTTCTTTATCAACTTAATCTTAGAACTATCAGGAAATAGGAATGTAGATAGAAGTCAGAGTGGTTACTCAAATACAGTTGAGTTTTTGTGAGAATTTTAGGATAAAGCTTAGAAGTATGACCATTTGGAAAATGAAAACAAACAATGAAGCCTCAAATGCGTATGTTTTTGTTTTCTTTCCTGGAGTAGATGAGAACTTTTTGTTTTAAATTTTTATTTTTAACATATGGAGGCAGTTTTCATTTGAAGTTTCTCTTGGAAAGTTCTGTTGTCTCCAAATTCTCTTTCTACTCGAAAGGGTAACATTTTTAAAAAGTGGTAACGAGAAGATATCACAAGAAGAAGTGAACGAAAGTAAGGAAGTAACTATTTGCTAAATCATGGTGTAGGTGTGCTCATCCGGGTGCAAAGAGGTTCATGATGCATATTGCAGGCTCTGTGGGTTGATGCCATTTTCATTAGGCAGTGCCACTTAGTGTCATGCTAATAGCTCATTTGTGAAAATGCATGATTTCAAACTCTATCCCTATTAGAGCATGTCTTTTAAATGCTGAAGGAGAAAAATGTGCTATTATAATAAAGCCCAGGTGTCTATTGTTATGATCTTAAATTATTTAGTGCAACAACTGTGCATGTCATACACTGATTAAATGATAACTATTTTTACTCAAACTTGGCAGCAACTCAGGAAGGAGTTTCTATATTAAAATAGTAGCATCAATATTTTTCTTAGGACCTCAGTTGAATCTGCAGGGAAGATATTTTGTATTCTTGAAATGTATTTATCTTTACCTCTTGAGTATGCTTATTATTTAAATCACACAATAGAGTACTATTTGATACTAACTCATTTTTCATAATTAGATTTCTTCCTATAATAAACATTTGGCTTAAAAACCCCTATCATTCAATTTTCTTATAGTACTCCAAAATGGTTGTCTTATAGTACTTAAAAGAGAACCAACATTTAAAAGAGAATCTAGTAAAATCAACAGTCCCTGAATATAAGTGATTGTTCATCTATGAGCATCTAGGATCTGTTGATCATCTGTGTTATATATTAATTACAAGGTGAAAGAAATATAAATTGGGAAAGTATCTACTCTCTTTTCCCCCACTGATGTCATAGATAAAATTCCTGAAATGTAGACTAGTGTCGTATTCTACCTTTGACCATTTCAAATGGTGATACCTGCACTTGGATAGTATTTTCAATATCCAAAGTAGGTTTTTCTGTGTATTTCTGCAATAGGGTAATAGGAATTGTCATATTTATTTGGACTCCTTGCAGACCATCTACATTCTGCATTTTCGTGAAATTGATTTTTTTTTGTTGTTGTTGAACTCGGTAAACAAGTGAAAACCTAACAGTTGGCTCCTCTGACCACTTCGCCCATCTAAGTGTCTGAGGAAAGCTTTACAAGCCACTCTGTCTCTCACCCTGGAATTCCTTTTACCTGTAATGATTATCAGTTTCACATCACTGAATTCTCCTGTCCTCTCTAGAGAGAGAAGACTAAATTTTGTACCACAATGTTTGTTATTTTTTAAATTATAAATTCAACTCAATCATTAAAGTGATAGGATTTAAATGTTACAAGGGTGACATGCTTCATGTAGAACTTTTATTTAAATTATATTTGAGGGTTATGATAAATTCTATTTGTGTGAACCCCCTTTTTAAGTTCAAATATTTGTTAAGATAAAACAAGCCAATCATATTCCTATAACATATATATTTTCAGTTTTATCCCTTTTGTGTCCTACTTCTACTCAAGAGGGGCAGAGGGAGAGGGAGAGAATCCTTAAGCAGACTCCCTGCTGAGTGTAGAGGCCATTTTGGGGCTCAATTACAGGACCCTGAGATCATGAGCCAAAATCAAGAGTCGGACGCTTGACGGAATGAGCCACCCAGGCGCCCCAAAACCCTACATGGTTTTCTAATTTTTTTTTTTTTTTTATGTAACCTAGGACTATATCAGAGTGAGATTATCAAGAGCATAAGAATCCTTTGGGGTTCTAAACTTCAGGGAAAGAACAGGGAAATAATAAAGAACAAAGGGGAGAAAGTTCATGCACCTAATTCCCCCTCACGTTTCCTCTCAAAGTTTCCCATTTAAGCAGAGAAGAAGTTGGATAGGAGACCCTGGTTGACCCAGCCTGGCTGGGATAATGAAGACTGAACTTGTGTGAGACTTCTGCATGCTAATACATGTTTCTACATCGTCTCATGTTTATTTGTGTAGGTCTCATTTCACACATTCAATTAATGATTCATTTTTTTTTTTTTTATTCTGCTGATAACTGTTTCACATTCAAAGACACCAATGCTCTCTTGGCTGAATTGTCTCAGTATTTTTATCTATAGCTTCTTTTCTTTCAAACAGGAGCAAAATTTATTGGAACTTTCCCTATACCAGACACCTATAATCCAGATGATGACAAAATATATTTCTTCTTTCGTGAATCATCTCAAGAAGGCACTACTTCTGATAAGACCATCATTTCTCGAGTTGGAAGAGTTTGTAAGGCAAGATATATTTATCTTACTTAAGTGGCATGTATGTGTATGTATGAACAATTAATTATATAATGTTGAAGTAAAAATTAATGTCCATCATTCATAAGTGGTAGGATAAATTCACACTATCTTACATGAATAATTTTTAAGATCCAAAAGTGAAAGAAGAAAAAAGATACAAATTTTTCCAGTATTAGGGGTTTTTTGGTTGTTTTTGTGTTTTTTTTTTTGTTTTTTTCCCAGTGTGAACTGTTACCCAGGTTTTAGTTAGATCTCTTTGGCAGCTTGCTCCTTATATTGACGGGTTATCCCTTTGCCCATTTTCGCTATTCCCAGTAAGATCCTTGCGTTGTCCTGGTCCATGGAAATTAAAATGCTTTTGTACATTAAATTTGATTTTGAAGTTGAAAGTAACATTATCACTGGAGTAACTTGAACACTAACAGAATCAGATCTGGTATTTTTATGAAAACACATCACACATGTAAAATTATATATCTTTATAGGAATCAAATAAGTTGAAAATATGGTTATGGTAATACTATAGTAAATATTTTCTACAGCATTTATCTAGATTAGGTTTTGAGAATAAATGAGATAAGAAGAAAAAAATAAACCAAAATGTGAAAAATTTGTTTTGAAGAACACTGCAATTCATTTTTTAAGATTGCCATCTTATGTAAGTTATAGGAAAACAGAATTCTATGAAACACTTCCATTTTGTTCCATTCAACTTCTCATTTGAGTGAATACAAGCTTTATAGAACAATAATGCTTCTGGAATCACACTTTTGACTTCAATATATTATTTTTTTTAGTTGGATTTATAAAATAAATCCTTGAAATAACTTTTATTAAATAGCCAGACACCTTCTGCATAAACTCTGTTATTAAGAAGAATTGCTGTTAAGTTAATAAATACTCTCAATAGGAAATTTTTTTTTGGTCCTGTACAAACTTTTCATTTTCTTCCATTTGAGCCTATCACTTTTTTTCTCATTCTGTACCCTCAGGCTTTTGAACACTTCCAGGGACAGAAATACAAACCATCACAGCACTTAAAAGTGCTAATGAAAACATGGCTTTTGAATGAGGCCGGCCTGTGAGCACACATCATTCTTTACCTAGTGTCCTTGCCAATGATGCTGTCTCCCACTGATCCCTTCACCCCCAGGGGACAGAATTCTCTAAAAAGCATCCTCATTCTTTCAGAGTCCAAGAATTCACAGTAATTTCTCTTGAAGCCTTTTGCCTAGAGATGAATGGCCATTGCTTGGAGTAGTCGTGGTGTGTTAGTACTGAAGCATGCTTTATAACAAGAGTATCCCGACCCTGAAAAGCTGGGCTGTGGATTGACATCATTTACATAAATGAGCTACATTAAATATGTCGAAAAAAATTTACAAGTCACTTTCTGATGAACACATATAACAAGTGAGTGTTTTGTGAACGACTTCAATACTCATTTCTTCATAGGTCTAATGCATTTGATAGAAAATCATTTGTTACAAAACACTATTTTTACCCTATTGTTAAATATACTGAAAGCTAAGTTAGAAGTGGAAGAATATATTAAAGAAAAATGTAGTTGCTCCATTTATAAACTTATATATTAAAAATATGATGTAGACTCTTAAGTATCAGCCCTGGGATATTTTGTTTTAATTATGAATAAACTCCTGTAGAATTGAAAAGGCTGAGAGAATTGTAGTACAGGAATCTTCCCACCACAAAAAACTCGAAGGCCACACAGCAAGATTTTGTCATGCCATTGTGTTTGGATAAAAAGCTAACAAATTGTGAGATCAAATAAGGACATGTGATGGATGAATTTCCTTTAGGGGAAAAAAAAAGATATAATGGAGGTCCTTCTTACATCTCTTTACTCAATCACTATTTCTAGTTAGACCATCTTCAGAATTTCCCACTACACATATGATCCATTAGTCAAATGTTTACAATACTTGATTCTGCATACATCTTTTAAAATTTCTTAATCGCAGCATGCCCTGACAGTTTTGAACTTTACTTAATAATTTAGGATTAAAGTGTGGCAAAAAGTGAGCACGTATAAGTGGAAATTTCACTGGCAAGATTTAAAATGACTTGAAATCTTTTAAAAAATATGTCAAAACAGTAACAAGTTTAATTAAAAAAAACAAATGTTCAGCATTATCATTGTTACTGTTATGTATTATTTTCACATAAACATGTTCTTCTGACATTATTCGGAGCATATTCCTCTCTGTTGGTTCTTTTTTTTTTTTTTTTTTACCCCCCTGGGATTATTACAATATTGTTTTTCAATTTCAAGAAATAATAACAAATGTATGTCTATGCTATGAAACAAAATTGAGTTCGATAGATATAAACATACATCCAAGAAGTGAGAGATTATGTTAGAGAAGATTAAGAGTGAACTGTATACACTTTATTGAGTTTACAAAACATTTTAATAGTGTGGGAGTCCTTTATAGTCTTTATTCCACCAGGATATTCCTACAGGCTCATTTACTTAGAAATATTCTGGTTTTGCTGTTTTTGTTTCCATTTGTAATTGATGACCCTCAGCCCCCAAACTGCTGACAATTTAAAAGTTCCCTACATCTTCAGCTACTAAACTAAAGTAAAAGCCATTTTATTGACCTGTCAAAGATAATACTATTAGACTGAGTAGTGTATCATGATTGGTGGGGAGAAGGTTTTTGAAATAGGCAAAAATTCACAAAAGTTAGTAAAGAATTGTTTATAGAATAAGAGTGAGTCTTTTCAATTCTGTAACTATTATATCATATCATTTCATTATTTCAATAATAACAAAATATAAGTTCTGTACAAAATGCAATATACTAGACACTGGGAGGTAAGTAAACCACTGTCCCTTTTCTTTGAAATCTCATAATACAGTGACGGAAATAGAGATAGAAACAGATAATCACAATATAATGTGACAGAGGTTGGAGCTGAGAACGCTGCATATTTGGCAAAGCTCAAAAATTGAGTCCTACAGAGGGAGGAGGACTACATCAAGGAAAGGAAAAGATAGGCCTTTCAGGCAGCATTGTGACAGTATAGTTGGTTTACAGAAGGGTGAAATCTTGTTGTAAGTGGAACTGGAGGGGCGTATATGGGGGGCAATGTCATTCAAGATTGGGGTGATAAATTGGAAGATAAGAAGTCTTGTTTCCATATTAAGGAGTTCAAACTCTATCCTGTAGGCAATGAGAAGTTATCAATGTTTTTTAGAAAAGAAGTGACTTGACGGGTAGATATACTTAGCAATAATTTGAGGAACCATCCGGATTGAGAAATATTTGTGACTAGGGACCTGTTAGGTGGCTCCTTAAAGAAACTAGGAATGAATAGAATAGAATGCATAGAATCTAGATGTAGATGTCTAGTCAGTCCTTAATTTATTACTACTCCTTTATTAATTGCTTAGTGTAGACTAGTCTGTCCAATAGAATTTTATGTGATGATAGGAATGTTCCATATGCACAGTCTCCAACATAGAGCCATGTAGCTTATTAGTATTAACATTTGACGAGTATGACAGAGGAACTGAATTTTTAACGTTATTTAATTTTAATTTTAATTTTAATAGTATCATGTGTATTGTTAACTAACTGGAACTAAAATAAAAATTTAAAATAATAAAAATAAGTAAGTAGTATCACATGGCTAGTGGCTACAGTATAAATACAGACTATCAAAGTACTCATTTACTTAACAACCATGTGCACAACACTATGCTAAATAAATAAACAGTAGTTTTATAGGAAATAAAAGGAAAAAAGCCATTCTTGTTTTACTGAGCTTGCAGCCTAATAAATGATATATGCATTAAACAAGAAAACACACAGATTAATATATAATTGGAAGGTGTGGTGAGTGCTAAAATGGGGAAAAAAACCACAAGATGTGGTTAGGAAAAATAGGTGGGTTTTAGATTGGCTGTGGAAGATCTGTCTGAAAAAGTAACTTTTGAACCAGATATTGAAAATGTTTAGGAAGTTTCAGGGCAAAGATGACAGGGATAGGGAAGAATATTCCAGGCAGAAGGAAAAGCACATGTGAAATCTCAGAGGTGGGAAAAGCATTTAAGAAATCGAAGGGGGCTTCTCCCTCTCCCACTCCTCCTGCTTGTGGTCCCTCTCTCACTGTCTCTCTGTCAAATAAATAAATAAAATATTAAAAAAAAAAAAAGAAATCAAAGGGGCGCCTGGGTGGCTCAGTTGGTTAAGCATCTGCCTTCCACTCAGGTCATGATCTCAGAGTCCTGGGATCGAGCCCCGCATCGGGCTCCCTGCTCAGTGGGAAGCCTGCTTCTCCCTCTCCCCCATCCCCACTCGTGTGCTCTCTCTCTCTCTCTCACTTTCTCTCTCTCAAATAAATAAAATCTTAAAAAGGAAAAAAAGATCTCGAAAGAGCTTTGCTCTGATGGGAGCATAACAAGTACCTGGAAAATTAACAGGATAGTGATTCGTTCCATGAATTTGGAAATCACCAATATATTGGTGGTTCTTGAAGTCATGGAAGCGTGTGAAATCGTCCAAGGAAATAGGTAGTGTGAGATCAATGAGCAAGGACACAATCCCAAGGGACAATGATATTTATTTAAGAAAAAAAAAAAAAAACAGAGGAAAATGACTATAAAGGCAATTGAGAAGAAAGAGGTTGATAGGTGGGGAACTGCATGAGAGTGGCATCTCAAAGGACAAAAGCTGTTTCAAGAAGAAAACAGTTGTTAGTAATGTCACACACCAGAAGGAAGTCAGATAAGATTATGATTAAAAATCAGGTGTTCGATTTGGCAGTAAGGATATCACCAATAACTTTTGCTCAAATGATAGGAATATTCAATGTGAAAGCAGATCTAGGCTTACATCTCTGCTCTACGCCTTTCTAGCTCAGCTGCTTCTTTTTTTTTAAGATTTTGTTTATTTATTTGACACACAGGGAGCACAAGCAGGGGGACCTGCAGAGGGAGAGGGAGAAGCAGACTCCCCACTGACCAGGGAGCCTGATGCGGGGCTAGATCCCAGGACCCTGGGATCATGACCCGAGCAGAGGGCAGATGCTTAACCAACTGAGCCACCCAGGCACCCCTAGCTCAGCTTCTTAACTTAGGAAATGAGGGTGCCTGTCTCCCATGACGATGTTACCAAGCAAATGAAAGATTTAAATGAGATATATGAATTTGGATGTGGCAGATACTGAGGAAGGTACTGGAAAATAAGAGTGACTTAGATGGGTCTCTATTTTCAAGCAGTCAACAATGTAGAAGAGTGACATGTGAATAATATAAGTTCCTTGTCATACAACAGAAAATTAAATGTCAAAAATCACACATACACACACAACATATCATGCATACACACTCACACTTTTGGAGCCAGATCAACTAACTGTGCTTGGGAGTGCAAGAGTGGTAATGTGTGTGTATTAGGGACAGGGGCTGGTTAGAAATAGGTCAGTTACTAAAAGTTAATGGGAAGAGATGATATTTAACTCGTGTTAATGTTTGAAATTATGGTTATTATTTTGCCTTCATTTTTAGCAATATTTGTACTTGGAGGGTGGATCTTATTTCTGGACATAGTCAAAAGAATTTGGAGACATGTCTGGTGGAGATTTTGTGAACAATTTGAACAATACAAACTTTAGACAAGAGATGTGGACAGAGACACTAAAAGTAGTAAAGAAGCTGAATTAGCATATCATTTCATAGGACAGTATTGCTCAATAACAGCCTCAGGAGAGTAAGTACCTCCATCTAAAGAATCGCTTTCACACTCAGTTATGTTTATCTTTGTATATGGCAGAGCACATTTACTCATGAATTATTTTTCAGTGATATCCCTACTTGTCGGTCAAACTTCTTACTCCATTTTTCTCATATTTAAAATAAGATGCTTAGCCTAGATGATTTCTAAAGCCTTGCCAGACTTTATAATTCTTTATTCTGTTGTACAGTCAATATTTTCAAGCACCAAATGGCACACCTCACACCCCAGGCTGCCCTCATAAATAGTAAATTACACAGATCTCCATGGCGAGGTAATAAATGCTAACTGAAAGAACAGGTGAGACAGCCTGAAATAAACCTTCTGAATAGTCCTTTCAGATACTATTATTGATGTCTGTGTGGTGTTTATTACCGCACGTGTGTGTGTGTGTGTGTGTGTGTGTATGTCCCTTCAAGACCCACCCTGTAAGTTACAGTGTGGAAATACCAGTCACTTCAGGGAGGCTGGCTTGCAACTTTTCGCCTCAAGGCTGTTTCCCATTACTTTTGGATTCTATTCATTTTTGGAAGCATTGTCCATTAGCCTCCTTAGGCTAGCCCACTCTGGATTCCAGCTGTAGGTTGTGCCAGTTCCCTTTTGTTTTGCAGTATTTCCTTTGGTCCATGCCAGGAATTCCGTTTGGATGGTCCTTTCACATAACTCGCCTGGGGGTCTAATTAATAGTCCTTTGCCTCGATTCCACTTGCATTGTCTACCTTGATATATGGTCCTATTTGGACAATTACTGCCTTTGAAGATTTGTGTTTTTAGGCCGATGACACCTTCCGTATTTATTGATCTCCCCCCAGTTGTGGGTTTTTTTTGCTTACTTTCAACGTGTCACTTACAACCTAAATGAGAGATTTAGAGCCACAAGTTACAGATGTGCTTTTGCTTCACTTCCATCTGTTTTCCTGTCCGAAATTCCTAAGCAAGGATTTACACTTTTGGCTGTAGCTTTTTTTTTTTTTTTTTTTTTAATTTACTGAGCTCTGATCCTACCTGAAAGAAAAAGAAAAAAAAAACAAAAAACTGCTTACCATGCCTAGATTTACCTAATTTTAACCTATTAAATCTTAGAAACTGAACTTTTTAGTGTAGTGTATTATCAGGTCCTGTGTTTCTAATAATTTTTACAAGTTTTTGGAGTAGTTAGAAAAACATGTTCTTTATTTTGATTCTCCAATAGCAAATCGAAAACAGTTATCTCTAACATGAGAGTCCCTTTTAGGAAAAAAAAAATATATTAGTTGTCTTGGAAGCCTCTTCAGAATAGATCCCTTAAAAATCACTGTGTGTAACACCTGCCACACAAGTTTTTCTGTTTATTTTGTTCTTCTCCTCTCCTTTTTGTCTGAGATGTTTGAGTTTGTATAGTTTTGTTTCTTTTACCATTAGGGATTTCAAGATTATTTGTAGATGAAGTAGAAGACTCCTTATTTTCTTATTTTGTTTTTATTTCTTAGTGGTCATAACCTTATTACTATTATTATTATTTTTTCATCTCAGTGGAACAGTTAGATGAAACGTGGTTACAACACATTGCAAAGGAAGATCCAGGCTAAAATGGAAAGTACAACATAGTTCTCTCATTTGATTCAGTCCATGTAACTTCACTGTCTTCCATTAGTTTATTTAATGTATTAAAAATGTCCCCATTTAAGCTCTTGCTCTCAGTATAACACTGTATTTTGGTGTATATGGCATGCTTTCCTAGTGAGGCTCTTGGAACCTCTTATTCCAGATTTTACTTTTTGTTTCTATCACATCATGATCATAGTTTCCAGCTTCTAAATAGGCCATTCTCTGTTTGGATTATCCTTATCATTTTTATTTGCTTACACAGCCCCATACAGACCATCTGTATTAAGTTTACAAAGATTCTAAAATCCATCCCTAGAAATAACTGTGTGAAGCTTGAGGCAGCACAGGGAGAAGTACGTTGGACAGTTGCTCTGAAAGGTCAGTTGCTGGGGTCCTATCTCCAGCATTTCCTGGTGTAATGGGTCTTCAGCGATTCAGAGGCATATCTCAGCACGAGACTGTTTAAAACCCACAAGGGACAGCTGTTACCATAAATGACAGATCAGATAAAGAATATGAATGATGTATTGAAATACAACAGGCATTACATTGAAAATGCCAAAGTATTAAATTGCCCTAATCTTATACTGACTGTGTAAAAAGGGTCAATGAGAAGCCTGTGTGTTTGCCTCAGTTTCAGTTATGGAAAAAAAATATGTTTATTGATTTACAATATTGTAGTGTTTAGATTACACTTCAAAAGAAGTAGGTTGTATTAATTCAAACTAAAATCTCTGAGGTTAAATGTCATTAATGGCTAGAACTGGGGAGAAGTGTGCATAAAAGATGCACAGATGATAGTTTTCAAAGTGTTTCAGGGAATTCCATTCTTTTGCCTGCATGAGGATGCAGAAGAGCATTAGGCAAAAGAACTGATTTTAAGCAAAGAAGAATTTATGAACCAATCTGACTCCTGCGTCAAACCTTTTTTTTTTCTTTTTCTTTTTTCTAAGTGCTTAAGATGCGTCATTCTTCAGTGCCTGTTGATTCAAAAAGCCTGGTGTCTTTCAACTTAAATCCATATTTCAGTGGAATACAACATGTTCAAAGATGTCTTGGTGATTTATTGATTTATAAAGTCTTCAGGCATTAAGAGCGTAGGAGCTGAAAGTCAATTCTTATATTTTCCAAGAGTTTCTCTTTCCCAAGATAGAAGTGAAAAGGACCGTATTTATAAAGTGCTAAGAGATCCTCGAAGAGGACGATGTGTACAGACAAAATTGTGTTTAGCAGATGAGTCCAGCATAGTGACCCAAAGGTCAAAAGACATACTCAATAAAAGTTCATGTGTGACAGTTTGTAGCTACTCTACATGTCTATGTAAGATTTATAAGGACTTGAATCTGCCGGGACAGTAGAAGCAAAATGGAATCCCCATTAACCTGCCTTCCGACTGATCTACCCATTAGAAGACTATGAGTGGAAATCACAGTATTTCATAATATGCAGCCATCACTCAACCACCTGACTCAGAGAGAGCTTATTTTAAAGCTGCTGAAAGATTCTAAATTGTGCTTTGTTTCATCTTTTGTCTTTTCTGTTTTTAAAATTAAGAACTATCACAAACATATACAAAGCTACAGAGAATAAGGAAACGGTCACCCTGTGCGTTCACCACCCAGATGGAACCCACGCAGACTGGCTTGTTTACATTTAATTTCTTTGTTACTTTCATCTGCTTCTTTGTGTAGAGAATGTCAAGGCTTTTGGCAATCTGACCACAAAGAAGCTGTGATAGAGTGGAGGCATAGAAGTGACTGGTGACTAAAAGCTGCTGATTGTGACATCTCAATAATAAATCTGTTGTGTTAGTGAGATAGTTGTGTTCTTTAGAACTTCACAAAAATAAGCAAGGAGGTGACAATTTAGTACAAGTGTGGTTATCTCCCTTTCAGCCCTCCTCTGGGCTTAAAGTTCTCAGGGGAGATTTTGTGGATTTGCAAACAAATCCAGGGACTGAGAGCCGGTCAACAGTCAGTCAACTGACACTTACCTACAGGAGAAATACAACTTCTTGTGAATTGAACTTTGCCATGCCAGGTCATGCTTCTGGATGTCTGTAAGAGTTACTATCCAGTCATTAAATGCTTATAATCTAACCCTGAGAACCATTATCCCAGAAATTATACTTGTTTCCCTGCTGACAGTAGATGGCTTTCATCTTTGACCTGGATTTTGGGTTTTTTTGCTTGTTTATCTTTTTATTCCTTGAGGGTCCAGGAAAGGCTGCTCGATGGATTCGCAAGAACGTTTAAGGATTCTTTTGTTCAAAAGATTGTAATTTCCATTTGTCAGGTTAAAATATATATATTATGCAGGCTACAATATAAGTCCCTTTCCTGTCCAACAAATTTGAACCTAGTAGAATAGTTAGAATTGTTTCATGGTTTGTCTTGAATATGGATGATGATCACAAATAGAAAGGGGGATGCTGTTTGAAAAGGGACATTTATTGTTATTTTTTCTCATAAAATGTTTAAAAGGGAATGTGATTGCTAATTTTTATGAAGTAGTGTTGTATACACCTGTTAAAGGAATGTCGTGGAGCAAATATTTGATATATCTGTTTATTCAATTCACAAAATAATTTAAGCGCCTACACTGCTAGGAGTAAAGCAGTAAACCAAACATAGTACCTGGCATTAAGTTCACAATAGCTGATGTATTTCCTCACGTATGTTGAATTAACAATATTTTTAGTATTCATTGCTGACTCAAAATATGTGAATATGGGCAATGAAAAATTTTAAATATTATAAATATGTAAGAGTGCATTAAGATTGAAAGGTTTTAACTAGAGCTTGGCTTCGTACAAGTAGGCTCTGCTATCATAAAAATATAAAAGAACACATATGTGAATTTAAAAAGATATAAATCAGGGTTCATGAGAAAGATGAGAAGATATCTTAATTTTTATTTTTTTAATTTATTTAAAAATCCCTTTCTTTCTGAGTGATTCCAGATAACATATTTTCTCACTGGAATCCTACTAAACATTAGCACGGAATTCGTCATTAATAGAAGGAAGTATCCGTGTTTTTGCCTATTCATATTAACATCTGGATTTATATTTATTGAATGGTCTGAGGATGTTAGCGGTAAAAATAAAGGTCATGTCTAGATAAATCTGTCTTCACAGCTGCAGCCATCATTAATCATCCAATAGCTAGCTGAAATATTATTTTTATTATTGAGCAATGATACTGCAACTATAGAAGCACCACATACAAAACATAAACTCTGTAGCAAGTATAAACACGTTTGTTTCTAGAGAGTTAGTATATGAAAGATATCATGTATTCATTTTCTTTCACGTTTTTGTAGTGATTCTTTGTACTAAATAACATATTACTAAATGACATATAAGTGCTTTGGTCTGGTATTAAAGCCTTCCTGGATTGTACTCAAATTTATAACATTTTCCTCCACTATTTTCATTTATCCCAGTCTTCATCTAAACCAAATTTGTCCTGGTTCTCCATACGTGTTCTGAAGTGTTCCACCTATTGCCCTTTCCCTCTAATTTCTAGCACCTAGGATATTTCCTGAGTATTCCAATCTCTGCATGTCTGAATCACCTCTCATTTTAAGAACAGTATTGAATCTAACTCTACAGCAATGCCTGTCCTCATTTTTTCCACTACAAGGACATTTCAGAGGAGACTTAAATTCTTCGGCATTGAGGTATACTTTCAAAGAACATTTATCAATTTTATCTTGTATTTTTAGCTACTAATAATCAAACATTTACTTATTAAACACCTGATAAGCAGGGCATTAGTGACATACATACAGTAGGTGTTGGATGAAAGGAATAGGGAGTGCATTTTCTGGGAAGAATGAAAAATTATGAGAAAATCAACTAAATGTTTTTTTGCTTTGTATTATCACCATGTGTCAGCAATTCTAAACAGTATCAGTGTCAAAATACTATTGCCAGAAAGGTCTTCTGTTGGTCCAGTTTCCAAACAATTGCTGTACTTATGAAGTTTATATTCTGTATCTGCCAGCACACATGAACTCAGTTACACATGTGTTCCAAGACTAAGTGCACACTGATTTGGATCATTTAAAATTTAAAACAGCGAGACGTAGTGCAAACTGTGAGGTGCGATATTTTGTTCAAGTGAATCATATATGAAATATTTTATTGAATTTAAATGTCTTTAAATTTCAACATTTTTCTTTTTACATTGTTATAAACCTAAAGAACAAATCAAGAAAATAAAAATGATTACTTATACATACAGAGCTATTACTGAAAAGTATTGTGGTGTTTAGCAGAGGGGGATATAAAATGGGATTCACTGGCGCCTGCGTGGCTCAGTTGGTTAAGCGTCCGACTCTTGAATTTGACTCAGGTCATGATCTCAGTGTCGTGGCATCGAACCCTGCATCTGGGTCCGTGCTCAGTGGGGAGTCTGCTTGAGACTCTCTCTCTCCCTCTCCCTCTGTCCCTCCTCTCAATGCTCTCTCTCTCTGTCTCTCAAATAAATAAATAAATCTTTAAGCAAAGCAAAATAAAATGGGATTCATCACTCTGGGTGCCCTGGTGCTCCCCTGGTGCTAGGTGCTAAGGCTATAAGATGGCTCCAGTCCCTGGTCTCAAGGACCTCATTGCCTTCTGAGCTCTCCTACAAATCTATAGCCTTCTGAGATTTTGCTCTGTTTACTAAGATTATATCATCTGGAATTTGGGTTTCCATATCACCCAAGATAATACTCAAAGGGATCTCTGTCTTGCATCCCCTTCCCTTTCTTTCTCCCCCCTTTCTTGAAGAATAGCAGCTATTTCTCCGACTTTGAATTCTCCTCTTTGGAGGAGTCATTTAGATACTTTTCTCTAATTTCATTTAATTTTCAGAGATAAAAGAAGCACAGGGAATACAGTTCCTAAATATTCAGAGTTAGTATTTGATAGTGAACTCTTTATTAATTTTATAAAACATAGATTGCACGAAGGATAAGCATTTTCATATAATTTACATTTAGATGTAAGCACATTAATGGAAATAGTGACTCCAAAAGTCATTTTTGAAACTTTGGTTTAAGTACTTACAGTATTTATGCCATGAAACAATCTCATCTTACTTATTAAAACATAGCTGATCTAGTCCAGTCAGATAACAAATTGTATGAATTTAGTGTTCACAGGGACATATTAAATTAAAAATAAGAAACAGATCTTTTTATGGTGAGTTTTTGAATTTATTTTACTGAATTGATTTAAATGCCTGTGTTTGGTAAGTGTCTAAAGAACATTTTAGTGAAATATTTCAGAGTCAAATAAAGTATGGAAAAACATCAATTAGCATTTAAAACAAGATTGGTTTTATATCTATGTTTATGTTGCCTTATTGCCTAATTAGTAGGGCACTGATTTCGGAAAAAGACTGTTTTTTTTAAGTCTATAGCTTATTTCTAAAGGCTGTAAATCACGATCTTCATCATGTGTATAATATACAAGACAGTGCTAGTATTTATTGAACGTAAGTTATCTGCCCCGTGCTAAGCACTGTACACAAATTTTTCCATTTAATTAGCAAAATAATCAATTTCAAGGCATTAATCATATTTTTTTCAACGAGGAAACAGGGACTTGGAGAGTTAAATAGCCTTTTGTAGGCCATGGAGCAAAAAGTGGCAGAGGTGAGATTTGATTCCAGGCCTCACTCATTTACTGGATAGCCCTGCCTGCATCTACTCATTCAGTAGAGCCATGTTGTAGACATTGCATTCATTCAACCATTAGAAAAGCATGTAATCTTAAGGGACCAAACTGCCTTTTCCCTTATTTGAAAGTTCAAGGCCTTAAACATGTAGGTTTCCTGTCTTTGTAAACAATTACGTTAAATCTGTATCTTTGTTATTTTCCTTTTTTTTTTTTTCCAGAATGATGTAGGAGGACAACGCAGCCTGATAAACAAATGGACGACTTTTCTTAAAGCCAGATTGATTTGCTCCATTCCCGGAAATGATGGGGCAGATACTCATTTTGATGAGCTTCGTAAGTCACATGCTCCTTTTTTTCTTAAAAATTACTTACTGCCTAATACATTCAGCATTTGTTTTATTTTAGCCCCCAATATAACCAAGGACAGCTTGCAGTAGTATTATTACTAAATTCACACACACAAAGAACATGGAGGTGCTCTAGGTTTCAGAGCATATTGTAACGAAGCAATTCCTCTCTTTGTAAGCATCCTCATAGTTATGAGGAAACAAACCTGCAGCAAGAGACAAAAAGCTACTAGCAAGAACCCATCCACTCTCCATGTGGCCTTTTACTTTTTTTAAGTTTTACCATTGTTTTAATTATTGAAACAAAATTAACGTAAGCCAAATCATGTGCAACAATGTGTCTAACTGATGTAAAAAGTGAATATGAATTTTATATGACAGTGTCTTATCCATTATAATAAATTTCCAATAATTTGACAATTATCTTTCAAAAAATGTCTCCCAAATTCTAAACAAAGTATGCAAATTAGAAATTAACTCTAAACAAGTGTTAACAGTCTAGAAGTAGCAAGTACTTGGGTTCTTTATTCTGAGACTGCCCTCTGCTGGAGAGCACGAGAGATTGGGTGAACTCGCTCCCTCCGACTTGTTAAGAAAAAGAATACTCAGAAAAGTGTTAGATGGATTATTCTCTTTCATTTCCCCTCTTTACCCCCTCAAAGCTAATTCTAGAAGGAATTTTTTCAGTTAAATATAAAGTTAGCATCATCAAATCTTATTTTTGAATTTTTTTTTGCCTTACAGTGTAAAAATGATTTTATCATTGAACGATTTTGCCATACAGTATTTAAAGTATATATTCAGTATTCATGGGTGATTCCTCATTTTGTATATAAGCATGCTCACATCTTAAATAATCTTTTAATGAATATTATTTACACATACTTTGGTATCAATACTGCTTAAGTAGTTACAAAATACTGAGCAAGTTACACAAGTAATACTGCACAAGTAATTAATTGTGTAGCTATTTTTATATTGTTAGCAAATAGATAATTGAATTATTAGTAAGTTGACACAATTACAGGACAAGACGTTTTTTACATTGGGAGGTAAAAAACACCCTGTGTTTTTAATTTCTATTCTGTAAGGAATCACATACCTCTGACTGGGAATAGTCATGGAGATTATGAAGCGAATCATCCTATTTACAGATTGAAGTAGACACCTAAAAGGTTAGATATCCAGTTCAGTGTCACATGACTAGTGAGAAAACCAGTCTTTTACCCTTAATTTCTTACGTCATAATGTAACGACTTTCATTGTTAATGTTATATACTATTAGAGTCTCAGAAATACTGTATTTCTTAAAGAAAAGGCAAATATGTAATACTGAAATATAAAAATATATTGAATTGTTATTTTTTTCCCCATTAATAGAGGATATTTACTTACTCCCCACAAGAGATGAAAGAAATCCTGTAGTCTATGGAGTCTTTACCACAACCAGGTAAGTTAAAAAACAAAACAAAACAAAACAAAAACAATGCTTGTAATTCTCCTATAGAAGAAATAAATGTTTTTGGTCCCTTCCTTTTGTGTGAAAAAAAAAATACCCGTTTTTCATTTTATTTTTTCACATAGTGTTTCCTAGAACTCTTTTAATATCAAGACATAAAATGTCCTTTGTTCTTTTTATGCCAGCAGAGTACTCCTATATCAATTACCACAATTCATTTAGCCAGTTTCCTATACATAGACATCTCCATTGTTTCCAGGTCTTCCGTGGTACGCATAACGCTTCAGCGACTAACCTTGTACATATGGCTGTTTCTCTGTGTGAGCAAGTAAGCAAGTACTTCTGTGAGTTAAATTCCCAGACTAAAGTCACAGGAGGCAAAGGTGTGTGCATATACTCACCATAATAAATAGGTTAAGCTGCATGACAAAGAAGTAGTATGAAAGAAATACATGCCTTAGGCATTGCTTAGGTTGCAGTCATAAGATGGGACACTCTTGACTTCTAAAGTGTCATCATGTACAATCTTAGATACCCTTCCGTTACCCTACAAAGATAGGAGTTGGGCTGTTACCAGCATATCATTATTGCTCTGCTAACTTAGGCAAAGGAGGTTTGTATGACTTGCACCAAGAAGATGGGCCAAGTTGTAGTAAAAATGGGACTAGAATCAAAGGTGTTTTCTTAATTTTCCCCCCTGTGTTTTTGTCTCCATTCTGTGTAATACTGTCCTGTACTTGTCACCGAGACTCCGTGACTTCCTTAAAAGTTGTCCTATCATCTATGAAGCTTTCTCAAAGAATATATGGACCTTACATAATTTTATCTAATATTAATTTCATTTAATTCAGAAACTTACATTTGAACATGGGACAGCTTTATTCCTGTTACATATTACTCCCTGCAACACCTTCTTTGAACTACTTTTTTACTTTTTCCACAGCTCTGCTATCACCGTTGTTTATATTGATATTAGTATTGGAAGAATTGGCAGTATTGGTATTAGAGAAATGATCTTACTGCCTCCTTTTGAATAAATTATTAAAGTAGTCTGTAGGCAAATTATAATTTGTTTTATGTGGAATTACCTTCATTCAGTTCACCTTACACCTTGTACCAATAGTGTGGTTCGGACGATATCAGAAAACAAAATGCTCCTTGGTTCATTGTAAGATAGAGAATGTGAATATTTACAGTGAAAATAAAGAAGATACCCTAAGAATGCTGCTATTTGGACCCCATTTTTTTGGCTAATTTATATCTTAACTAAAAAGATGCAAGAAAAGCAAGTGCCTGTAGTTACTCAAGTTAAGTATCTCAGAGCTAGTTCTCTTGGCATCTTTCCATTCACAGAACTGTCTTTGAAGTCACTGTGTGTTCCAACACAAGGCATAGACATGTGCCAGGGAAATACAGCCCCAAAATAGTTATGTTTTTTTCTCCTACCAAGTACTCTGCCCACCCAGAGTGTGAAGTTACAAGTCAACTCTTTGTTCTTGGTGTACTTTATTATTCTATTTTTAATGCCACCCTGAGGACTGAGGTAATACTGGGAAGCAGTGTCACATCCTTTGTCCAATTAGAAGATGTAATTAATCTGCAACAATAGAAACACCGTAAAGCGTGATGTATCATTCCTTTAAAATATCCTAGGCAGAGGATGTGATCTTTATGGGAGCATCACCTCCCTTCTTAGCAGAGTTTTCTTCCAGCTGCCTGTTTGTCATCAGCTCCCGATGCCTTCCATTAATGTCATTCCAAGATTATATTTTTTTAAGATTTTTTTTATGTATTTGAGAAAGAGAGAAAGTGAGAGAGAGCAGGAGAGCAGGGTGAGAAGCAGACTCCCCGCTGAGCAGGGAGCTCAATGCGGGGCTGGATCCTGGGACTCTGGGACTCCGGGACCATGACTTGAGCCTGAGGCAGACCCAACTGACTGTGCCACCCAGGCTCCCCTCATTCCAAGAATATTAATGGTTCAGTTTCCCATACTAGAGAATCCTTGGCTCACTTGTGTAGTACTGAGATGATATGTCTCTTAGATCATAAAGGGTGATCTCGTTTTTATGAACAGAAATCACTGAAAATTTTAGATGCAGAGAAAATGTCTTTTATTTTCCAGAAATTTAAAAAAAATGAAACATCTGATGATAGTGTTAACAGTTTTCACCACTAATTTGCAAAAACTTGTGAAATTCCCATGGAGCTTTTCTGCTTCTTGATTATGTCCTGTGTAATTAAGATTAATTTTAAGTATCACATAGGTTACATACATAAATTCAAGAAGAAATTCGAAAATTTGGGGAGAAGCACAAAAGAATTTCAGCATTTTTTTCGAGTTAATAAAAATTGAATGAGGAAATTATTAGGAGTCAATGGTTATGGACATTCACTCACTTTAAGAAAACCTAAATGAGGGGTGCCTGGGTGGCTCAGTTGTTAGGCGTCTGCCTTCGGCTTAGGTCGTGATCCCAGGGTCCTGGGATCGAGCCCCGCATCGGGCTCCCTGCTCCGCGGGGAAGCCTGCTTCTCCCTCTCCCACTCCCCCTGCTTGTGTTCCTGCTCTTGCTATCTCTCTCTGTCAAATAAATAAATAAAATCTTAAAAAAAAAAACTAAAAGAGGTATTTATTATTTATATACCTAAAGTGTTCCTCTATAAAAAAATAGGTAATGTAACTTTTTTATAAGTTCTTTAGAAGGCATTATGCTGTAAGAACTTCAAATAAAATTCAAAAGCATGTATATAAATTTGGTACTCTTTTCTGCATATTTCCTTCTGACCTTCAGTTTTTCTAGGTGTTTCCCATGTATCCATCAGGTGTCAATGTAGACACCACCTGCTCTCTGAAAACTTACCAGACAGCCCTGTACTGGGGACCCATTTGTGTGCTTGCTTCGCTTGTTACTGTGATTATCTGTACTGTAACTGTTGTCACACCTTTTTCAGGATTACTTGGTTATAAACTCCTTAAGGACATCCACACATTTCATCTGCAGCACCTATCGGATGGAATGTGCTGCCCAAGTTTGTCCACACACCTGGTTATAATATGTGCTCAATAAATAAATGTACAGTGACTGCTGTATGGGGAATGATTGGATCATGTTGCTTTTTTACAGCTCCATTTTCAAAGGCTCAGCTGTTTGTGTATACAGCATGGCTGACATCAGAGCAGTTTTCAATGGTCCATATGCTCATAAGGAAAGTGCAGACCATCGCTGGGTGCAGTATGATGGAAGAATTCCTTATCCCCGACCTGGCACAGTATGTATCCAATTTCATAATCAAATTCTTTTCTGAAGCCCATATCCTCTTCCTAATTCAATTATAATAAACCATGCTGTTCACCACAGCAACATATACTGTGGTTTTTAAAATACCTATTATTTATTCACGGTGATGTATTAGCATTTTCATACTTTCCTGGAACTTGACATTTTTTTTTCTTTTGAGTAAGAGCTTTAAGTACTACAGGAAACAATGGATTATATAATAAGGAGCAGGCTATGCTGAAAATATCGTGCCAATCTTCAGTAAGTCTACAGAAACATCAAGATGATTTGATATCTAGAATGACAAATATTCCAAGTTAAATGAAAATGCCAAATAAATATATATTTCCCACGTACAGCTCTGTATATAACTAGTCTTCAGGTCCTCATTTCTACTTTTCAATGACTACATCAGTTACAATGGTTCATTTATTTCTTTATTATATTGCAGCTGTTAAAAAAAAACACTGCTGTGTAAAATCTGTATTTGCATTTTAAATAGAAAGTTTAAAATTTGCATTTTAAATAGAAAGTTTTTGTGTTTTGTTTTCATTGATGTGATTAAAACAGTTTAAGTTATTTAAATATTTTAGGATGGGCTAATTGACCTAATAAAAAGGGATAAATGCCTTTTTTTTCACTTAAGTTTCAATATGAATATTTCTACCAGGAGGTCTAAAGTAATCATCCAAATGTCTGAGAAAAACTATTAACTTAATCCATCCAATTTTACTGAATTTTTTCTTTTCATATGTTTGTTCTTAAACAGGAAACAGTTGGTAGCCAGGCTTTCTGAATTCTCTTTTCATCTTCCTGTTACATAACCTAATTAAATTTGGGAAACACACTGTACAACAATGTCCATTTTCCCTTTCGTAACTCCTCAATAGAAATATGTTTCAGGTATGTTTTCTGGACTGATTATAAGGTGATCACACTTCCGTGGAAAAACAATTGCCAATAATATGACTTTCAGGATTCACTTTTTAAAGATTTTTTTTATTTAAATTCAATTTTATTAACATATTTTATTAACATATACTGTATTATTAGTTTCAGAGGTAGAATTTTGTGATTCATCAGTTGTATACAACACCCTCTCCTCATTACCTTAAGTGCCCTTAATGCACATCACCCAGTTACCCCATCCTCCCACCTACCTCCCCTCTAGCAACCCTCAGTTTGTTTCCTATAGTTAAGAGTCTCTTATGGCTTGCTTCCCTCTCTGTTTTCATCTTATTTTATTTTTCCTTCCCTTCCCCTTTGTTCATCCATTTTGTTTCTTGAATTCCACATATGAGTGAAATCATTTGAAGAAATTTGTCTTTCTCTGATTGACCTATTTCGCTTAGCAAAATACCCTCCAGTTGTATCCATGTCCTTGTGAATGGCAAGATTTCATTCTTTTTGATGGCTGAGTAGTATTCCATTGTGTGTGTGTGTGTGTGTGTGTATATATATATATATATATATGGCATCTTCTTTACAGGATTCACTTTTTCATTTTCTTTGAATAACAAAGTTGTACTTACTTGTCTTATTTATTTATTTAACAGTAACGTAAGGTGTAGGTTAGGGTGTGCAGGTAATCTTCTAAAGGTTTTACAAATCTTAGCTTCATAATGATTCTAAGAAGCAAGTGCTATTGTTATTAACGCCATTTTACAGGTGAGCAATCTCCGACACAGAGAGGTGCAGTAAATTGCCCAAGGTCACAAAGCTAGTGAGTGGTGCACCTGCATTTTAAATCCAGATACTCTGGCAGCAGAGTCCAAGCAAAATCCAAGCCTTTAGTCTTTGTACTATTATCTATGTTAAAATTATTTTATGTTAATTTATGTTTATTTTCCTCTTTGATAGAATACCTTTTACTGAATATATATTCTATATATGTGTATACTGAACTGTAGTGTACATATATATATAATGAATATATGTAGAATTTCAACTTCCATTATATATATTTGGGGCTTTTTTGAGGAGGATAGTTAAAATTAAGAGGGAACTCTAGTTGGGGAAATTTCACCATACTAGGATTATGGGGTTAAGTATCATGGACTATCACATTTGGAGCTGCTTCTACATGAGTTTATTTTTAAAAATACTATGACCATTGAGGCCATTAAAAAAAATATTTTCCATCATCTAGATGTTACTGGAGAATTTGGGACTGAAACCATCTACATTTTAACTGCAGAAAATTTTTTTTTGAGGGGGGAGGGGCAGAAGGAGAGGGAGAGAATCATAAGCAGGCTCCATTCAGGGCTCGATCTCACGACCCTGAGATCATGATCTGAGCCAAAATCAAGAGTGGCTTGACCAACTGAGCCGCACAGGCGCCCCTACCGAAAACAATTTACATACATATATATAGTAGCTGATTCTTATACTAAAAAATTGAAATTAATCATGAAATGATCACATGCCAGTGCATCCAGATTACCTATTTTTTTCCAATTACAGTGTAGGTTAGAGGTGCCGCCGAGGGGGTTGTCACCACTTCCCTCCTCCTGCCTGAAGAGCTGTGAAATGCCATAGGAGGCTTAAAGATTAATCACGTGTTGGGGCGCCTGGGTGTCGCAGTTGGTTAAGCATCTGACTCGGTTTTGGCTCAGGTCACGATCTCAGGGCCGTGAGATTGAGCGGTGCGTCGGGCTCTGCGCTCAGTGTGGAGTCTGCTTGTCCCTTGTTCCTCCCTGCTGCCTCTCTCTCTCTTTCTCTCATAAATAAATAAAATCTTAAAAAAAAAAGACAAATCACATGTCACTGTACTCTCCTCATAAGAACACAGCCACTTCTCTGAAATGTGAATAGGTGACCTTTCCCCACCAAGAGCCAGGCATAAGAGTCACTGAGGAGAGTTTTTCGTCAATGAGAAAAAAAGCGTCCCATCACAGTAAACACACCAGTTTTTGCTCCTTCGTACTCAAAATATACAGTGTTTACACTGTACATATTTTCTTAGAGTTTGAAATTATCCAGGGAATAGGCTGGATTCACACTATCACAGAGATACTTAGCCTTTTTTTTTCTTTTTAAAAATTTAGTAAAGGAAAAATATCAGGCATAAGAAAGTGTCATTTAACAGTTATTCCTTTATCTTTTCTAAACATCAGTATTTCTCAAGAAATTCCCATGTTTTTTTACATGTGTAAGCACATTCAAATCTGTAGCTAAAGTTTGATAATTATGCCTTGTTACTAGAGATGGTCCCCAATTGCTGAAGGTTTGACTTCTGATTTTTTGACTTTATGATGGTGAGAAAGCAATACATAGTCAGTAGGAACTTTACCTAGAATTTTGAATTTGATCTTTTCCTGGGCTAGTTATATGTAGTACGAGAATCTGGTGAAGCTGGGAAGGGTACCAAGCTGTAGCTCTTAGTCGGCCACACCATCACAAGGGTAAACAATCCATGCACTTAAAATCATTGTATTTTTCACTTTAGTACAGTATTCAATAGTTACATGAGATACTCAACAGTTTATTATAAAACAGGCTTTGTGTTACAGGAGTTTGCCCAACTATAGACTAATAATGTATGTGTTCCTAGCGTGGTTAAGTTTGGCTAGGCAGAGCTATCATGTTGACCAGGTTAGGTGTAGTGAATGCACCTTCGACCTATGATATTTTCAACTTAGAATGGGTCTACTGGGACGTAACCCCATTGTAAGTCGAGAAAGATCTGTAAACTTTTATTCATAGCCCGAACTCGGGCCAGTATTGCTAATGGAGACAGAAAGAGACTCCAGAAAAACTCCAGCAGAACAGCACTCTCTTTGATCAGGAAGATTATGTCCTTTTTATAGAATTTAGAGACATAAAAATGACAATCCTAGTTACCATCAGAAGTTGTTTATTTTTGCTTTACACTTTTCGTTAAAGGTAGGGTTCTTTCTTGTTCTGAAGTGGTAAGACGGGGATTAAATTTAACTCTACTTGACTCCAAATCAAATGCTCTTAACCTCCGCACCACTCTACCTTCAATGAGATCAAAGTGAATAACCAAACAGAACCCCACATTGTTTCCCCAGGGGTTGATCTGTTCTCTGCACAAATAATAACACAGTTTTGAAAACTTCTTGTGCTTGTCATTTCTTTTCTTGTAATTCTGGGGCACACGTCTTACTTTAATTTGCTTTCTACTAAATGTCCGAATCTCCACTGAAAGCCATTTTACACTGAACTTAAAATTTTTAAAATAGATTATTTTAAAAACCTCCTTTGCATTTACATTTCCCCGCTCATGTTCTCATCAAGGTTGCTTCTTAAGTTGTGCTCCCACTGAGCCTTCTGCGGACATTATCACCGAGGGAAATAAACAGTATGACTCTCCATGTGCCACTTTTGTTTTCTAGTTTTGACAGAGTTCTGTACTTCCTGTGACAAAAAGTCTAACCGAAAGTCCTGGCCTTGCCATGACATCATTACAACGTCAACCAGCCTGGAAACTCACCAACGACAAGGATCCATTCCTTCACTTCCAGGGATTCTCCTGCCCTCTGGTGTCTAAACTGAATCCCTGAACAAACTGTATTTTGTTCAGATGGACTTTTTCGATCATTATTGAATTTTAGGCCTTGACAGTAAGTTCCACGTGAAATAAAATATGGAAGAATCCACAATGAGCGGCACAGGTCAGAAATGGAAACCAAACTGAGGTCAGGCCAACAATAGGCTGCTTGAAAACTCAGAATCAGGAAGATTTTTAAAGACAGAAAATTTCATTTTTGATATTTGATTTATTGTAGATTTACTTGGTAGTTTTATTCTCTGTTGATGAGGAATTTTGTAATCTATGCCGGAGCGTAAAATGTTAACAAATGTTTGCTTGAGAGTGAGTTTCAGTTTGTAAACCATTCTCTTATCAAAAAGGTGAGAAGAGAGTACTTTAATTTTTTTTTTTTATTGTGGTAAGAACACTTACTGTGAGATCTGTACTTTGAACAGATTTTTAAGTGCACAATACACAGTAGCCTGTAGATAATGTTGTGCAACAGATCTCTGGAACTTATTCATGTTGAGTAACTGAAATTGTATACCTATTCATGAATGACATCCCACTTTCCACTCCCTGCAGCCCCAGGCAACCAGTTTTATCCTTTGCTTTTATGCGTTTGACTATGTATGTAAGCGGAAGTATGCAGGGTTTTTTTTTTTTTTACCTTCTGGACTAACTTACTTCACTTATCAAAATGTGCTCTAAATTCATCCACACGGCACATATGGAAGGATCTCCTTTTTAAGATGGAGTAATATTCTTTTGTGTGTACATATTACATTTTTTTTACCCATTCATCAGTTGATGGACCTTTAGACTGTTTCCACCTACAGTATGAAGGTTACTCAAAATGTGAAAAACAGAACTGGCGTATGATCCTGCAATCTCACTTCTGGAAATTTATCCACACAAATTGAAATCAGGGTCTTGAAAAGAGATTAGCATTCCCATGTTCACTGCAGCACTATTGACAGCAGCCAAAATGTGGAAAGGACTTGTTTTTGAAGTTCAAATATTTAAGAAATGTGTTTCACTATTCTCAAATCATTTTGCCACAGATTTTGACAATTTCTAAACCTCTAATTTTGTAAAACTAACTTCATTTTTAAATTCCATTTCCTCCTAAATACTTACTGCTTTTACTATGAAATGTTTTAGCTTTACTTTCAGAGATCGAAATTTACATATGATTTTCCCAACTACGTAGGGAGCAAAAAGAGGTTGTTATAGGCACTCTTTTAATTCCATGATTTGATTATACTATGGATGCATGTAAGTCAAGTGAAATATCAAATCAACTAAGCCAACCTCCTTGTTCCTATTTATTGGCCCTCATAACCTGTAAAAACTTGACTAAGAATTGTTAAATCTCAAGTAATCCCTGAGTAAACATCCCCCCCTTCAATTCTATTTTAGGCATTTAGATCTTTAGAAAAATTTAACATCCTTTTTTCCTTGTATGCATGGATTAATCAACTAGCTATTTCATTTAACCAACCCACTACAAAATGCCAACATTAACGTTTTAATGTCAAGTAATTTTTCAACTACCACCACCAAATGTAAAATAATGAAACCTCTCCCTTTCTATAACATTTCAAATCTTTGTCTGAACAAGAAGCCCCAACGTGTACAACTCCTCATATGGGCTTTTCTCTAGAGTAAATCAAAGGTAAAGCCTAAACATTTCCCACCCCAGCGCCCCTTATTGGCTCTCTTCTCTGCTATCAGATAAAATCTCCTACACTCACCATGTGAGTGTGGATATGTCTAACAGTCCTTATTTATTTCCACCAAATTATTAAACTTTCTAACACTATAAAAGACGTTGAAAAGTTACAAAGTTCTTTTGATTCCAGGTCCGCTGGAAACACTGTCTTATCAAATGTGCTTCCACGAACCAGCTGTGGGTCCTGGGCATATCCACCTGGGCTAAGAAGGCCATTTTTACTTTAATGTGTCAAAGCATCACTGACTTGACTGAGATTGATTTGTGATTTTGCTTGAGAAAAGCAAATCCCTGAGAAATTGTCATAGAGTAATAACACGTAATGTTAATAATGATCTATATTTAGTAACGTGATCTATATAGCGGACTGGATATATGCAATGGCACTTCATCTAGAACTAGAGTGATTCCTTAGACATTCCAACTTTTACTTTGACCCAAGTTCTCAACAGAAGAGGTCTGTGATAACCATGGAATCCACAAGTTTCAAAACTCTGTGGGCACCCTATCTTATCTTCCTGATCTACAAAAATTGTCCCTCATGAGCAATGACATACTCTTGTAATACATTCTTTTTCATACAGCTGATGATTGTTAGAATTGTATGTCTTCATTAATCTAAACTAGATCTGAGTTGTGATGTAAGGTGGCCCAAGTTAGTAAGGATTTTCTTCTTGTAGAAAAGAAATGTTTGAAGGCTGAATTCAAACATAGTGTGCAAAAAGAAAAATACATAATTCAAAAATAGCATCCTCTGTCACCTCATACCTGTCAGAATGGCTAAAATCAATAACACAAGAAACAACAAAGGTTGATGAGGATGTGGAGAAAAAGGAACCCTCATGCCCTGTTGGTGGGATGCAACCTGGTGCAGTCACTCTGGAAAACAGTATGGAGATTCCTCAAAAAATTAAAAATAGAACTACCCCTATGATCCAGGAATCTCACTACTGGGTATTTACCCTCCAAAATACAAAAATGTGAATTCAACTGGATACATGGACCCCTATGTTTATTGCAGCATTATTTTCAATAGCCAAACTATGGAAGCAGCCCAAGTGTCCATCAATAGATGAATGGAGAAGTTCTTTATCCATTCATCTATTGATGGACACTTGGGGTGCTTCCATTATATATATATTATATATATATATATACACACAAACAATGGAATATTATTCAGCCATAATAAAGAATGAAATCTTTCCATTTACAACAACAAGGATGGAACTACAGAGTATAATGCTAAGCAGAATAAATCAGAGAAAGACATACCATATGATTTCACTCCTATGTGGAATTTAAGAAACAAAACAAACGAACAAAGGAAAAAAAGATAGAGACAAATAAAAAAAAACAGACTCTTAACTGTAGAGAACAAACAGATGGTTACCAGAGGGTGGGTAGGGGATGGGTGAACTAGGTGATGGGAATTAAGAGCACACTTATCATGATGAACACTGAGTAAGTTATAGAATTGTTGAATCACTATATTGTACACCTGAAACTAATATAACACTGTATGTTAACTATACTAGAATTAAAATTACAAACTTAATTAAAAAATAGTATCCTAAACTTCCTTTTGGTTTGTACAGTGTTAGACTGTGATAGTCTTACCAAACAGGACTGAAAAATAGTGGAAGAATTCCCTCACAGCATCTCACGCTAGCTTCCCATTTAGGTACCTGCACAATATGGCTAACATTTTGTTGTTGTTTGTTTTTGTTTTAAGTAAGACTTTCCTAGTTCATTAAAAATCTGTGGGAAACTTTGGGAAAATCTCATTTTATGCACCACTAGCTTGTAGAGACCTCAGTTATATTAAATTCACAGTTTTATTTTCTTCCCAACATCTGTTCACTGTGTAGCCTTCCTCTTATTGGATAACAAACTGTTACTATGTCCCCACCCCTAAATTACCAGGGATATCTTTAATTCTATCCCTTCAGCTTTTTGATTCCAAAAGAGAGCAGCAAAGACAGGTGTACAATCTGGACCTCCTGATTCTAAGTTCCCAAATCTTGACTATACTTAACCAAGGGCGTATGACACTCATTTTCAATTAACTGTAAACAGGCTGTGTTTCTCTGAAACCCTGAGAGGCAACCGATTTCTAACATTTCTCAATTACTCTTTTTAGCCAGCGTTCAGCTTTCTTTTCCATGGGGCCAACATTCTCTTTTAAAATGAAGTTGTCCAAATCCCAAGCCACTTATTATGTTCAGTAGTGTTTTCCTTTTTCTTGTATAGAAATTCCTCTAAAAGAAACTTTAAAAAAGAGAGAGAGCTACTGCCATATTTTGTTAAATGTCTTGCAAGATTAAATTCAGCTTAAAACTATTTAACTTAGAAAGTAAATGGTCCAAAATTGTTGGCTTAATTGTTGTCTTTAAATTACCACCCAGTTAGGGTAGACAGAATCCAACCTTTGTACAAGCTGGGGAGCTTACTATTACATTTTTAGGTCCAGAGGTTAAAATTCATTTGCTAGTACTAAATAAAATTTTGAATGGATATTTGCAGCTAGGAAATTCATTTCTTCAAATGCTAGAAAACATAATTGCTTTATTAGATACTGAACAATAAAGAGGAAACTTGAGATTTTTTTTAACCTTTTAAACATAGCAGGATATTCAAGGTTCAAATATAACAACAATAAAGCTGGTTTTTAATGCAAAAAAAAATAGAGAAAGAGATGAATGTACCTGTATATTTGCACCCCTGGCCTTTCTGCCTCTGACATTAAATACAGGATCTTTCCCCATCTGTGTTATAAACTGACTTTTGGATGAATCAGCAAGGGGTTAGGATGGCACCTATGAAATTGCCTTTTTATATATATATATAAATAAAAATCAGACTTCCTTTACATATGTAGCTTAGTTTTCTCAGCTTGCTAAAAATGAAAGCCGGGTTTAGTCTTCCCTTGCGCCACGCCTTTCTTCCCTCACGAGTCAATCCTCTGATTTGTTTAAAAGGAAAGTGCAACCTGTAGAGAACAGCCTGAAGCAGGAGGGGGAGAAAACTTTTAACAGCTGTCTGGTGCCTTGCCAAGGGACAAAGTTCTCTCATTGGATAAAACCTATTTTTCGCTTCTTATCCATCGCTTCCCACTGCACTGCTAAAGGCCCTATACAAACAGGCAGATCTGCCAAGCACAACACAGTCACACCTCGCCAGCCGTGCGTGCAACCAGCCCTGAAAGATAGGTGCCGAACCAGGGCTGGCTGCTGGTGGGCTCCCCGCTTTCCTTTCATGGTGTGCCTGGGCAGGTCCCTTTTTTAGAACGCTCTTGTGCTGCTATTGTTTCCAGCAAGATACTCACATTTTCAAATTTTGGTATAGATTTTTTCTTTACTCCTCAAAATTTAAACTATCTTAAGAGTTTTTCAACACAGTAGGTGGAGACACAGGTAAGTTCCCTGATTTATTTCCTACAGGAACTGAAGTGGTAGAACTCAGGCAAATGTTAAGAAACCTGGCGCCGCAAATAAATGGTTCTCTATCATAGAGTCAGATGGACTGTGTTACTAGGTAGAAATTAAGAGGACATACATACAGACAAAAATTCACGAGATTTTTAATACCTGAGATGTAGAGCTTCAGTAGGAACATTTCCTAGGGTTTTTGGAGGAAACTAATAGGATCATTTACTTCAGATGTACGTTTTCCCACACTTCTTTTTTTTAAAGATTTTATTTAGAGAGAGCACAAGTGGGGAGAGTTGCAAAGGGAGAAGGAGAGAGTGACCCTCAAGCAGACTCCTCACTGAGTACAGAGCACGACGCAGGCCTCGATCTCTCGACCCTGAGATGGTAACCTGAGCCGAAACCAAGAGTCGGATGCTCACATGACTGAGCCACCCAGGCACCCCTTGCCCACATTTTCTTTTTCCTTTATGGGATTTTTCTTTCCTTCTTTACTGTCTTACCTGCTTAGGTTGCTTGGCATCTCGTTATTTTTAGATCTGTGTGCTACACAGCTGTATGATATCAAAGGAAATATTCTACTGTTTTTAATGTGCTAAAATAACAATATTTAGTTCAAACTGTACTATCTTAAACCTCAGGGAGCAACTCTACCAAATCACTTTCGTTTGTGAAAGCAGAGTGGAGACGCGGACCTCAGAGATCATGCACAGCAACCTAAAGGATAAAGATCTTATCCAAACACTGGCAGCATGCCAGATGGAAAAGCTGCCATAGAAAAAAATACATTTCCAAAGATCATTTTATAATAGTCAATAGAAACCAGGTTTTCCTTCTCTTCTTTTTTTCTTAGATTTTATTACCCTTCAACCTTCTTGTCAGAGGTGAGCAAGGAGGAAAATGGTCATGTTTGCTTCTTTGCTAAATTGTTCATGTCTTCATTCCTCTATACTTTACTCATATGAAAATTCCTAATTATTTAAAACTTTGGTATCAAAAACTGTGGCTTGAATGTCATGATATTTCTTTTGGAAATTGGCTACTTGCATAACTAGAGCTGCAAGGTCAAAAGAAAAAAAATTTTCTTAAGCTGGAGGGCTATTTGAAAAATGTAATGCAAGCAAAATCATGCTTTTGCTTTGATTTTAATGATAGACCAACCAGGTTGTACCTCAGGCAGTATAAGCCATAAGCCCACTATGAGTCGCCTTTGACGGAGCCTCAAACGTGCAGCCTGTAATTGGGCAAGAGCTTTGTATCATTTGAGCTCCACATCCTTTTGAGTTGTAGCTTAATCTATTTAATATAGGGTTCCTTCCATTATCAAGTTGACAGATTCCACTTGGCTGGAGGCGAAGTGCTAGAAACAATGACTAAAGACAGATCTTTAGACCAGCAGCCAGCTAAGAATATGCTAAGTAATTACCAAATGGCTAATATTCTGTACCTCTTTGGTGCAGACCTGGGACAAATAAATAGATATCAGGAAAACCTTAGTTTTTTTAAGACCAGACGTGAGATTTCTGTAAAAGATAGAAATATTCTCAAATTACAAATGGAAAATCATTAACAGTTTTTAGTACAACTTCTTTGAGATTTCTTCTAATTTAGTGACCCATTATGATTTTATTCCTATAAAATTGGAGGTCAGGGTCATATATTACGACTAATTCCAGTATATTTAATTCCTTGAGAATGATCCTCTTGAGTTCAAGGATCTGAGAAGTATACTTTGAAGCCTTGACAAAATTCCAATTAGAGCCTGGTATAAATGGCTCAGTTCAGGGGAGATTATGTTTCTTGTCTAAATATGAAAACAGGGAGAAAGCAGAGCTTTCTTATAGACTTTCCTTGATGTCACTCATTTTCTTCTCTACACCTGCAACATAGAGCCAAAGTTTTCCATTCCACAAGAATGTATTAGTCCATTAAGAATTCAAATGTGATGACAGAATTGTTCTGAATTAACGTTCTGAATTATAATATTTTGAAATAATAAAATAAATTTGGTATGTGGAAGGGTAAATATTTGGTAACAAAATCAAATTATGAAAGAATTCTCTTTGTATTCTTGTTCTTTGGATAAAGGCACATCAAATTCATTTAATTTGTACTAGTTTGAACTTTTGTGTTTTACCACCAGGGGGCAGGGTATGCTAACTATTGAATTAGTGAACACAAAAAGCACACAAGAGGCAATTTCAGACAGAAGTGAAAAATTCCCTGAATGGTTTCTGCACAGATCCTTTAGGGAAAGAGCTTTTGAATTGTTCACAGCATAATTTTCACACCAGCTATAAAAAAACTAATTACAGTGTAAAACTATTAAAGCTCTTTTAAAGTAATTTTTATGATGTGGTGATTTGTTCCATTTAATTTTTAATAATCATGGGTTAATTTAAAACTGCAGTCATAAATGAATGAAAAGAAATTGAAAATAATGGTTTCTCATATATTCCTATGTTTATAGATCACTTTCTTCATAATTATTTCAACTCAAATTTCATGTATCTTTTTAGGAAACAGTAATCTTCCTAACAAATTCACTGTGGGAACTTTAGAAAATACAGAAAAATATATATAACTTAGAAAGTTTTTGAGAAACTTGGGAAGCCTGAATAAGCAAGGATAATCTGTTTTACTAGGTTCTCTTTGATGACCATTAGCCATTTCACCTGCCAACAAACAGAGACAGCTGTCTTTTGGGATCTGAAGTTAATTCAAGAAAAGAACAGTTCAAAAGACAACAGAAACATGTAGCATGGGGTTTTATGGTCAGCTTTCTGAGGTCAGACTTTTTGGAAGGAAAGACAATTGCCTTGGGATTGAAATTATAAATTTTCACTTGTGCTAGTGTAACTGAAAAGAGTATTTCAAAAGCAAAATCCCAAATAGGCATAAAGGACTTAAAATATATACAATTTTGAATTGAGGTTATAATTGACATACTAGTTTCAGATGTGCAAAGTGATGATTTGATATTTGTATATCTTGAAAAACATGCAGTAAGTTCAGTTAACATACATCACCATACATAGTTACAGAATTCTTTTTCTTGTGATGAGAACTTTTAAGTATATTCTCTTAGCAACTTTCAAATATGCAATACAGTGTTATTAACTCTAGTCACCATTCTAGCAACTATATTCCCATCATGTGATTATTTTAAAACTGGAAATTTGTACCTTTTGACCCCCTTCACTCATTTTGTTGGTCCTCCCACTCCCTGCCTCTGGTAACCACCAATCTGTTTTTTGTATCTGAATTTGGTGTTTTTGTTTTTAAGATGCCACATGTAAGTGAGGTCATACAGTATTTGCCTTTCTCTGTCTGCCTCATCTCACATAGCATAATGCCCCCTGGGTCCATCCTTGTTGTCTCAAATGACGAAATTCTGCTTTTTTTTTATGGCTGAATAATATTCCATTTTAAAAATTAAAGTATTTTTGAGAGAGGAAACTGGATTAAAATATATTCAAGGTAAACTGCTTTTATTTACAAGGACATGTGATTCCATATTGATCCTGTTGATCATTCCTTTAATATTATCAATGGTAAGTCTTAAAAACCTTATTCCTCAGGTACATGAACAATGTCTGTATTCCTCTCTACATTTCTTTTCAGTGTCCAAGCAAAACCTATGATCCACTGATTAAATCCACGCGAGATTTTCCAGATGATGTCATCAGTTTCATCAAGCGGCACCCTGTGATGTTTAAATCAGTATACCCAGTTGCGGGAGGACCAACATTCAAGAGGATCAATGTGGATTACAGACTGACGCAGATCGTGGTGGATCATGTTGTTGCAGAAGATGGTCAATACGATGTAATGTTCCTTGGAACAGGTATGCTAGAACCAGATTATGCTTTCTTCCAAAAGAATTTTTCACTATTAGACAAAGAAAACAAAACTTCAAAAAGATTATTGGTAAAAATCAAGTTGAGCAATTATTAGCTAATATCTAGTCAGTATATCTTACCATTACATAACACATGCTTTTAAGTGACAGTTACAAATATCTCCCCACCTCCTTTGGTATTTTTTGAGATTTCAAAATATATTTGTATGTTATGACTACAAAATACCTGCTGAGATTAGGTGCTCAACATATATTTGTTGATTGACTATGGACTAAGATTAAACAAGTATGGCAAAGCAATGTTTATTTTCAAACTTCACATTTTCCTCTCTCTAGGGAGACTTTTTGATAAGCCCCCTCAAAGGATCCCTTCACCCAATTTTGAGAATCGCTGACTGAGTTAAGATGCTTTTCAAAAAATTAAGCAACAGTTTGTAAGTCTTTAAGTAGAAACTCGTTGGAAATCATTTTTCCTGTCTTTGAATTTTGTGGATTAAGTATAACTTTCATTATTAGAGCCCATTTTACTTAATTTTTTGTCTGTCAACTCAGTAATTATAAAATGATTAAAAAATATTTTTCCAGAAAAAGAAATTATAGCTTATTTAGTATGTCTCAAAAAAAAAAGAAAAAGAAAAAAAGGTATCATTTAATAATACCATGTGAATTCAAATGTCAGTAAGGTAACATGCATCATTTAGACAAAAGTACTTCATCATGGATGTTATATGATTTAGTGAATCAGACCTTGCATAAAAAAATAGAAATTAATGGGTTTTCAAGAAATGGACATTTTTATTGAAATAGGTTTTCAGAACTACAGAACAGTTTTATTTATTTATTTTTTAAATATAGTGGTTTTACAAAAGTAGTGTTTGTCAGGGAGTGTGTGTCTCACACACTTAGAGGGCTTTCTGGAATACTATTTGTCAAGCCTGATTATGTTGCAGATGGCAATACCAAGACCCAGGAAAGGAAGTGATGCTTTCAAGACTGTAGAGATTACTACTGAAGTGACAAAATTTGAAATAATTAATCTCTCACGAATTCTAAGGAGTTTGCCCCTTAATGTGCAGAACCCACCCAAAGCATTCCTAGGTCAACATTTCCAGTGTTGTAAATGCCATTCAGCCACTAGGTGGTACTACCTAACTTTTGCTGAGAAAATTATAAGGTAAATAAGATGGGTAGATTTTCAATTATGACATTTGGAAAATGTATATTTAATATTTTTCAAAGATCCTAGAATCATTTAAAAACAGAGTTAAATAATTCAGACTATTTTGTGCAAATAGGATCATTACCATACATGTGAATGTTCTTCAACCACAGTGCCAGAATTTAAAAGCATCTATTTTGTATAAGTTAATTTCCAAATGAGGCTTTTATTGTTTTTTGTTTTTTCTAAAACATTCTTTTGATTGTCTTTCTGCAATAGCCTGCCACCTTGGAAACTGCAATAGAAGATCCTGTGTTTAAGGCATCTTTACTAAATGTCAATTTTTGGTTTATAGTCTTTCAAATTTGGGTTACTCTTTTAAGTTAAACTAAAATAATTTTAAACAAAACTTCAGTTTCTAGCCCATTAATAAGGTTTCTGTAAATAAAATATGTTTGATGAGTGCACTACAATTTTCCCCATGTAGATGGCTTCAGTGATTTCTCTATCATTTGTTAACATGCTTTAAAAATGTATATATCCTACTTTTCGTGGTAAGTTGGATATAAGTACTAACTAAATACTTCTTACACTGAGAGAGAAAAAAACTTAGTATATTTTCACCTTTCAAATTAAGTTACAACAAGGTCATTCCACTTTAGTTATAATTTCAACCAATATTTAAATGAGACATGTATATTCCTTTTGCTAGCAATGTACTTCAAGTACACGTCTTTTAATATTTTCTTTATAAATATGTTTTATGAGCTAAAAACTATCATGTTTTGGAAGGAGAGAATCCAATCCACTAAACTTCCTTTCTTGCATGCTTTATTTAATCTGACTTCTTGAGAGGCATTGAAAGAAAAATGAGGGGAACAATGTCAATGTTCCTAAGCATATACTTACAGCCAAACACTGAAGTAGAAATAGCAGGATCATAGGTCATGTATTTTTTCAGACATTGGGACAGTCCTCAAAGTGGTCAGCATTTCAAAGGAGAAGTGGAATATGGAAGAAGTAGTATTGGAGGAGTTGCAGATATTCAAGGTAAGACAATCCATAGTTCCAGAAGAAATGGTGAAACTTAACAGCTCTTGGTATAGAACAATATGTTGAAACACATCATCACTTTTCCTGGAGATGTCTGTGCACTTAGCTCTTTACTTTCCTTCTCCTTAGGCAATGGAAAAAAAGTTGTAAAAGCAACTGAGAATGGGACTCCCCTTTCCCTGTAGAATACCACTAAATTCAGGGCTCCTGGGATTGCCCCTCATTACTTTATTCTCTAAGCATATGGTCAGACAAATCGCCACAGTAGATGAAAGCCTGGGGTCTCTTTGACTATCCAGATGCTTTTCTACTTTATAAATTCTACTTTTCAATTTTTCCTCAATTGAATTTGAGAAAACTGGAAGAGTGTATAAATCACACGTCCCTGCTTTTTTGTAAGGAATTTTTTTTAAAGGCTGTATGATATGTAAGTCTTCATTCTTTATGTATGCTACATTCCCCTAAAGAGTTAGTAGATCTAAAATAATAGTTTTCTGGATTTGGGGAATGTCTGACTTTTAACAGTACATTTGAATTGTGGTGTTCTTTGTAGATGCTCAGTGACATTTAGTTTAAAATTATTTTCTGAGAATAACATTAGAAATAAAATTGTATTTCTGAGAGGAGCCTTTAAAAAATATGTTGTTCCTTTCATAGCATTTTTGTTGAGATGGTTCATTAAAATGGGCTGTTTCCCTGTGAACATCTATTGCCTTAAAATGGAGTAGAGCCCTCCATGGGGAGGAAAGCAAGGTAATTAACATGCTGAGTTCCACAGGATCCTGTTTACATTGTGATGATAATAGTGGTCAAGGAGTTAACTAGAACAAGATCTGCTATCTGGCATCTACCAAAAACAGTCTTGGGTGGTTCCTGAGGGAGAAGTAGATGTCAAATGTAAGTGTGCACCCAGAAGCCAAAAATAAAACTCCCCCAATACATAGGGCACATTAGAATAAGGTTTACTTATTGACTGTTAGTGATCAAGAGGAATTGTTCGGATTCCACTGTTAAGATTAAGTAATGAATCTGTTTTCTTCATTTAAGAAAAAAGTTACTGGATAGAACTTTCTCATTTTAACATCTTCCTTTCATTTTTTATGTATTTTCTTAAACTTTTCATATCTGCTTCTGTTCATTGGTTTGACAATATTGGCCAGTGATAAATGAATGAATAGTAAATAGGTAGATGATAAGTAGATGAAAAAATTTTAAAGCATGCCATCCTTTAGTTTGGTAGCTTTTGTGTTCATATTTCTAATTTTATATTGCATGCACAACGCCATAATTTCTATAAATAAAGCTAGCCTTAGTTCACATCACAAAATCATGTGCATCAGTAGCTTGCAGTGTCCCATAAAGAATATGCTCATCCACAAGGAGCACTATAACTTTTCAGAACTCTGCTACTTGAACAAGTTTTTAAACTACTGATCTAAGTAAGAGCAGAACGAGGTAATAAATAATTATGGAGATGTTCTTGTCAACACTAGTTTGAATTATATGGAAGCAGTTAAGATAAGCAGATTTAGAAGGAGAAGCCTTGTGGGTAACTGGGAGTGATTTTCAATGCAGAGTCTTTCTTCATACGTTTAGGTAATTTTTCTGTAATAAGATACTTTAAAATAACTATTTTGATAATTTCTATTAAGGTAGAATTACAACGCATTGGAAGGAAATAGCAAACATTAATATCCTTTCTCCCCCTCCCCCGTGTAACAGACCCTTGAAGTTTACTTCAGTGATCTTTGGTACATGACAAAACAACATATCGGCTACTATAAAAGACTGTTAATGATTATCTTTATTAACATTTGACTTCTTTTTTCAGCACTCATCAATCATCTTGAACATGGAGTTGTCTCTGAAGCAGGTACTTTCTAATTTTTGTGTAAATATTAGCTACAGAAGCAACAAGTTCCTCGAATTCAAGTTCAGTTTAGGAAAAATCTATTGAAGTTGGAAGTTAAACTATAAATAATATAAAAAGCTCTAGATTATTTGTTTCTTTTATAACCTCTTAGAGGCCACTGTGGCAGTCTTGTTTTAGGAGAAGTAGAACCAAGTACCATTAAGTGAATGATATATTCTCCCCTTCCCTCGGCTCTTGAAAACTGAGCTCACTTTCTTTGTCTCTTGAGGATGTGTTTCTGTCAAGGCCATAAGAAATGTAGAATACCAGCCCTAATCACTAAAAATGATTTTTAACCAGGGACTCTAGAAGTTAGACTACGGACTGTGGTGGCGAAGAGCGCAAGAGTCAACCTCCATCCTTCCACTTCGTATCTTACTCCTGGAATCAATTTCCTTAATAGTGAAGTTAGGGAAATAAAATCCACCTCCTAATAAGTGGATGCTGCATGCAAAATTCTAGACAGAGAGTTGGTACATTGTGAGTGTAAAGTAAATGGTAGCTAATAATAATATTTATTAGATTCCACAGTTCTCAGATACGATACTCCAAATCCTAGTTGATTCAAGAGGTTCAGACTTGCATTAGGCTAAGAAAGTTATGGGACAATGTGTTGAACCGTAAGGTGTTGCCAACATTGTCTTAATCTACTATGCCTAGTAATGATGCAGAGATTATTAGGGAAAAGATCTAAACAGGTTTCTTCTTTGGTCTTTTCCATTAATTTGTCCACTCAACATTTAGTTCTTGAAGGCCTACTACTGCCCTTGGAGGGTGCAGAAATGAATGAATGGCATAGCCCTTAACTTCCAGAAGCTCACAGTGGAGCCAGGAGATGAAGAGGGAGCACAGTGACAATGCAGAGCAATAATGGAAGCACATACTGGGGGACAGAGGGGAGTCTAAGAGGGAGCCAGGTGGAGCAGCACAAAGAAGACCGTGTACCCAAACTATGAAGGATGTTTCAGTTAACCAGATAAATTCAAAGAGGGTGGGATGAGGAAGCCTATGCCAAGGGGAGGAGGAGAACATCTGGAAAGGTGTGAAGAGCGAGAGACCATGGCTTCTTCTAACAAGTTTGTGGACACTTAGAGCGAAGGGCATATGTGTATGCAGGAGACAAGGAGGCTAGAAACGAATCTGGGATTATAAGACAGAGCAAGATTAGGTGCGTTCTTCTATGTCCTCCTAAGGGGTTTAAAAATTTTATCTGAGGACAATGAAAACTTTTAAATATTTTCACCAGGAATGTGTTGTGATAAGATTTTCCTCTTAGGAAGGTCGATGTGGTGTGGTGGCAGTGTGGCAGAATGGGCTGAGTCCTGGGGTTGAAAACAAGACTGAAGCCAGCGGAAATATTAGGACACTTACAAGTAATCCAGGACAGAAATGATTAAGACTAAGGTGGTCACAGTGGCAGAAGCAGTGGAGAGGAAGAGAAAGAAGTCAAGAGCTCTGTGTAAGAGAAAGGAATAGATATGGTGGCCAACTGAGAGAGAGGGGACTCAGGGACAACTGCCCCCTTTGTGTCCTGGGTGACTGGGGATGGGCCTCTCACCGAGGCAGGGTAGCAGGGCTAGATTGCAGGCAATCAGTATGTCCACCTCAGTGCTGCTTTCAAGATGCCACTGACTCTTTGGAGAATAAGAAAGGCAAAGGAATGAGCATAGAAAAGAGGGGACACCTAACATTTAATGCAAAGAAAGGAATCATCAAAGGAGACCAAAGTCTTAGGCAGGAATAAAGACAGAGCACGAGGAAAAGTGAAGAGAGTTTCAAAGACGATGTCATTCTTGGCGTCACACACCACAGAGAATTTAAGTAAAACAAATACTGAACAGGGGACATTGCATTTAGCAACCGGGAAGTCCTAACTGATGTTGTCATGGGCTAGAGAGGTATAAGACAGATTTCTGTAGGCTGAGTACATGTATGATGTTTATGTCAATATTTATTTCTCAAGTTTTCCCCCTTCATTAAATGTTTGACATGGTCCAGGAGTGTTAACCATGAGTTCCCCCAAGGCACAGGCTCTGGCTTCTTCAACTATATCATCCCTCTCCCTACGTCCTCCAGCACATACACTTCAGTGAATGCATCTAAAGATCAGTGCATTATTTTCAGGACTCATTTTCAAAATGGGATTTTATGTGCTATCCTGCAGCCTTTCATTTGTGATATGGCATCTTTCAAGCCTCCTTAATACTTTCTTCACAGCGATACTAAATATGTTCTCTCCCTCTTATAACCCATTTTCCTTCAGGGATCAGTAAATACTTCATTAGCAAGTGAGATGGTTCAAACCACAAGAAAGTTTTATAAATTCTTTTTCAGTCATCTCTGATGGAGGAAGCCACAGCAGAGGAAGACCATCAGTGTTGCCTAAAGCATCTGTGCTTGATATAATCTACCAAAGCATATTTTCAACCATTGAGAAAGAATTTGACGTCTTAATTCCTCAGTCTAACAGCTGGTTTTTGACCTTCTTAAATTACGGCCAAGGTTATTCTAGCTCTAGAGCACTGTCCATTTCAGTGTCAACATCATCCAGCCACCATCCTGCCAGGAGTAGAAGTGATTGACTTACATTACTCCTTGTTATGTTTCTGCACAAGTGTTTATGTTCTGTATAAGGGACACTTGATGAGACAGATTGAGGTCTGTGGTGTGGTATTCAAGAAAGGGAAGTTTTTAAGACTAGTCTGAAAGATGCTTCCAATTCATTTGTCTTGCCTGATTTGTAGCAACAATTGTACGTTGGCTCCCGCGATGGGTTGGTTCAGCTCTCCTTGCACAGATGCGACACGTATGGGAAAGCCTGTGCAGACTGTTGTCTGGCCAGAGACCCCTACTGTGCCTGGGATGGAAATGCATGCTCTCGATACGCACCCACTTCAAAGAGGTAAGAGGCACAGAGTTAAGGGCCTTCTTTTCTACAAAGTGAATATCTCACACGAATACCTTGTCAGAGTTTAAAGAGAAAATAGATTGCAAACCATGGTCTGCAGTAAGACTATTACAATTCAGGGTTGTTTTACACGTGTGCATAAAACTCAATGTTGAAGGAGGTTAAAATAGAGTGTTCTGAAGCTCTGAAATGGGGAACTTTAAAAGTTTGGATAAATTGTTTATATTCTTTTCCCTCATCTACGTTAAATACTATTACAGGTTTGTTTTCCTCGACTACTTTGCCCTTGCTTTCATTCCTCCCTTCTTCCCTTATTTTTAAATATGTATATACTTTGCCTTACTGTTTTGCAAACAATGTATGAATATATGTGTTTGTAAAAGTGTGGATTATATACAGCCCACAGCACATCCCAGTGACTTGGTAAAATTTTATTTTTACTACAGTAACTCTAACTTGGTCAGCTTCTACCACGCAGATATACTTAAATGTCAAAATGTTGCCCTGCTGTTTGCTGTTCATTGCTTTATGTGCTCTTAAAAATCATCCTATTTTGAGCCAACAACACCCAGCTAGAAATTTCTTCTAGACACACATGGGCAAAAGCACCACAAAGTCATTCAAGCACTGATCCGGTTTCAGCACTGTTTTCAATAGCGAAATAATTGGAAAGAAACTGAATGCCATCAATATGACTGATACTGGCTAAATCTATAATGATAATATTTTAAATGTGTATTTAAGTAACTTTTTTTCCTGTAGTACTGTTTAAAGTGTATTTTTCCTCTAGGTAAAATGTCAGCAAATTGTATATGGTATTTTTTTTTTAATCTTTAGGTCTGTATTAACAAAATACGATAACAGGTGAATATAGTTTAGTCCCACTAGTGCATACAACACTTGTTTCTTGTTTGACAAATCAGTCAAATTTCAAAATCCGGAATCACAGATTGAACGTAGAGTATAATAGCAGATACTGCTTAAAATTAGGAGATATTTTATATTCCCTGAAATTTCTGCATTAGATAGGAATGGAGAGATACTATTATTACAAGTTGAAAGTAAAAAAAAACCCAATATTTTTATTATAGTTTCTAGCTAAGGATATACTTGTGATAGTGAGTCCTTGGGGAATATTTTTCTTTTCTAGAAGCTAAAAAACAAGAGTGCTCATTAGTTGGTAATGAACCTTCAGTTTGATGAATTGACCCTGTTTCTTAAGAAGCCAAGATTTAAAAACGTTCTTGACCTTATGTACCTTATACCATCATAATTTTTTCTTATATTTCCCAAGACTGTATCTCTGATCTTGCAGACATGCCACTGTGATATTTTCCCTTACCTTAACATAACGTGCACGTGGGTCAAAAAAATGTATATGATAGATGAATCTTGTTTGGGGTTATCACCTGGTCAGCACTGCCCTTAAGGAACACCCTAGATATTGCAGAGTTTACTGTGACTTTTATAGTTGCTGAAGTGCCAACATAAAATAGCCAAAGCGAATGAGAATATGCTATAAGAGTTTAAAACTTCTTTAATTTTGATCTGGCAGCTTTTTCTTTCTTTAAGCAATAGCTACTGTTTTCTCTTAAGGAAAAGATGTGACAATAATGCACAACACCATTATTTATTATTATCATTATCTCTACTCTCGGAAAAACAATGTGAACAAGCTCTCAGCAGACAGGAGTGACTTTGAGCCATTCCTGCCATATCAAACTTGTACTTCCATTTGTGGTGACAATATTTAACTTGTTGCTTAATCAAATCTATCTAATAATGAATCTTCCTATGGTAAGGAGTTGTGTGTTTGTGTTTACTTTCCTACCCACTAACTAACACTCTTACATCTTATTACTTTCCCACTGACTGATTGAAAAAAAGAGGGTAGGGAGAGTTGTCCCTGTTGGATGGATCTGAAACCCGGATTATATTTATAGTCAACCTGTTCTACTGAATAATTTGTCAAGAGTCAGAGGACTTAAATAAAATTCAAGTCAACTTATTTCCAAAACAGGATTCACTCTGTTAGGACTCTGTTGTTAGTAGTATTTGAATTAAGTTAGAGTGATGGGAATATTGCCCTGTATTTAAGCTAAGCAGTAAGACAAACATAGTTCTGCTTCTGCCACTGTTATTAGTGTTAGAGGCAGACTTTATATAATCCGGCTCTCACGCTTGATGTTCTAAACCATTTAATCCCTTTTCCATAGGCGAGCTAGACGGCAAGATGTAAAGTATGGAGACCCAATCACTCAATGCTGGGACATAGAAGACAGTAAGTATAGCTTTAATATGTTTTTTTCCCATTTAAAATTTTAAGCCTAGTCTTTGTGTGTCTTTTTATTATAGGACTTAAAATATCTATTATATAGGAAGCTCTTATTTTATATAATGTGTATGTTCTGGAAAAGCAACAGGAGATTTTATAAATCAACCCCCTGTCTACATGCCTAAGTGAATAATGCTTTGTTATATCATTATTTGTTTCATATGTCTTTTAAAATTCCTGTCCTTTTTTTGGTACTTTTTACTGCCTTATCCATTCTTGTAAAGTTTAAAAATGCTAATAAAGATAAAACAGGATATAGTCCAAGACATCTGGACATTTAGGGTAAACTCGGAGACCCTCCCAGAAAAGTCTGATGAGCGAGTAGGCACTTGTTAGAAAGTTAGCCTATGCATTATTTGAATTCATGTATTGATTCATGGTTTCATTCAATCAGTAAATGTTTCATAAGTGACTTCCATGTGCATATAATTGTCCTGGGGACACTTTGGGACGAAGCAACTCCTTCGAGAGCTTATGATTCTTTGGGGAGACGTCATAAAGCACAATTAGTGAAATGGGAGTTTAACAAAGAGAGTGATCACCAGAGGCTGTGTTGTTCAGAGAAAATTTCATGGAAGATCTTGGGAGCCTGAGTACGAACGGGACAGAGTGGAGAATAGAGAGGACTTCTGTTGAGTCTGATAACAGAGAAAAGAAACTGTAAGAGTATATATTCCAAAGCTTTTTTTGCGTTCCACTGCCAAGCTCTACCTTCAGACAGAAAGTGTATATGCATGCCTGTGCGCTTGCGCACACAACTGGAGGAAGGAAACTGCCTTATCACCGTTAGTGACCGCCTCCGCACTGAATAAATAACCCAAACTTCATAGTCTATAACTGGTGGCCTAAAAGTTTTGTAGTTTAAAAACAAAACGATTATTTATCATTCATAATTTCACTCTTCTGAAAAATAAGCTCGGGTCCAACATCGTATGTTCAACTCCCGTTCTAAATGTGTGGGAGACTCCCTGTCACGTCCAGGGTTTTATTTAGCAATCGTTACCGTGTGCTCTGATACGGTTTTTCATTCGTGCACGTGAGATTTATCAGGAACCGTTATAGGTATTGAGGATACACAAGTGAATAAGAAAGAAAACCCACGCATCTGTGGAACTTCTGTTCAAGTTGTGTTAGGGGAGGGAACAAGCGGTGAACTTAAAAACCAGTAAAAATAGATTCTTTATTATGCTAAGCGAAATAGGTCAATCAGAGAAAGACATGTATCATATGATCTCACTGATATGAGTGGTAGGGGGTGGGAGGGATGGCGTGGCTAGGTGATAGACATTGGGGAGGGTATGTGCTATGGTGAGAGCTGTGAATTGTGTAAGACTTTTGAATCACAGGCCTGTACCTCTGAAACAAATAATACATTATAGGTTAAAAAAAAAAAAGAAGATAGCAGAAAGGGAAAAACGAAGGGGGGAATTGGAGGGGGAGATGAACCATGAGAGACTATGGACTCTGAGAAACAAACTGAGGTTTCTAGAGGGGAGGGGGGAGGGGGGATGGGTTAGCCTGGTGATGGGTATTAAGGAGGGCACGTTCTGCATGGAGCACTGGGTGTTATACACAAACAATGAATCATGGAACACTCATTCAAAAAAATTAATTAAAATATATATATATTCTCTGTCAGATGGTGATAAGTGTTGTAAAGAAAGTGACACAAAACAATTCCTGCCTCGGGTGGAGACAGCTACTTGCCATATCCTGTTCCTGCTCTGACCCACCACACCCAGCTCTGCTCATCATCAGCATCACTGCCCCCAATCCATTTTTTGTTAAGGTCTCCAGCAGTTTCCTCCTTGCTGGATCCAATGGCCAATTTTCAGTTCTCCTTTTTACTTCATGTCTAACTCCCTCCTCCTTGAAACACATTCTTTGTTTGACCCAGTTCTTATGGCCCCATGAGAGCTGATTGCTTATTATTTAGAAATTTTGTGAGCTGGTTTTAAATCATCAGTGGCTTGATTTCAGCCGTATTGGGAGTTTTTACACCAGGAAAATGAGCAAGCACTACAAATCAGGGCTTTTTGTTTTCAAAGAGTTGGTGACCCAGCACCGGTGGGCTTCATGGCCCCAAATCCTTCAGGCTTTACTTTATCAGCTGCTCCTCTGAGTGTTCTTCATCTGTCCTTTCCATCCTGCCATCCAAACAGAAAACCTCTGCCTCTTCACTGCCTAACACCATCAATTTCAACACAATCAGAGGCAATTCGCTCCCCAATTCTTAGTCCAGTTCCAAACCTTCTCCAGTGTGCCAGATTTGTATGACTTGTATGCCCAGCCAAGGGCTTCTCTTAGAATGCCTAATAAGCATCCTAAATTATATCTGAGAAAGAATTTGTGGTGTCTTTTCCTGCAGACTTCATTGTTCTGCAGCCTTTCCCATATTAATAAATAGCACCCCTATTCACCCAACTGTTTAGGGGAAAAAAACAGCTAGGCGTCATCTTTTTTATTTTTCTCTTCCTTTCACATCCTAGTACCAACCTCTCAATAAGTCCTTATGGCTCTATGGCCACAACCGCACCTACTCCTTAACCCTCTGTACATGTCCACTTAACTGAAGCCACCACCATACCTCTCCGGGAGCTGTTTATGTGGTTCTCCTGCTTCCATGCTTGTACCTGGTCAATCTCTGTCCCACTTGGTAGCCTGAATAACCTTTTCAAAGACTTCAGCTAGATCACATCATTCCCGTACTCAAAATCTCTCACTAGCTTCTGAGAACAGTTAGAAAAAAATCCACAGCATTTACCATGGCCCACAGACTCTGCTTGATCTGGTACATGCCCTGAGCCTCTCTCTCGTCACAGTCATATGGCTCACTCACTGGCTTTCTCTTTTTCAAAAGCCCCAGGCTGGTTCCTGCGGCAGTTAGGTTTCCATTTGTTTCCTCTGTACCTAAAGAACTCTTTCCTGCAAGTAGTTCCATCTTCACACCATTTAATTTCATGTTTAACATGTTAATTTCTCAGAGACACCTATTTTGACCATCCTATCTGAAATACCTTTCTCCCCGTTCTACCTCTTACTTTCTAATCGGCTTTATTCTTATTTGTAGTGCACAACAATGCCAAATACTATATTCTTTATCTATTTCATTCACTTGATGACTTTGTCTCTGTCACTGGAATGTATACTGTGTTGTAGGCACACAAGAATGTTTGTGTAATGCATGGGTAAAGGGAAGGATACTTAGCTGGATAGCATTCGAGCTGCACTAAGAGGGGAAAGGCAACTTTTAAAAGTAGATGAAGCACCAATAATTAAAATCAGAAAGACCTCACATACATTGGGCTAAGTTTGTGAGTTTATGTTTGTCCTGCAGGTTATAAGGAGTTAGTTCGTATTTCTAAGACAAATCATTTTTAAAAAAATAGAATTCACACTGTATAGGAAAAGCCAGAGACAGAGAATCAACTGTGGGAATTCAAGTAGAAGTTATGAGGGTATTTACAAACTAAAGTATTTAAAATCTTAAGGAATTTTTTTGTTAAGTTATAATTGACATGTAACATTATATTAGTTTTAAGTACATAACAATAATGATTCGATATTTGTATACATTGTGAAACAATCACAGTAGGTATAATTAGCATACATCACAACACATAATTGCAAAAAAAATGTTTTCTTGTGATGAGAACCTTTAAGAGGTACTCTCTTTGCATCTTTCATATGTGCAATACCGTATGATTAAGTACAGTCATCGTGCTGTATATTACATCTCTGGGACTTATTTAGAACTGGAAGTTTGTACTTTTTGACCCCCTTCACCCATTTTACCCACCTTCCACCTCCCACCTTGGGTATCCACCAATCTGTTCTCTGTATTTTTGAGCTTGTTTTTTTGCTTTTTTTAAGATTCTGCATATAAGGGAAATCATGTGGTATTTTTCTCTCTGTGACTTACTTCACTTAGCCTAATGTCCTCAAGACCCATCCATGTTGTCACAAAAAAAGCAAGATTTTCCTCTTTTTCATGACCGAAAAATATTCCATTGTGTAGATATATACCACATCTTCTTTATCCATTCATCCTTGATGGCACCTTCCATTGTTTTCATATCTTGGCTATTGTAAATAATGCTGCAGTGAACATGGGGCGATATAGCTTTTCAAGTTAGTGTTTTTATTTTTTTTTCAGGTAAATACCTAGAAATGGAATTGCTAGATCATATGTTAGTTACATTTATAATTTTTTGAGAAACGTCTAAACTGTTTTCCATAGTGGGTGCACTAACTTACATTCCCACCAACAGTGCACAAGTGTTTCCTTTTCTCTACATCCTCGCCAACACTTGTTATTTCTTATCTTTTAGACAATAGTCAGTCTGACAGATACAAGGTCATATCCCTATTGTATATTCTTGACTCCTTTGTTGTAAAATAATTGACTATCTATGTGTGGGTTGATTCCTGGGCTCTTGTTATGTTCCATTGATCTGTGTCTATTTTTATGCCAATACCATACTGTTTTAATTACTATAGTTTTATAATATGGTTTGAAATATGGTTTATTTTTCTGTGAAAAATGTCATTGGAATTTTGATCGTGATTGCATTGAATCTGTAGATTGCTTTGAGTAGTACGGACATTTGACAATATTAATTCTTTTAATCCATGAGCATGAAATACCTTTTCATTTACTTGTGCCTTATTCAGTTTCTTTCATGAATTCCTTATAGTTCTTAGTGTGCAGGTGTTTCACCTCCTTAGTTAAGTTTATTCCTAAGTATTCATTCTTTATGATACAATTGTAAATTAAATTGTTAAAAAATGGGAAATTTAAAACTCAGAAATGAAACAAAAATTATTGGTGACAACAGTAAATTAATTTCCTGCCAAACTGACATAGGAATGACTTTGTGTCAAAGGTCACTGTTTTTACTGATTTGAAAAAGGATTCTGTACAATAAGCTATTTCACTTTTCTCGTGTATTTTGCTAATTTATCTTTTACTAACTTGACCGATTCTTTGGTTAAATCAGTCTAACTGAGCTTCTCCCCAGCCCTTGCCCCATCACCTAACAATCAGCCTGCAAGCTCCCTGCTTTGTTCATGAACTCCTTTTTCTCAGGAGAATGGCATCTGTTACTATGAAATAATGTGTGTCTTTCTCTTCCATGATTGGTACTGGTGATCTTTCTGTGTATTAGGAATTTATTAACTGTGAAAATCACAGATATAATCTGTTGAATTGGCAAGGATAGTGGATATCTTACAAGTTTCAAATGGAATTCACACATTTTGAAAGTTAGATGAGGTTAATTCATAATGGTGTCAGCACGCCTGACTTAATCATTGCTGGTAAGACCCAAACAAGTTCAAAAGAAGTTTCTTCAAAGGAAAGTCTAACTATTGGATAAATGTGCATTCATGCCATTTGCTGATAATTTTGTGTGCTTACATTTAGGATTCACAAAGGTCCCTTAAGCCTTACTCTTCGTTTATGCCTAACATGCTAAGTAGACCCATCTGCAGAATTGAGACATCTGAATATATGATGAAAAAGTGCATGTTCGGGCCAGGCTGAACAGCCGACATTTTTTATTTGATCAAATTTGAGCTACAGATCTTAGATCACACATGGGACACAGCCTTTGGCTACTCTGGATGGAATGTATTTCAGATGCTGCAGTTGATTTACGAGAATAAGGTGTCTGAGACACTGTTCCTTTAGCATCCCATTAACTATCTTATAGCAAATGCATGTTGGGCTTAAGTACCACTCTTTGAATAAAAGAGAACTGTTTTTTGGTAGATAATACAGATAAGGTCCACATTTAGAGTATTAGAGCATCTAGCTCAATATCATCTTTATAGAATTTTATCAAGTACAGACCATTGTACTTACTTTGTGGGTATAAAATGTCTTAATGTTATATGGTCAACTCTGTGGATCGATTCATGATAGAATTTCTCTTAAAGGATGAAGTAAACTCCTCTTCTGGAACTATCCACTAAATTCATTATATTTTATACAAATTAAAACGTGTGAAGCATTAAAAGACACTAAAGTTTTATTCATTTCAGCTCAGAGAAAGAGATTCAATGTTTAGAGTTAGGTCTTATGAATTCTTATTAAAAAAAAAACAGTTGCAAATAGTTAATATATCATGAAAGGGTAAAAATTGCAATGCAGGGATAGAGTTTTAAAAATCAATCTATTAGATAATATTTGACTCTTAGGTAACAATATCATATCATGAATTTCCTCTCTCTTTAATAATGTAAAATGAATCTTTCCCCAATAGCATCTGTTCTAAATCAGTCTATTTTCCCATTGCTTTTAAAATAAGGTCAAGGTTAATCTTCTATCCCATGTTTGCATTCCAGGCATTAGTCATGAAACTGCTGATGAAAAGGTGATTTTTGGCATTGAATTTAATTCAACCTTTCTGGAATGTATACCTAAATCCCAACAAGCATCTATTAAGTGGTATATCCAGCGGTCAGGAGATGAGCATCGAGAGGAGGTGAGTTATAGTCATCAAAGAACGACCACCTTGAGGGAAATAGTGTAAAAGTTAAATCAAGTTTTGGTTGCGAGAGATGTCCAATGTTCAGTGCCATACAGTGCTCTCATCACTATCTGATAAAAAGGAAAATAACAATTTATACTCACTAACATGAAACTTAATGCATTTGAGATAAAAATAGGACAACTTATTACAGATACATTAATAAAGTATATTTAAAAGCAGATTGCATTTTTAAAGGAAATTTACATTTTTTTTTCAAATTTTCATTCTCATAGATTGTCTATATTTTAGAACAATTCCCTGATCAAAAAATAAGAACACAGTATTTTCCCCCACAGTGGATAAGGACTAAATTTTAACTCATATTGTGTTTAACTTATATCATAAAACAGGTTGAATATGTATATCAACAGAAAGATCTATCTTTATCATATCATATGAACAAGTTGGATAACTAGCTGGACATGTACCTTTTCACTCTTGTTTTGAAATTAAATCAACAGAGGGAAAAGTAACGTAGATGTTCCCTTCATCTTTTGACTTTTTCTGTTTCAGTCTTTCTAGGACATACATAGGGGTTGAAACAATCAGAAATTTTGTGAGGTAGATAGGTTAAGTATGTTACTGAACTTAATGGGACAATTTCGGGTAGCCTGAGAAATCCTGTATTTATTATTTGAGTGCCATGAAACAAGGGGTAATTGGCAGGGTTTTTATTTTTCTCTTTCGGTGCCTAAGAGAAACCAGCGAAACTCAGTATAGAGTTCTAATATTCCCAGTATTAAACTGAGGACACTGTAATGAGTAATCCAATGAACTCAGGATTCGGAATTAGATGTTCAACTGAATCCCTGTCCTAGGTCCTTTGATAATATCACTGAGTCCACATGGGCCAGAATTTTCTAACGTGAACAAAATAAATACAAAAGTTACTATGAAAATAAAATGAGAAAATACAGATGAAAATGTGAATTTCAAAGCAGAGGATTATTCACAAATGTAAAATACGTATATAAAATTGCAGATACTCTTATCAGGAAGATGTGTGAAATTCGAATTAGCACTGATCACGTGTTCAGTTGATTTCTGAGGATTTATGAACAGGTTGTAACTTCTCTAACACTCAGTTTCTCTGTCATATAAACAGGCCGACCAAATGCTCTAAAATACAACCTTCTTGATAAGTCTATAAACATTTAAGGGATACCTGGGTGGCTCAGCCAGTTAAGCGTCTGCCTTCGGCTCAGGTCATGATCCCAGGGTCCTGGGATCGAGCCCCGCATCGGGCTCCCTGCTCCGCGGGAGGCCTGCTTCTCCCTCTCCCACTCCCCCTGCTTGTGTTCCCTCTCTAGCTGTGTCTCTCTCTGTCAAATAAATAAATAAAGGCTTAAAAAAATAAAATAAAATATTGACTGTTTACATAGTTAATACCAAGGGAATACTCCAATGTTTGTTATGTCAGATTTCTCCAATAAAACTTGATTCTTCATCATTACTAACATCCATAAATTCTAAGATTATGGCATATCCATATTTATGCTAAATATGGATTTATTTTACGGGCCCCGTTGTTCCCAGTGTATATTAAAGTATTATCTGACCTGGAAGTAATTATGTAACTTTGAAACATAAAGCATTAACCTTTTATCAAAGAAATACAGGAGGAATGTTTTCTGAATTTTTTTAACATGCAAATATTTAGTTACATTGCAATATTTTACATTTAAACGTCCCAAACTATTATTTTAATTTTATAGTCAATAAATTTTGATAACCTCTCCTCAGCTAAACATTATTCTTTAATAATTATGTTTCTTCCATGGCAAGTTTAATATGACTTTTAAAAAATATATGGTACTCTGCTTGGGGTAATCTCTTACCCCAAGTTATAGGTATACACATTTGCCTATTCATGTTTGTGTTCACATCTTTTATCTTCCTGAAAAGGCAATGAATTACTTTAATGTACCTTTTAAGAGTGTATCACCCAGTCATGGTGGTACCATGCTCCATGAATTTTAATGGAGCAGAAATAGTGTATTTTACTTCAAAGCATCCTAGCTATAATATTCCAACTGGTATTTTCATCTACCTTTGTAAGTAGGTAGTTACACATTGTCCAGGATATGCGATCCTGCTTCCTGAGCTGAGGAAAGGGGCAAGATCCAGACTAGATTTGAAGCACTTTTCTCAGCAGGCTACCTTCTGCTCCTTACCAAGAAGGTCACAGTTTGGAATCTTTACCCCACTGAAAAAAAGCCTGTGGGAGGGACTAGAATCTCCTGTGGCACAGAGCCTGTCACCAGCTTATTCTCTGCCAGGAGGAGATCATTTCCTTACTGAGCTGTTTCACAGTTGGATGCTATTGGAGAGGTCATGAGTCACTTATCTGCTGACTTCCTTATAAAGCTATTCTTGAAATTGATGGTGCTTATGCTGTAAGTAGCGAGTTAATTGGCAGTCCCTGGGCTTCTGTTGTACTTTTGGGGTCTGAATGACTAGAAGAGGCAATACCTTATACCATTGTGGTAGTATTTGTGTGTGTGTGTGGCTTTTAACAATTATTTTTAAAACATCTTCAAATATTTGTATTTTAATCTCTGTAGGTCCTTGTTTTATTGTTGTTCTTTCTATTATAAAAGCAATATAAATAGTTTTGGAAAATATAGTGACACATAAAGGATTTTGAGGCCTCTAATGATGGCTATTCTCTAGCTTTTTTTCCCCTAACGATTACACTGTGAGCATTTTCCTTATCATTCAATTGTAATACCATACTTTTCCTGTCCCTTAACACTCGCTACCTTGATGCCACAGTCATCCATGATTAGTCCATGTTATTTAAATAGCAGGTTTCATCTTAAAAACAAGTAGTGAACTTTTTTTTTAAATTTTTTATTGTTATGTTAATCACCATATATTACATCATTAGTTTTTGGTGCAGTGTTCCATGATTCATTGTTTGTTCATAACACCCAGTGCTCCATGCAGAACGTGCCCTCCTCAATACCCATCACCAGGATAACCCATCCCCCTCCCCCCCCTCCCCTCTAGAACCCTCAGTTTGTTTTTCAGAGTCCATCATCTCTCATGGTTCGTCTCCCCCTCTGACATACTCCCCTTTTCTTCCTCTCCTGTTATCTTCTTCTTTTTCTTTTTTCTTAAAATATGTTGCGTTATTTGTTTCAGAAGTACAGATCTGTGATTCAACAGTCTTGCACAATTCACAGCGCTCACCGTAGCACATACCCTCCCCAATGTCTATCACCCAGCCACCCCATCCCTCCCACCCCCAACCACTCCAGTAACACTCGTGATATCTAAATCTTCCTCTGCTTTCCTACATGCTTTCTTAGGACAAATCTTTTGAGATAAAATAACTGAGTGAAAGGCTTCAACTATCTTTAAGGCTTTTGATAAACAACTGTATGTTGCTAATTTCTCATCAAAATCACCATATTAGTATTTTTTTCTGAACTCCTGAAGCAAAATGGTGTATTACAATTTAAGAACATCCTTACTAGTTTGATATGAAAAATGTCATACTATGTAAACATGTTATGTAAATATTTTTTTTTAAAGATCTATTTATTTATTTGAGCAGGGGGAGGGGAAGGGCAGAGGGAGAGAGAGTGTCTTAAGCAGACTCTGTGCTGAGTGCGGGGCCCGACACAGGGCTTGATCTCACAACTCTCAGATCACGACGTGAGCCGGAGCAAGAGATGGACACTTAACCAACTGTGCCACCCAAGTGCCCCTGTAAATATCTATTTCTTTGAAAATTAGTGGATGTGAATTTACCTTGTCATGTTTCTTGGCTGTTGATTTCAGTTGTGTTTAGTGAAGTGCTTTGCCCATTGTTTGCTTAGTTTACATTGAAGTATTCATTTAAAAATGATTTTCACAAGCCTTTTATATATTATCGATGTCAACAATCTAATGTTATACATATTAGAAGTAACTTATTATGTTTTATGTCTCTAAATTTTTTTGTGTTCCTCACAAAAAAGCGTTTTATATTTTATATGGACAAATCTATAGATTTATATCCCTATGATTTCTCACTCATTATGCTTAGAAACTCCTTTCCTGATGAAACAGCAAATGTGTATTTTTCTAGGTATTTCGTGTTATTATTACCATTGCAGTTTACGTTTTCTCTTTACACTTACTCGAGGATACCAAATTAATCTAGGGGTTAAATATGTATAAATTCAATTTTTCTTTTCTTTTAAATAAGGAGTTGCCTCTGCACTATTTTTAAATAAGTCTTCCTTCTATGTTTGTTGCAGAGAAGAGATATTCTTGAAGGCCTAGTCACTTCCAAGACGCATGCAATGCTTTAGCTATGAGAGATCTGACAGGTGAATTATCTGCAAAGGAATTACCATTAGGCTGCTATTATCGGAGAGCAGAGTCCCCGACCTTTACCTGCTGCTTAGTACCTAAATGTCCTTTGTCCCTCTCCACGTTACTCTTTTCATTTTAAATGAATTGCCCTTCACTGAAGATCTACATTTAATAATGCCAAATATATTATCCTTGTTCACGTTAGGCAAATGAATAGTCGACCCCAGTTCAAGCGTGGTTTTGATTTAGCTGAGCGGTTTTTACTTATCACTTTTAGAGTGGAGAAAATTCCGTGAGTTTAAATCAGTGGCCAGAGATTACATTATCTCTTTGTAAAGGAGCTGAATTTTCTAAATGGACTGTGCTGAGATGTCACTGTCCAGATACAGTCTGCATAATGCATCCTCTCCCAGCGGGGAATGAAAGCAACACAGAGAATGGGAATGTAAAGCAGGCCAACGTTCATCAGCCGCTTAATTTGGGCGGCACAGATTCTTGTCTCTAAATCGCAAAAATAAAAATCCTAGGAAAATATATCAATCTCAACTGTATTTTATTAGAGGTATGATTTCAATCAACGCCTGTTTTTGAAGATTCAGAAAGAAAAAACACTGAAGTGATCAAATAAACATTAGATAAATCCAGAAAGAAATTTATTAAAGCAAGTTTTATATCTATGGGTCCAAAGACAAAGAAAAACTAAGCGTTCCATGGAAGAAAGGAAAAGGGAAGGACTGCAGGGGAGTAAGGAGATGCTAGGTGTTTATGAAACTCTGAGTCCTGTAGCGATGGACATAGTCTGGGAAGGAGGGGAGGGGAGCTGGACTTCAGAGTAAAACAGATACACAGGATACAGAAAGAGAATGCAAAGATAATGATGAAGTGTTACATAATGTGTGCGAAATCAAAGTCATAATTTCTTCCTGTCAGGAGATTAAAGAAAACAATAAAAAGTAGTGAGTCAGAGCAGTGACAATCTCTAAAAGCCACATGAAGTGCAGTTTAAGCATTAGCAAGAGTCCCAGTGTTGGAAAGGAAATCTAGAGATGAACTGGAACTGAAATCACCCACTTTGATTGTCATGCTAATAACCACGCGCCATTTTCTATTAGGAGACTTATAAAAATAAGGGCTTCAATGAATCATGGAACACTACATCAAAAACTAATGATGTAATGTATGGTGATTAATATAACATAATAAAATAAAATAAAAAATAAAATAAAAAAATAAAGAACTGAAAAAAAATAAATAATAATTAGAGGCTTCAGAACATCGCCTCTCCAGCTCTCCCGCAACACGCAGTAGTCTATAATGTTGCAAATAATACTTCACACTTTAACCTTCAAAGAGCTTTACTTTTAACCCCCCAAATACACCATATGCTATGTCACCAACTTGATAAATGGAAGACCAATCAGGGAAGATAAATGAGTAATCATAGGAAGCAGAGTCTGCCGATAAAGACCAGATCCTCGTCTGTGGAGTCAGAGTTTTGTGATCTAAGATGTATTTAAAATTTAAAGAATAATTCGTACAATAAAATTATGTAAAAGAAAAGGTATATGGAGTGTGTTAAATTTGAGTTTGACATTTCTGTTTAAGATTGGCCCTTGAGAATCCTCCAATTCCAGTTCACATTTATTTTAGGCACGAGGGTCCCCAAATCTCTGAGAATTTAAGTGAATTCAACATTAGCGTGTATTACAACAGCATTTTAAAATGCTTGGGCCTTTAGAATAAATCCATTCTAAAAAAAAAAAAAAATGGGGAAAGTTAAGGGAAACAAACAAACAAAACCCCGATGGTGTGGATTCAGCCTAGGAGGAAGGCAGGCTGGAGACCATTCAGCCTCATTAACCAAGGATCTGTGCTGTGACCTGCCTTTGGCCTAGAGTGGTACCCCACCAGCTGCATTTCTCTGGCATAGAGGGTGGTTAGTTAACTGGGCCAGTAGCCAGAGATGTTTCTTTTCCTTTTCTCATATTTCCAGAATTGGAGGGATTTTTTCCTACATATTTTTCACATAAAGATGCGGAGTCCACCCACTGTGAATAAATTGAATTTAGCTGTCTTTATGCCTCCTTGATTTCCATCGACTGAAAGTCTACAATACAGGGGCAGATGTGTAAACTGGGAAATCTTCCAGACTTCTTTGTTGTTGTTGTTGTTGTTATTCTACTTAATGCCGAGACACTCAACAATATCCCACATGAAACAGGGCTCTGGTGTGGCTAAACAGGCCTCCAGCTTTATGGAAGATAGGTTTGCTCTTCACACCAGCCTGTGGGCCAGGCAAGCTCAAATGTTTGAATTGTCTTTCAGTACTCTTGCTTCAAAGGGTAAAGAGCATCACATTTCAGGAGGGGTTCTTTTTGTTCATTGAGTTTTCTCACACTTGAAATCACATTACTACGTTATAGTATACCAAGGTATGGCAAATATTTCCACAAATGACATCATCTCAAGTATCACATGTACACACAGTATCAACATTCAATCCGTAGTAAAAAGGGAAATTCAGCTTTAAATGTTGCTAACCTTCTGCCTATGGTCCTACTCAGTTACAGCTCAAACATCCAAAAAGCTGGATCCATGCTTTTCCATTAGACTTTTAACAAGTCACAACTTACAGTCTCCATATGCTATTCAGCTCGCTTATTGGGAGATATCCAGAAAAGAGAGTAAATTCCTTTTGCAATCATCGTTCTATTTCTCCATTACAGGTAGTAGCGTGCCCTAAAAGCTCTCTTTCTGCACAAAGGCTGTCCATGTCCAGTTCTAGCTCTGAAATTTAAATACCAGTTGGTGTTCTTAGTATACTACTTGGTATCTGAAATCTCTGTAAAGACGGTTAGTTGATAGTTTCCGGTTTTACTTCAGTGGTTTTTCTAGCTTTTCATTCCAATCTGTAGACTGGGAGAAAAATTAACTATATTCCAAAGGTTTAGTTAGATAATAATGAGAGGCAAACATGCATGTTTGGGGGCTGTTACTTTAGTGGAATTTTTTTTTACTCTCTTCATCTATGGCTGATAATATTGTGCTCGATGACAGAGATGGGGATTGATCTCTTAGGTTCATCTAAGTAAAACTATGTGGCCTCTGTTCATTTGCTCACGGCCCTCTCTGTTTTTCATTTATTACCTACATTTTTCCAATTCTGCAGTTGAAACCTGATGAAAGGATCATCAAAACAGAGTACGGGCTACTGATTCGAAGTCTGCAGAAGAAGGACGCTGGGATGTATTACTGCAAAGCACAGGAACACACTTTTATCCACACCATAGTGAAGCTGACTTTGAATGTCATTGAGAATGAACAGATGGCAAATACCCAGAGGGCAGAGCACGAGGAGGGGCAGGTCAAGGATCTGTTGGCAGAGTCACGGTTGAGATACAAAGACTACATCCAAATCCTTAGCAGCCCAAACTTCAGCCTCGACCAGTACTGCGAACAGATGTGGTACCGGGAGAAGCGGAGACAGCGAAACAAGGGCGGCCCCAAGTGGAAGCACATGCAGGAAATGAAGAAGAAACGAAATCGAAGACATCACAGAGACCTGGACGAGCTTCCTAAAGCCATGGACACGTAGCTGTCTGTTTAATTTAAAGAAAGGAATTCTTTACCTGCAAAAATACCGTCTTCTGTTTTGTACACCCCGTATACTAACTCATAAGAGCTTTCCATGGAGTTTTGCTAAGGCAAAGAGCACAAGAACAGTGATCTGATTAAGACTATATATGGTGAATATGGCATAGTAAGGGCAACTAATTCATCTGGACCAGTTTTCCAAGAACTAAACACGTACCTGCAAAGTATCAGAATTATCCTCAAAATTGGGGCTTTACATTTGTAAATGTTTGATGTGCTGAGTTTTTGAATTTATTATGTCATGTAAATAATTGAGCTGAGCGAGCATCAAATTTGATATTACAATTTGATATTACAATAAGGTGCTTTATTTCCCTTGTATGGCCATTAAGCACAGACTTGACCATGCAGTTGTGCTATATATGTGTTCTTAGGAACAGATACATCATTCCACTCTAGAACTCGCTCCCTTGTGGTAGGATTTGGAGAGAAGACACAAATTCGTACAGCTCACACTATCAGCAGGAACTTTCCCAGGGAGCCCTTCACTCTTGGTGCAGGGTTTAGGAATTTGGAGAGGTGTGTTATTTCAGACCCCAGAGGTTACATTCGGTGTACTGCGGTGTGATATACTGAAGGATGTAAATGCTCCTCCCAGGATTCCTTATGACTTGTCAAGAGTAACAGGTTCACAGAGAGAAGTTGGTACTCGGTTATGTGTTTTTAGAATATACGCTGAGCTTTACAGGGACAGAACGTTTCATAAATATTTTAATAATATATGAGAAAACATTTTAATAAGGGAAACACCATGATGTATACTGCGTCCTGATGGGAAGGCATGCAGATGGAATTTGTTAAGAGACAGAAAGAAAGACAGCCATAAATTCTGGCTTTGGGGAAAACTCAGATCCCCATAAAAAGGAAGAACGATCACAAATAAACTGGGCAAAATGTTATGTAGCTTTATTCACTAGAGTATGAGTAGCTGCCAATTTGTAATCCATCTGTTAAAAAAATTCTACCTTATAACAAACTGCTAGCGAAAGTCTGAGGAAAAGTAAATTTTCTAAAAGATCATGGGAAGAATGAACACAAATTTATTTACAACCGATGGGACTTCAGTAGTACTTCCTCTCTCTTTTTCTAAAATTTCATTATACTCTGTAAATTATTTCCATTTACTGCCTTTATTCTCTCCTGAATATTGGATTATTGGATTTTATTTGAGTGAATATACATATATAGAGAGATAGAATTAGGTAGACAACAGAGGTGGGGAGCGGGGATATATATTTGTTGAGTAATAGAACAAATGCAAAAATGTTGACAACGGAAAGGGTTAAATTAACTCTTTGACATCTTTTCTTCACACAATCTTTTTGCATTTCCTGAGATTGTATGCTGTAATTCAAGTAGCATTGTTTTAGTAATTTAATAATAAATAAGCCTAATGCATGTAAAGAAACCGAACTCACAGCATTAACATAAACATTTTTCGTATTTTGTTAGCACTTTCAAATGTTTCCAATTTGACTTTCCCTCTGTGGACGTATGGTATGTTTCCTGCCTGTTGGAGCTGAACTCACCTTTCCTTCTTGGAACGCAAAACCCTTTGCCTTCTTCTGTTTTGCCTCTTCACGCCCTTTTTAGTGTGAAATGAAAAATTAGTCACTTCCTCACATGGAAGGCAGCCTTTCAGAAAACTGAATAGCAGACATTGCTCATCTAGCATGCATTCTGCATGTCTTGAAAGAAGAGCCTGTGAGAACCTGGTGGTTAGAGGGTGCCTTATGAAGAGTTTTGGTATCATGTCTGTGACTGCCTTTATGTTGGGAACATTCAATCTTATGTTCATTTTCTTTGCCTTCCTTACCTATCTCAAAGTAGTCACACGGCTATATGAGGTTAGGTACCCCTTTTGAAATGATACCCGTAAATATTTGTAGATGTTTCACTAGATTGAAAACTTGAAGATTTTTTTGTTTTGTTGTTGTTGTTGTTTGTTTGTTTTGTTTTTTGTTTTTTAAAGTGAACCAGAAACAATGACTCTTAAAAAAGTAATGCAGAAGAATAGCTGTGTGTGGGGGGGGATCAGGCTGCTAATTGAATATCATAAAGAGAGTGTCTGTAATTATTGATTTGCCAGGTTTAAATGTTCCAGGAACTCATGACAAGCTCAAAGTGAATAATGGGAGCATGTTTAATTTTTAAGATTTCCTAAGATTTGTATGTCAAACAGTCATGATCAAAGTATAGGTGACTTTGGGAAAATTACATGAAACTCAAATGTTAAGATTGACGTGTAATAAATTTGGTTTTCATCAAAATATGAAAGTTCAAGCCATTTTTAAATTACTCCTTTCTAATCTTAATTATTTAGATAAAATTTGGGCAACCTTTTTTTACTTTGCAGCTAATATTTTGGCTGCTTTGGATCTAAAACATTAATTTATGATAATTGCTTAAATATATTTGAAATATTGAGTAAATATTGAGTAAAACAAAATGTCATATAATAAAAAAATGGGCAAAGATTTATGTGTATTTATAAAGATAGAGGATCTAGGCTACATTTAATTTTTTAACCTTTTAATTGCCTAGAACACTTACAAGGACAGTATGAATATATTAAGTCTAGAGATGAGACACAATTATACTTCCTCACCACTGAATCTTTTACCAAATTTTCCTTGAAATAATGAAAAATAAAATTAGAGTTAATAGTTTCAGATATGTTTGTTAAGAAACTAGCTATCTATGGAGAGGTCTTAAAATGTCTGCCTATTCTTGGTTTCATATTTTTCTCCCCTGTTTCGAATACATACGTCTTTAACTTGCATATTCTCGCCTGTGTTTCATTCCAGCTATTTATGCTGCTAAATGGAATCCTGCCTTTCTGCATACATTTACATTCACTTTATTGGGGATTTTAAGAGTTTGCTTGGAAATGAAGAGTCTACATAATTAATTTATGTAGAACCTTTTTTTCCCTCCAAAGAGCTCAACACACTACATTCATATTACTGAATAAACGTTTCTGAAAACCAACCAAATTACTTAAGAGTTGGAAAAATAGTCATAGAGAAATTCAGAAATTTGCAAAAGCTACAACAGAATTATAATCTATACCAAATCTCATCAATCGGTTGGCTAACTGATGATGCTCATTTACAACATGCTGCCTACAAAATGGTATTACTCTTGAATTCTGCTTTTGGTCTATATTTCAGTTCTTTTATGCTATTAGGTTTTGTTCCTGCTGAATTGTATAGACTCGATTAAAAAATAAGTTTACAGTGGCCAGTGCCTGTTTTTCAACATTATCAAAGGTAAGCTTTCAAAGACAATTTTCTATTATCCAGATGTCCACAAAATATTAAGTTGAACAATAGCATTAATTAAACACTGATATTTTAAACTTAAATATAAGCTATATTTCATATATATCATAAATACAAAGGAAAATTAAAACTGAAACAGCTTTCTCTTTAGAATGCTACATTTGTCTTAGACAACATGTTGGAAAATGGATTAGTCTTATTGGGAATGGACAGTTTAGAAAAAAAGAGATATTTGAAGTGTTTTTATAAAAAAATACATTTTTTCTCACCGGAAATAACCAAAATATTTAAATAACTTGGCTTACATGTGAGGTTAAAAAATAAGATCTAAAATTCCAACATTCTACATATTGACAGTGCAAAGACAGGAACATGCGCATGATTTATACCTCTCATTTAAATATTTTGTAGAATAGTGTATTTATGGTAAGTTTGAGATAGATGATTTTTTGGGGGAAGGGCAACAATCTATCAGTTAATCATGTAATTTAATTCCGGTATTATAAGTGGCTACCAATCAATTTTGAATTACAGTTTTGCTATTTTAAAAGAAATGTAGTCTTGTAATCTAAAATAATTGAAAATTGTCAAATGTATATTTTGGTTGTATTATAATAAAACACAAACATTAGTGTTCTATGGTTATAAACAGAATGTTCGTTTGTGTGCAAGTTTTGTTTTCAAACCCTAAATGTGGTTACCAGATTTTTGACATGGAATTGCACTAAATCAAATACCTAAGAAAATATTTCCTGAAAACATTCGGTAAATATGTTTTGGACTTTAAGTATGCAGTAATTTCTCTTATGAAAGAAAAGAATATATGTCTCTCCCCAATCAATACAATTATATAGCTACACTTCATTGTGATCTAAATTTAGACTTCGGCAAACTGACATAAATATTACTATTGCAAGTAATTACTTTTAAGATTTCCAATGATCCTCCTATAAGTGAGATTTGAAAGTACTCATCTATATGTTTAGCTATATGAGCATAATTTATTAAAGAAGTTAGTTGAGGTCTTTGTTTTAGAAAGAAATTTCTTTTAGAGAAAATTATATTTCTTGCCAATTTGGTATATTCGTGAAGGATATTTTATATTTGCAATAGGTAATATATAACAACCCCCCCAACCTGGTTATGAAGTAGCTTGTAGAGATATTGTACAGAAGTATGTCAGGTTTTGTGGGTGCTCTGACAATCTTTAAGCATGAGAGTTTATAGTAATGATAATCTTTAAAAGAAAAAATAATTTAATATGGGGCACTCTTAGTAGAACCTTAGTAAGATCATGTCCAAGTCGTTACTGTAAATAAAACAAAGCACAAGATTAATAATGGAGAAAATTCCAATTGTATTTGTTTGAAGGTAGAAAAGTACATGAGTAATTCTCAAGACAAAAGAAACAAGAGTTTAACATTTAAGTTGAGAATTAAAAGCCTCTATAACCACACAATTTATTACCTGCATAAACAATTTTCCTAGCCCAGGGAAGTCTTGCCCAGGAAGATGAAGCTGCAGATAACTTTACTGTTTCTTTCAGAAGATCATATATTTTTCCTTTGTGTGTATATTAGTACAAACATACATCTTGGAGACTGATTTGGCATACCCAATGAAGTTTAAAATGCACATATTCCAAGAACCAGCTTTTCACAATTAAGTGCATACCCTTGAGAACCTTCTCCACATGTGCAATAATAGACATTTTCAAAAATAGTTATTATAGGATTAATTATAATAGAAAAAAGAACAATTTGTATGTTCTACAAAAGGAGAATGGATAAATTGAAGTATAGTCGCTAAATGGATACAGAAGTTTAAATGAAACAAAAAAGATCTGCGTGCTTCAATATAGAAAAATCTCAGAAACAATGTCAAACGAGTAAAATCAAGGAGTGTAGGAATGCAACCAGAATTATACTGGATATATCAAGTTTAAAGAAGCAAATGATACTGCTTATGGCTAGATAACATTCATATGTAAGTAGTAAACATAAAAAACACTTCTGGAAAAGTTAAGCACCAAATTCAAATAAATTTTCCTCAAGAAAAAAGAGAATGAGGATATAGGGAGCTACTATTGTTTTAATAATATTTTATTTTCTTAAAAAACATATCTAAACCCAATGTTATATTTATATCACATTGCATATATTTGTAGGAACTAGTATATTTAAATGTTAATAGTTGACAAAGTTGGGCATTGGATTACAATTTAAATATATTACTCAATACAGTTCTGTGTGCTTCAGATATTTCACAATAAAGCGTAAATTAAGGATCTAAATCTCACAGAACAAATTACTCAATAATAAATTCAAAAGAGAGAGGGCAAGAGAGAATAGCATATAGAAATGCTAGATATTCAGCCATCATAATAGATGCAGCCTTCCACTTCCAGTTACTCTTTCATTATGTACTTTCCTGGACAGCTAGGACCTTGGTTGGCCTCAGGGACCCTAGGATAATGTCTAGTTTTCCAAAGCAACACCTTATTGTTATAGAAATGCCTAAGGCATCTGAGATATGGAACTAAATGCTTAATGTGCCAAAAAGACTCCAAACAGCTGAGTTGGCCTTTCTTGTATTGAACACTGTTCAAGGTTGATATCTGAAATACAGAGTTTCTTCTTTCTGGCTTACATATCAAAATTAAAAACCGACTTATGCTTTTTAGGTAACTGAAGAAGGAAGAGAAATATTTATAACTTGCAAAATGTCTTGAAATGATCCCACAAATCATTATTTTCTGTAGGAAAGATTTTATATCAATACAATTCGCCCTTTTAATTACTGTGGATGTTTTGTTTATGTGTAGAGATGGGCCAAAATGTAGCCCAACATTTTTGCCCTTTACAAATTCTCAATTTTATTAAGTCCTGTTAGTGAAGGGCTAGTGTGTTTAAATATGTATTGCAGGAGGTATGTGGGGGCATACTCAGAGAGTCTTAATTTAAGTACATAAGCCTGGAAAAGAAGCAAATGAAACCAATTTACAGGATGGGAAGTTATCATTTAGAATCAGGAAAAAGATTATTTAATGGGCCATATCCCTCTAAGCTTTTAATATATTGAAGCAAGTATGATTGGGTAGTTATCTTCAATTACTGAATTGTGTTTTCATTGTAGTCCTTTCATACAGGTTATTTTTACTATTGAAAAACAAATAAAACCGTAGAATCACCTGTTGTAATTTGTGTTGTTGCTGTAGTTAGTCTTAACAGACATTTGGAAGCAGTCTTAGGTTTCAGTGGCCACAAGCAGTTTAGAATGAGAATTACCATAACTTAACGCCTGTGTGAAAATCATAGAAAGCCGGACAAGAAGCCAAGGGTCTGATTATTAGGAACTTTATGATTCAGACTAGATAGAGATTTAATCCTGTAGACAGAGGGGGACATTTTTTTTTTTTTTAAGATTTTATTTATTTATTTGACAGAGAGAGACAGCGAGAGAGGGAACACAAGCAGGGGGAGTGGGAGAGGGAGAAGCAGGCTTCCCGCCGAGCGGGGAGCCCAATGGGGCCTCAATCCAGGACCCCGGGATCATGACCTGAGCCGAAGGCAGACACCTAACGACTGAGCCACCCAGGTGCCCCGGTATTTTTAAGCAGAGAAATGACAGAATGAGATTTTCCTCCAATTTGCATATGAGAAATAAACATAAAGTGATAAATGACCTCTCTATTTCCATGTTTTGCAACTGGGTGGATGACAGTTACAAAAAAAAAAAAAGAAAAAAGAGAAAGAAAGAAAGAAAAGAAAGGAAGGAAGGAAGGAAGGAAGGAAGGAAGGAAGGAAGGAAGGAAGGAAGGAAGAAAAGAAGGAAGGAAGAAAAGAAAGAAAAAAGAAAGAAATGCAGCAGTCTACCCTTATGGGCAGTTTCACTTTCCCCGGTCTTAGTTATCCTGATCAACCATGACCCGGAAGCAGATGATCCTTCCACTGACCAACCGGCAGGTCACTCCTAGCCAAACGCTAGGGCACAGTGCCTGCGTTGCCTGCGTCCGCCATTCACCTCCCTTCATCTCTTCCCGCGGCATTCTACCACCTCACATCCTCGCAAGAAGGGTGAGTACAGTCCAATCAGATATTTTGAGAGAGACCACATTCACGTAACTTTTATTACAGCATATTGTTATAATTGCTCTTATTATTTATTATTGCTGTTCATCTCTTACCATGCCTAATTTATAAACTAAATTTTATCATAGGTATGTATGTATGTATAGAAAAGAGAAGCATAGGGGCACCTGGGTGGCTCAGTTGGTTAAGCGTCTACCTTCGGCTCAGGTCATGATCCCAGGGTCCTGGAACCGAGCCCCGCATCGGGCTCCCTGCTCAGCGGGAAGCCTGCCTCTCCCTCTCCCACTCCCTCTGCTTGTGTTCCCTCTCTCACTGTCTCTCTCTCTCTCTCTGTCAAATAAATAAATAAAATCTTTAAAAAAAAAAGAAAAGAAAAAAGAGAAGCATAGTATATATGGGATTCAGTACTATCTGCATTTTTAGGTGTCCACCGGTATCTTTCACTGATAAGGGGGAATTACTGAAAGGGTTAGGGTGGGAGATCACAGTTTCAACATTAAATACTGAGTTGGGGATGATTTGAAGCGTGTCTGGTAGGCAATTTGAAATATGGGCTTGTTGCTCAGGAGAAATGAAAGCTGGAATTATTTTGTGGTCACGGGCATAGATGACAGAAGCAATGTAATAGGCAATGCAGTGAACATAAGCAGAACTGGGTGGTCAATTTGGAGCTTAAATTAGTGTGTATCCTGATGTAAGTTATCATTAATTTCTCTGTACTTTAATGAGATATTTCTTAGGTGCCAAAAAGCTTACAAAATTATGAGTTTGCCTTATTTCTTCCACCAGAAGCTAAATTGCTTGAGAACTAAATCTCTATTCTTAATATCTAGCAGCACTTAGAATAAAAGAGTTTCCCTCAAAATTATTGTGATTCTTTATTTAGGGAACTAGTAAGAAAAAAATTCCACCAAATGGAAGCATTTTTAAAAATTCCTACCCCATGTGCTTCTTTTTAAATTAAATTGGTAAATTGATGAAGGTCTATTTTCATTTTGAATGTTCGTCTGTTTCAAGCAACAGTTACAAACTGGTGTTGTTGGGGTTTTCCTCTGATTCAGGTGGACTCGGTGCCACAAACAACAAGATTTAAACTGATAGAAAGAAGGTCCATATAGTTTGTAATGGATGGTTTGTTTAAGCACAGGACTTTGAAGAGGTCTTTAAAGAAAACTTGAAAGATTTAAATTCATAGCATAGTCAAGAATATAGATTTCTCTGACAGATACTCTTTGGTAACTAATATTTTATTTTTGCGGTAGTATTTTCCTGTTTGATTTACACGTAAGAGCGCATAAGTGTTAAATGAAATCTTCTTGGAAAAACATGCTACTAGACCTTTAAAGCCAAGTGCTAAATAAAAGCAAATCAAAGTTTTAACACTGTTTCTTTATCCATTTTCAACCGTAAAAATGTGATTGGATTAGGTATATTGGTTACATTTACAGATTTTATCTCTTAAACAGCAAAGTAAATTTCTGTCACTTGGAACTATTAAGATGCATTACTTAAGGAGCATTATATATTTTAAAAGTGAAATACTGACATACAGAGTTTTGATTTTAATTTGAACACAGGATGATGTATGTAATTTGCAGAAATCAGCTCTTCAAGTTCCCATGCCTGAAAAACAAACATTCCTAAGCTGTAGCAACGTTTAGAACTATTTGCTTTCTTTGTGATTATGTAAAAACAAAACAAACTACATTCCTCTCACACACAATATAAATTAAAACTATTTGTAAAGGTATTTATACAACAGTATTTTACATATCAAGTATACAAATGATGTAAGTAACAAAAATATAAAAGTAATTATTTTAGAGGAAGTAGAGAGTTGTCTGAGATTTACACGATATAGATGTGCATCTGAGGAATCTAAAAAGGAACTCCACACCACACAAATTTAGACAACTCTCCTTTGTTTTCCACTTTATCTTACCAGGAGAGTTACTAACATGGAGAAATGGTTTGTGGTATCTCTTGCCAAGATGGCAAATTGGATACGGTTCCAGTTCATCCCTCTTAGTATTGATATAATGGTGTGAGGAGTGATGGGGACCAGAGGGAAATAAAAGTGTGCTCTATTCTTCTCTTACTGGTGGGGGGATATAGATAAGTGTAAGGAATCAGTAACAGTGAATTAGTAGGATTATATGTCTTAAGTTAGACACCTCTATTGAAATTAAAAAAAACAAAACAAAACAAAACACCAAACTGGACTCAATCCCAAATTTAACATGCACAAGCTGGTGAGTGTCAGTGGAGAGAAAATTACTAAGAGGAAATGTCAGGGGTAATAGAGGATTCTGGTTAAACCAACTTAACAGGGTTCTTGAAGAAGGAAGGCCAAGGTAGTCAGATAACATTTAGGGCCGGTGAAGGATGAGGAAATGATGGGATATCAAGGGTGATCAGATATTGAGGGTAGGGGATTCTGGATAAACTGACTTGACAAGATTCTTATGAAACTGGGCCATGCAGCAGGTTCTACAGGATGGACACTGAAGCCTAAGATCAAAGTCTAGTTGAGAAGAGGGCCTAGGGGAGCCTAAGTAAAGATTGGTGAAGGAAAGAGTCTTCGTCAGTTTGACATCCCAGGGCCCAAGAAGGAGGGTAGTTGGTGGAGGATGGAATACAGATGTGCAGCTGAAGTTTTCACATGCACATACTGGAGGCCCCTTGAAGTTCGGGAAGCAGATAGAGTGAGTCATCGGCCTGATGCCTGAGGCATCCATTTACACTCTTGTTCCAGCTCTGCAAATGTAACGGACTAGCCTAGATTCAGGGACAAAATAAACAAAGAAAGTGGACTTGCATGAACCAATGATAATAGTGTGTTTTGAATTATGAACTGTAATCAGCTCAAGCCTCTGTAGCTGAGATTACCAAGGGAGAGAGAGAGTGTTGCATTTGAGCAGACCAGCAGAGCACAGCAGCTACTGAACTACTGGTCCATGGGCACATCTCCCTTTTCATGGAGAAACATCTCACCGTGGATGTTCCTGTAACAAGGGGGCCTCCCTCCTTGGAAGGTAGCCATAGTCCAGATTTCCTAATGGCTACTTTTAGGTTGCTATATTTTCACTATAATATTGTTTTTATTTTAGTTAATTTTTGAGTGAAATATTCTTACATGGACTTTCCCAAGATATTGGCCACAATTTGAAATACAGCTTCCTGGGGAAAATGTGATTTGAGTTTCAAACTTTGGAACACAACACAAATGAAAGTTACTAACACCTGCCAATTATTGCATGCCTCCAATGCATCAGCTCTTTTGCAGACGTGATCTCAGTTAATGCTCACAGCAACACTTAGACATAGGAATTATTGTCCACATTTTTCAGAAGAAGAAGCTAAGACTGGGCAGAGAATAAATGTGTGACCTAATGTCATTACAGATATTATAAAGCTGGTAAGGGGCAGAACTGAGATTCGCATCCCGGCTGTTTGATTCTAAATTCCAAGTTCTTAACAATAACAATACTGACTCTTGGCCCATTAAATTGGAAATGTCTATAATAAGTGTTCTCATTACTGATATATGGAGATGTAGTTTTGTTTCTTTTTATTAAAAGCTAATCATTATGGAAGTTAGTGTTTATGTAATGCAGTCTGTATTAAGTTTTATTAACAACCTAATAAAGTAAATACTTCCTTAATTTACATTTCCTAATGAAAAAACACAGAATTCCAGAGATTAAATGAACTTTCCAATGATATTTTATTTTACATGTACTAACATAGACATACTTTGTGCCAGTTCTAAATGTTTTAGAAATATTAACTCATTTAATTTCCACAGCTTCCTCTGAAGCCAGTACTGTTTTCACCCAGATCTTACAAATGAGGAAACTGAGGCACCATGAGAATAAATAACTTGCCTGAGGCACATGCGGGCACAGACTGTATTTGAACCCAAGTTGGTTGGCTTTGAATCGTTCTGTGTTGTCTTATAGCTGCAAATTGATAAAAGCAAATACTGATTCTCAAGCCCAACCCTTAAACTCTGTTCTAGAAACAGCAATACATATTACATTATCACAGTCAAGAAATTATACTTTAGGATGACTTTTGGACGACAAAAATAAAATAGTTATAGTAATTTTCCATGCGGCCGCATAAGCATTGTTAACCGGATTTGTTCTCTTTCTCCTGAGATGATGTCTCATTCCTATGATTTTCTAAATTCATAGATTCCCATAGACTTAGAAAATGCAATCATGGAGTTAGAAGATGGTGTGGAATGAACTGAGTAGTAGTTGTGGCACCAAGTTAAATTATTTATTATGCTCATAAATCCAGTTAATAGCATTCTAGTTACTCTTTCACATTTATAAAATTGAAGCCCTCGCTTTCATAGATATTTAGTTGCTTTTGTGTTTTAGCATTAGCCTCTCAGCTAAAACAATTGTGGTTTCCAGAGTATCAGATCAATCTCAAGTTAAGGCTCTTTGTTAAGACTGAGACGGTCGTCTTTTGGTCAGAAGTTATTGCTCTTCTGCATAGAAGTAAAGAATGATCGTGTCTGCAGAACTGAAGTGACTTATGGCTCCATTTTAGAAAGCCTATTAGAGAGAAAGCCTCTGCTGGAGGCTTGGAGGACTCAATTCCATTTTTTCCCTTGGCACAGATTGCTTTCTCTCCAGGGAGCCAAGTTCGTAATCAGGACATACGTCAGGTAACACTATCAAGAGGAGCAGGCTGTGTTCATTCCAGAACAGCATTTGTATATTCTCTGCTGACCAAGGTGCAGGACTCATTACACACCAAAGAATAGATTCCAAAAGGAAGTTGCAGGCAATTACTCTAATGGGTATTTATAAAAACAATGAACAGCAGTGAATACTTTTCTTAAGACTTTGACAGACTAGGAGCAAAAATAGAAAAAAATAAGTAAAAGGTAAAGGGAGAAGTGATTAGTAGTATTCCAATTTATAAGTTTCTGGTGAGTGGGAGCCTGGCAGTACTCCACCAATACTTTATTATTTATTTCAAATTGTGTCCTAGTCAATCTTTTTTATTTAAGAAAGATTTATTATATGAACACATTGTGGGTTAGTATATACTATGTAATCCTCCAAAATTTTAAGAAAGAGTAAAGCAACACAAGTTTATTAAACTGTATCTTTTCTTTCCCCTCAGACTTCTTTGTGGAAGTTTCCATGTCATTATTGAAGTGCAGAGATCCCTAAACCAATGAGATCAGACATACTCCATTAGAACAATAATCTCTTTAGAAACAGGATCTAAAGTCTTCAGGGGTGTGTGTGTGTGTGTGGGGGCAACCTTTATTCACTATTCTGACTTTTTCTGCTTTGAAGATATGTGAGGTAAGAAATTAATCTGGCTAGGGGAAAAAGAATCAAAAACTGAATGGAAGAGTTTGGGGGTTTTTTGTTGTTTTTTATGAGGATCTCAGTATGCTAGGAGTTTGACAGAGATTTATCTCTTGCTCTTCCTGGAATCATGTCCTATATGATTTCTATAGTTTCTTTTAGCCTAAGAAAACTTTAAAAATATGCTTCCTGGAAGTGTCTCCATAGTTTAGCCTGTCAAAAATGTTCAATCATATACTCATTTGACTTAATACATACCCTTCGTGGGTAGGTGTGAACACATGCAATGTGGAGTGTATCAAGTACATGTTTCGTTGTGCATTATACCCATTTGTATACACACACGGTGTGTCTACAGCTAACAGATGTTATGAGATTGTGATCCCTCGAGAATTAAGAGAAGCAAAGTGAAGAAGTGAAGGCTGGTGAACAGAGCAAGGAGACTAGGATCTAGAGAAAAAGGAAGGTTGGATTGGTAAGCCAAATGGTAGTAGAGATTACAGCTAGAAAATTAACAGGGAATAAAACCTGGATGAGAAGCTGAGTGAAAGTCCTGAAAGAAAGCAAAGAAAGAGGCTCAAAAGGTGACACTCAATTTCTGAGATTTATTTGGAAGTAATATAAGCATCTGAATCTGGGATTTTAGACAGATAGGGAGCATTATATGAACTACGGTGGAGTTAGGGTCCACAAAGACTTTTACTCCAGGGGAAGGAATAGTCATCAGCTAGAGGGACCCTAGTGAAAATGGAATGGAAGCCAATAAGTAAAGCAAATGATGATATTTCTTACATCCAGGTGACAGAGGCTGGGGGGATTATGTTGAAGGCAAGAAAAGATGAAGTTTGGGGCTAAAGCCATGTAGATGAATGGAGACCTCATTCGTCCCTCCTTCATCACTGTAAGACTGGGACTCTCTGTTTTAAGATAACCAAAGTGAGACATCCCTAGGAAATCTTCCTAGCGCTGATCTTTTTTTTTTTTTTCAAAATAATTTAAGTTCTAGTCAAGATTCTACTCCTTTCCAGGTGTAGTTGACAATCATCTTGACAACATGATACAGTGTATTACAAACTCCCCTCTGACCAAAGAACCATTCCTTCCATCCATCTGCCATGATGTTTAACATTTCTACTCTTAGAAATGTAAGTTTTGTTTTTTGTTAAGTATGAGGCCATTTATCTCTTTTGAAAAAAACTAAAATGGAAATATATTTATCTTTTATTTCTCAAAGAAAAATCTCTAAGATCCAAATTGATTCAACCTCCTTCTTATCTGTATTACACCTGCACATATTCTTATCTCTTTAACTGTACCTTAGAATTTGAAGGTAACCTGTCCACCTGTACTCTTGGATCTCATCCATTTCTCTCTTCACCAAGAACTCATTACATCATTTTTTTTCTATTTCAACATCACTTCTTCCTCAACTATATTCTCCTATCTCTTCCAATCTTTTTTGTTTTACAGTTAGGCTTAAAGGTAAAGTTAGTACAATTTCTACATCTATTCTTCTCTTTTCCCATATTTCCCAAATCACTAAGATTGGAGTTTTGCTAAGATAACCAGTGACTCAAAGGTGACAATACTTTTTACTCTTCTATTTGATCTCTCTACCACCTCTGGCACTGATGATTGAAATCAAATTAATTTCATCTTTGCTTCTATTACATGAGTCTCTTTTGCTTTTTCCTTCTACTGTGCCATTCTCCTTAAAGTCTTTTTTCAGCTTCTTCTTATCTTGTTTAGTTCTTAAATTATGACATACCCCAGGGAAGACTATCAGTTATCTGAAGCCATATCCCTTTGGTTCAAATCCATGTACTATTTGAGAACTATTTGACTTGAGGAAGGTTATGTATCCTTTCTGTGACCCACCTGTAAATTGAGGAAGACACCGATATCATAATATAATGCAATGTAAGTATTCACTGTAACTATCATTTTCCATGGGTAATTTATTTTATGCCTTCAGCTTTACCTGCCATTTCTACTCTAAAGATTCCCAAATAGACATCTTGTACTAAGACTCTCCTAAACTCTTAGGCTAAAATTTCTGTTAGCTCTCACTTTCAGGATTTACCATTCATTTCAAAGCAACAGAAGCAAATCTGAACATGTGACCTCATATTGTTTATTTGGGTGGGTAGCAACATCCAAAATTTTCCCTCTCCCCATTTTGGTCCCAAATCTGACATTAACTGTCATTCATTTATTTTGGTTAACTCTTGTTTATTAACTCAAAAGAGAACCTAAACACTTTCTATATTTATCTTCTCATTATCTCAGTTTTGCCTTAATATCAGCACCTCCGGGGAACCTGGGTGGTTCAGTCGTTAAGCGTCTGCCTTCGGCTCAGGTCATGATCCCAGGGTCCTGGGATCGAGCCCTGCATTGGGCTCCCTGCTCAGCAGGAGGCCTGCTATTCCCTTTCCCACTCTCCCTGCTTGTGGTCCCTCTCTCACTGTCTCTCTCTCTGTCAAATAAATACATAAAATCTTAAAAAAAAAAAAATCAGCACCTCCATTTGTCCTCTGAATGATTGTTCAAATTGTTGTCACTTTCTGGTTTCCCTGACTCTTGTGCCATGCTTCTTCAATCTATCCTTCATTGGATTCCAGTGGAATTCTGATAACTCCATTGCTTTCCCTCAGAATTCTCCAGTACTTCATTATGATTCACAAAGATTTCATGTTACAGTAAATCCTACCTAGTTGGCCCCTTCCTGCCATTTGACCTCATCTTCTACTAGTCCTTTGCCCCATTCTTTATGCTCAGACAGTACATGCAGGTTCCCTTCTGTGCACCCACATATTCTGTGCCCTCCCCTGAGACTGTCCATTTTCTGTGTCTGCCTGGCAAACACACATCTACAGGGTCTCAGCTTAAACAGCGTTTTCTCGGTGAATCCAGCCCTGAATCTAGCCATCATCCTTATATGCTTTCTTTTCTTCTCTCAGAATAGCTCCATTTATTGAATTATAATTGATCCTTATCATTTGGGATTCTGTTTTTGAGAATTCTCCTTCTTACTAAAATTAATTTGTAACCCTGAAGTCATACAGTACTCCCACAGTCATTTGCAGACATGTGGATAATCTTCGTACAACCATGAGTGCTAGTGCTGTTGGTCTTGAGTTCAGTGAATCAATGATATATTTAAATGAAGTGTCTTTAAACAGAAACACACATAAAACAAAGTTATGTATTGATTGGTTGTTGAAAATGTGACTGGGCCCCGAAAGGAACCTGACGCTGTGTGTTTCCCATGGGAGCAAAGGCTTAGTATTTGTGATTTCATGTTTGCACTGACCAGTGACTTTATAAAACATTACTACAGCCAATAATGAGAATCAACTGTATATTTATTTGTTTGCATGTCTGTATGTAATGTTTTGAGGGCTATTCTGTCTTTTCATGTTGTGTCTATAGGGTCTTGAATAATTCTTGACACAAAGTTGGTACCTCATAAATATTTGTTGAATGAGTAACATGCAAACATATGTATGCAGGGATTAAAATATATGGCAGCATTATTTATTGTAATACGAGTATAATTTCTGAAGAAATAGAATAAATTAGGTGAGTTTCAATGAACAGAAAGAAGAAAAAGATTATTGGAGGGAGAGCTGGCTAGGGCACTGCCGTCTGGATTTCTGTGTCCTAGGAAGGGGCGTAGGGTCAGTGAAAGAGGAGAAGTGGCGAGGTAGGAAGTAGCTTGAATCCAGAGCCCCTAGTCAAGGGGAGCTTGACAAGGAGTAACTAAGAACAGAAGGGTTACATGGGAGGCTACAGAAGCAGACCTTACCTTCCTTCAGATCTAGTGAGGGTTTCCAGTTTCCCTTCACTGTCTCAAATTTCCTATGTACAGATATGTTGACAAACCATTCTATGTCTAGGACTGTCCTGGTTTTAGCACAGAGAGTCCTACCTCATGGGAAATCCCTTAATGCTAGGCAAACCAGGATGTTTGGTCACCCTGTGTACAAATTATATATCTTGAAGCATACCAAATTTGCAAATTAAGACAGTGTTAACTTAGTGTTCATCTATTGTTCATTAAAACTCTAACTGTCAAACTCCAATTACTTGGCAGACACTGTTCAGTTCTTGAGGACACAAAGATGAATCTGATATTGCCCTTCTCTTCAAAGATCCCTGTGTCACGTCTCAAAATAATTTACACTACAAATTGTTTTTATAAATATATGTGAAGTCAGAATGGAAACTCACAACATTACGTATTTCTGATATAGATTTTTTTTATTAAAGACCTTATTTTTTAGAACAGTTGTAGGTTTATAACAAAATGAAGAGGAAGGTACAGAGATCTCCCATGTATAACATGCCCTTACATAGGCACAACCTCCTCCATTATCAACATCACTCATCAGAATGGTGTATTGTTCACCAGGGATGAACCTACATCATAATCACCCAAAGTCCATAGTTTACCTTAGAGTTCACTTTTGGTCATATACATTCTATGGGTTTGGACAAATGAGCAATTTCTTTGCCCTAAAAATCTTATGTGCTCTTCCTATTCTTCTCTTCCCCCCACCACCCACTACCCCCGGCACCACTGATCTTTTTACTGTCTCCATAGTTTTGCCTTTTCCAGAATGTCATCTAGTTGGAATCATACAGTATACAGCCTTCTCAGATTGACTTTTTTCACTTAAAACATGCACTTAAGTTTTCTCCATGTATGTCATGGCTTAATAGCTACTTTCTTTTTAGTGCTGAATAATATTCCATTGTCTGGATGCACTGTAGTTATTTATTTGTTCACCTACTGAAGGACATCTTGGTTGCGCTCACATTTTTGCAATTATGTACAAAGTTGCTATAAACATCTGTGTGTAGATTTCTGTGTGGCTATGAGTTTACCCAACTCCTTTGGGTAAATACCGAGGAGTACAATTGCTGGATTGTATGATAAAATTAAGTTTAGTTTTGGGGCATCTGGATGGCTGAGTTGATTAAGCTACTGCCTTTGGCTCAGGTCATGATCCCGGAGTCCCAGGATCGAGTCCCACATCGGGCTCCCTGCTCAGTGGGGAGTCTGCTTCTCCCTCTGATCCTCTCCCCTTTCATGCTCTCTCTCAGTCTCTCTCTCAAATAAATAAATAAAATCTTTTAAAAAAAAGTTTAGTTTTGTAAGAAAGCACCAAACTGTCTTCCAAAGTGGCTGTACCATTTTGCATTCCCACCAATAATGAGTGAGAGTTCCTGTTGCCCCATGTCTTCACCAGTATTTGGTGTTATCTGTGTTCCAGATTTTGGCCATTCTAATGCGTGTATAGTAGTATCTTGTTGCATTCTTTAGTCTGATTCCAGAGAAAGGGGATCTGTAAGGGCTAAGGCTATTTTGAAATTATACTTAGTTGGGGCAGTTAAAAGAACTTGAAGAAAGAAAGATCTTGACAATGTAGAGGGAAAACACATGTTGAGGAGCAACATACCTGTAGAAATATGGAAGAAAAGTTTCTGTTCCCTAATATACTGCATGCTACCAGGTTTTTCAAGGACCCAGAAACCCATACCTCTGAATCACAAGAAAGAAAAATAAGTAGGTTCCTTTCATGTACAGCTAAGAATTTGATATATTTTTTCCTAGAATAAATGTTTGTGATACTAGAATCAAAATTTTTTTATAATAAACAGTCATAACTGCATTCCCTGTGAAAATATGATAGCAATGTAATTATTGTACAAGATGGGTAAATTAAACCAAATTTTATCTTGGTTTAAAAATAACAGTTCTTAGTAATGGCAATAATCAGATTTTACTTTCTAAGTTATCTTCAGCTTGGTAAAAGTATTCTTTCTAGCCAATTTACCACATAGTTTTCAAGACCTCCAGAGGGTTCCAAAAATCCTTCATGTAAAAACAGTATTATTTTTCCCTCTGATTCAATCCTTAAAAGTTACAATTCCACCCCACTCTTATTTACTTATTTACTCCTATAATAGTCTTCACCACTGATACCTTCTTCCAAAAAAATAACAATTTTGTGTATTATTGAAATGTTTAACTTGATTAACAAAACTGCGTATTTATAAAAGGGACTTCAATCAATTCTTTATTCAGAGTATGCCGTAGATACATAAACATTAGATTCAGATTGAATTTGCTGTCATGTCAATGAAGGGAAACATGATAGGCCAACTTGAGCTACTTGACTATATTTTGCTGGCTATAACCAAAGATTTAAACAAAATCATCCAACTTATATTGATTCCTATCAGTCTTATATCATTTGATTTATACTAAAAGTATACATATGTATTTGGCAAGATAGTTAAATATAAACAAAGAATAAAACACAGCAGCTTTGATAGTGTAGGTTTATACACTTGACTATAAATTCATCAAACAATGAAACAACTCCTTAATATTTTCTAAAATAATAGACAATACAATTTTATACAGTGAAGTGTGTTTAATGATGATTATCACGTGGCAGTATGTACACATATTTGAAGCATACGATGTAGCAGGAAAATAAGCCTGGAAACCGGAGTCTTGAGTACTATTCTGGGAATTGACACTAACAGATTATGGACACATCACATTGATTATCTCTGCCAGATTTCTTTCATGAAAATGATAAAGTTGGTATAGATGTGTTTCCCAAATAGTGTTTTTTGAAATATTCCTCTAGAAATTTTAACTGATATGTCATTGAAAAGGGGTTGATTGATCACATATGTTTGGGAAATACTGTTTTTTTTTTTTTTAATATCCTATCTGGAAAATTCAGAGTGCATATTTGTAAATAAATTAAGGCTGCAATTTACTTTTCTGGGGGGGACAATGTGTTTAACAAGGTTAATTGAACTTGGATCACATTTTTCATGTCAGTTTTATACACATTTAGAAGGTAGATATTTCCAAAGTCTTTCTCATTTTTTAAGGTCCATAACTGTAGCTCAGAAAGCATTTAAATAACATGCCGGTTAAAAAGAAATCAGTCTTTATCAATCTCATCTAAACTAGTGAGCAATGGCAAAAATAAAGACATTAAAGTATTTTGTTTTTACCAGACATTGATGGACGCAGAAAGTATGGACTCTAATTTTACTTGTAAAATATATTTTTCTGAGCACAACATCCCAATGCTTTCATTCCTTTACTTCACATTCACTGGGGTCAAGGGTCAGTGATAAGGATTTTCTAGGTGAGCGGAGGAAGACAATTTGAAGTATAACGTTAGATTAATTTCTACTGATGAAATCCTTCCTTAGGAACAGGTCAGCAGGTTTGTAAGTTGGCTAAATGGTCATCTCTTAGCTATGTCTATGTTTGAAATGCTGGCTGTGTGGCAGGAGGGAGGCTGAGGCTTTCTCTACTGAAGGGTATTTAAAGAGCATCTTTAAGTCTATTTACTATACTGTCTGTTTCCCTCTCATTTGGAAAGGGATAAGTCTGAGAGTTTTGGGTCGATAAAATTTTGTAGAAATTACAACCATTTGCATGTAAAAAATTTAAATACACATTATGGAAGATAGACCTTTTCTCTTTCAGTCTTTAGAAATCACATACCTTTCTCCACATAAGAGAGTGAAATGACTTCTACCCAAACCAACTGCCCTTCCCTCCCTGTTATTCCCATGGAAATTACCAACAGGATATACAAGTAAGGAAAAGTTAAATCATTGCAGAAACCTAAAGAAGTCTATTACTGCAGACCCCTAGAAATTTGAGTCTTTGTTATATCTAGAGAGCTGGGATAATTTAAAGGATAGCATGGAAATAACACTTGGGATTTTTTTCCCAAAAAAGTAATATCCCAAAAGCCCAGTAATATCCCTTAGACAAAATGGAAACCACAAGGGGGAAGTTAAAGTGCATGGGATCATCGATCCAACAATGAGATACTTGGGGGCTAACCCATGAATTGTGTGGCCTTGCCAGGCAGAGTGCAGATGACTACAACACATATTTATGCCAAAGGACAGCTTCATAGGAGCAGATCTTCATGGTGTATATAGTAGTCCGTGACCACAATGGAATGGAATATTATTCCAGATTGGAGGTTAAGTAAAATTTTTTGAATAAAAGGACAATAAAATACAGAGTAGATATATATACAGTTGCCTCTTGAACAGCACGGGTTTAAATTGTGTGGGTTTGAATTATATGCAGATTTTTACAGTAGAATATTATAAATGTATTTTATCTTCCTTATGATTTTCTTAATAACATGTTCTTTAGCTTACTTTATTGAAAGAATACAAATTGACTTTGGTATCAGCAAGGCTTCCAATCAATAGTAGGATGTTAGTAGTTAAGTTTTGGAGGAGTCAAAAGTTATACATGGATTTTCAACTGTGCGAAAGGTCAGTGCCCCTAACTCCTGTGTTATTTAAGTGTCAACTATATTTTGTAAGAGTGCCCAGTGGGTGGATGAGCAGTAGGTGAATCTAGCCCATGTACCCAGTGCCAAGGTGTAGGTCTTACCAAGTGGGAGCTACATCCGCCTAGGGGAAGGAAAACAGTTTTACTCCAGAAAAGTGCCATCTGTTCAGAAGACACAAAAGTCAGAATAGGCTAATATGAGGCCTAAAGAAAAGTATATTGAGGTTGAAGTTTTCATAGACTACATCGGTGTTTTCCATGCAATGAGCCAAAGCACACGCAGGTGCTCAGAAACTCAGCTGCATACACTTTCAGCATCCCTTAAGCTCTGGCCAGACTGGAGCCCCAGGGGTCAATCTTCTCCAGTTCAAGAATCCACATTTGTTTATCCCTGCTTGCCATACATTTCCTGGGCCTGCTGTGCCATGGAAAAGATGTGGAAGCACTGGCCTGCCGCCACTCTCTTATTCAGTGAACTACTACTTATCAGTTTCCCACGGTGTGCTTCCTTCTGGAGAACAGCTCAACAAAAGCACTAAGGGCCCACATGTATCCTACATCCCTCTACATTACAATATCTTTTACAATGTCCTCCCAGTTTTAGTCTCTGTCCTAGTAACATGCAGCTCTTCTTCAGAAACCCCTAGCATCTTAATCCATAGGATCACAAAGTTCCAGATGTCTTCCTCATTAGCTTGAGAGGTACTAACAATTAATTAGTTCATTAAATTCACAGTGTGAGTGCATGTGTGGGAGTGAATATGTGTTATGAGTATGAGGGTTGGGTAAGATAAATACTAAAAAAAAATAAGTGTGTGGGTGATATGTGTCTCAAAAGTACAGTTCAGGTCAGTTCTATTTGTGCATGGAGTATATCTAATAAGTTTCTTACTGCTTAGTCGGTGTGGTCAAGTTGAAAATAGTCAATTTTTTCTGCTGGGGGCACTGCAAAAATCAACCAACGTTTTACATTTTTAATGGCTCCTCTTATCCTTTCCTCTTACTTTGTAGGTCCTTTCTTGAGGCCCAACATTTTCAGATCTTTCTCTCTTTCTTTCTTTCTTTCTTTCCTTCTTTCCTTCTTTCTTTCTTTCTTTCCTTCTTTCCTTCTTTCTTTCTTTCTTTCTTTCTTTCTTTCTTTCTTTCTTTCTTTCTTTCTTTCTTTCTTTCTCTTTCTTTCTTTCTTTCTTTCTGGGAAATCCAACCATTCTACTCTCAATTTTTACTCTGGATTATTTTCTTCAACTTCTATTATAATTTCTGAGTAAAATTAAAATATTTCCTATTGGAGTTTCAGGTTTAAATCTTTGTAGGGGGTGAGAGAAGGAAATAAAACAAACAAAATCAGTATGGAACAACACAAAACAAAAAGCCAAGAGTGACTTCATAGCTACCTCTTTGGCCATCACTATTACCTTTCCTTTTCCCCTTCAGAAACTCTGTTTTCTAGCTAATTTCTCATTCTAGGCCTGGATATAGGCCCTGCGCTCTACAGTAAAGCCTTCTGAATATACTTACTCTCTATCTTTTCCTCTCTTCCCTTAAGCAATTGCATTGGTACTGAACCTGAACTCTGTATTTAGCAGCCTTCATCTTGAATCCTTAAAGGGAGCATTTTCCCTGAATCAGAATTAAGACACCTGACTCAACAACAGCACAGCATTTGTACAGTTGTGATGGCAAACCAGTTCATAGCCGCAAACAAGAGAAACTCTGTGGATAAACTTCAGCAAAAAAGGAATGAGTAAGTTGAAAGGACATTGGGGAGCTCATAAGATTGATAAAGCTCAATAAATTGCCTGGAAATAGGAGAAAGCCTGTCTGCACCCACTTAAATTTTCATAGGTGATGCAAACTCTGCTATGCCTTAGTTTGGGATTTTTTGAAATGGAAGTTATATTCAGATGTTTTTAGCAAATCCTGTATATAATTTCATTATTTCACTGCTGCTCTCTCCTTAATAATCTACTCTCTCTGTTCAGCTCCATTTTGTGGGCAACTATTGTTCAGTTTTCCTGTTTATTGTGATCTACAAAGCACAGTGCTTGACACATAATAGATGTTCAATTAATGTAATTCTCACTTCTTCTTACAGTTTCTATTAGAGTACATCTTTTCCCCAAGTTTTCTCTCTCCTGTCTGGTCTACCAAAATACTTTTTCCCACACTTCATTCTGTATATAATTGGGCTGACGTTATTCACATTTCTGGGCTTCATCATATTTGCAACTTAAAGACAATGTCAACTTCAACTGCACTTTTGAAATACTCAAGGCCCAGTGACTATATTTCAAAACAAATATGTTAGGCAATTGTTTGGAAAAGCTATCAAATCCATAATTCTTTTTTCTCTGTGGTGTTTTTCCAATATTTATTCCTGAAGTGAGAAATCCCAACTAATTAGACCCAGTGTCTTTTCTTCTCACGTCTCTCTTTACTTAGCCACTTGTCCCAATTCTATATTAGGAAAGAAGACAAAGTGCAGAGGTAAAAGCCTATTTCTAAGTTTTCAAACTTTTCCCCTGAGTTCCCTTGAGAACTAGGGCTCAAAATTATATAGATGCTGTTCCCTTTGAGATAAAAGGAGATACTGTTACCCCACATGGTGAATAAATCATAATAAATCTAAGACACAGGACAAGATGAGCATTAGCAAGAGACCAGAGAGCAAGTTTGGAGAATGAGGATTAGCCAATTGCTCCCTAATGTCAAACCAAGATCCAGTAGAAATAATCATTCTGGCATCTGACAGAGGAAGTCAAAGGTCAGAATTTAATGTCGCCATCCTCTGATTTCCCAACTTTATTGAGCAGGTGCTTAATAAAGCATGATTATTTGTTATGTTTAAAGAGTTCAGAGCAAAGTAAGATGTAGAGTGATTACCAGCTCGGTTATTCTGGTGAGAACACTGTAACCTTTTTGTTAATGACAATTATGTTGAGGTCATCACTTTGTCAGAGTTCATTTCTTTCCCTTCAAGTATGGAATGCAAAAATACTATATTACATGAAACTTCTAATGTCACTGATGGGTCTTCGGTGATTATAAGGAAGAAGAAAGAATTTAAGGTCAGCAGAAAGAGCCTTGAATGACTGGTGAGTAGATAACAACACGTTTTACTGAAGCTTCTAAGTGCAAAGGTTGTATAAAGGTGGCAGAAATTTTCACACAACCACCACAATTTATTTGTAGAAAGAAAGAGCATAGGAGAAAGAATGAGAGAGAGGGAGAGCTCTTTTCACAGCAAGTATAATTATGCTGTCTGTAAAGTTTTGGTTAGTGAGAACGTCATTGAACATAACAAACATGACATCAGGAGTTTAAAACATTGCTTACAAGGCCCATTTCCTTCTCCCTATCTCTCACTCTCTTTTTGTTCTTAGAAATCATTTAAGTCAACGAATTTAGTATTTAAACAATTAGAAAGGGCAGAGGTTCAGGAATCAGAATAACTGCCTGGGTTTGAATCCCAGGTGCCCCACTTAATGAGGCAACCTGTTGGGAATATTTCTTAACCTCTTGTATCTCTGTTATGTTGAAATAATAGTACACAATTATGAGAATTAACAGTGACGATCTTTGTAAAATAAATGCTTGTTGAGAACCTAAACCCCACTCAAGCACACTAATAGCCATGCCTCCTGGTACTTATGCCCTTTGTGAATTTCCCTTCCACCTTGAATCTGTGCTGGCTCTGTGACTCACAGCATGCAGGAGAAGCGACACTGCACAAGTCTCAGATCTAAGCCTTAAGAAGGCCTGGAAGTTTCTACCTTTACGTCTTTGGGGGCCCTGAACGACCATGCACGAAATGCGGCTACTGTGCTAGAGGGACCATATGGAGAGACCACATCACATGAAGAGGGCACCAGTGGAGGGAGAGGCCCTGAGACGACCTGGAAGGAGAGCGGGTCCTGGCCATGCCAATATCCCAGCCCAGGCCAGCCTTTCAGCTCTCCCAGCCAGGGAGCCAGGCCTGTGGCACGGCCACGACTGATGTGCCAGCCTCGGGGGCTCTCTAACATGGGAGACATAAAGCTAGACCAGTAAATGACTTCCAGGTCAATTCAAAGAATTCTGAGATATAAGAAATGATTGTTATGTGAAGGCACTGATTGGGAGAAGATAGTTTCTTATATAGTAGATAACGGAAAGAAGCAATAAGGAGAATAGGGAGCTGTTCTATTCAGTGTGGAAGGCACTAGCCGCAAGCGGTTATTTAGCACTTGAAATGTGGCAGGATGCCGGAGAAACTGAGTTTTAAATTTTATGTAATCTAATTCCTTTAAATCTAAAAGCTGAAGCAATGTAATCGTTTTTCTGTGTTTTGGTAGGCGGATAATCCACCTTAACTGTTTGTGTTGTCTACAGTATTGTTAGTGGATTGTAGAGCTGTCAGGCACCTCTGTCTTTTCTAGTACTGCATAGAAACATAGTGCCAAAAAAAGATTGCAATATATGGTATTAATTTTTATATCAATGACTTATTGATAATGTTTTGGATATATTAGGCTACATAAAATGAAATGTATTATTAATACTAATCTCACCTATTTGCTTGCACTTTCTGAAATTTGACTTCTAAAAAAATTAAAATTACACAAGTGGTTTGCATTTTATTTCTTTTTGATGGAACTGTTATAAAGGATTAAATGTAGAATTGTTTCTAGAGCGGACTTCATTTTTTATAGATCCCATATACCTCACACCCAATTTCCACTAACATTTTATATTAGTATGGTTCATTTTTTACAATGAATAGACCAATACTTATATATTATCATTAACTAAAGTCCATTCTTTATTCAGATTTCCTTAGTTATCGTATAATGTCCTTTATCTATTCTAGGATCCTATCCAGGATATCATATTACATTTAGTTGTTGTGCCTTCTTAGACTCTTTTTGGCTGTCACCGCTTCTCAAACATTCTTTGTTTTTGATGACTATAGTGGATTGAATGGTGGCCCTTAAAATATTTTTTCATGTCCCAATCCCCAGTGCCTGTGAATGTGACTTTATTTGGAAATAGGGGTTTTTATATGTAATTAATATATAATTAAGTTAAGGGTCTTCAGATGAGATTGTCCTGGATTATGGGGGTGAGCTCTCAATCCAATGACAAGTGTCCTTATAAGAGACAAATAAAGGAGAGATATACAGACAGAAGAAGAAATGTGATCACAGAGATGGGAGTGATGCATCCACAAGCACAGGAATGCCAACAAGCACCAGAAGCTGGAAGAATCAAGGGACAGAATCGCTCCTAGAACCTCTGCAGAGAGCACAGCCCTACCAACACATGTGGAAAACAATGACCTTGACACCTTTGATAGTACTTGTCAGGTATTTTCTCCAGTGCCCCCTGTTGGAATTTGTCTGGTGTTTTTCTCACAGTTAGACTGGGGATATGCATTCTTGGAAGGAAGATCGCAGAGATGAAGAGCCATTTTCTCATGTTGCATCAAATGTACATGCTGTCAACATGATTTACCCCTATTGGTGTTGACCTTGATCCTCTGGATCAGAAAGCGTTTCTGTACTATGAAGTTACTCTCCCCCCTCCACACACACTTTTTTCCATATTGTGACCTTTGGGAGGAATTTTGAGAAGTCTAATTAAAACTTATAATCAACTGGAAAGGAAGAAATAGCCGTGAAAGCTGCTGAGAGGGAGCATAGACCCTGGTGACTACTGGTCAAAGAGAAAAACAGATCAATAGAAACCATGGTGCAAGACAATGGAAAACTAGGGGAGATGTTTACTCCTCTGAAATAAGAAGAAATAAATACAGGAGAGGTATGGAGACAGAAATATTGACTAGGTAATTCAAAGGAAAGTTAAAGACCTCATAGATAAAGGCCTTTTCTTAAGAAAGTAAAATTCAGCTCAATTAAACAAACACTGAAACTTATTATATACCAGACACTGAAGAATCCAAATTTAGCAAGATTTAGTTTCTGTCTTAAGATATTTACCATTTGAAAATGAAGGATATCATATGAATAAGGTATAAAAATAAATACAGCAATGGAGGGATATTTTTAAAGGGCAATAGAAAAGTAGCATTCACATCCATCTAAAACTCAGGAAAGTTTCCAAAGATCAGCTGGTATTTGAGAGAAAAACCACTAAACCACAAAAACTGACATGGTAGCATGACCTAAAAATAATTGTCAAAATAGTTCTCAACTTTGCAGGTTCTGAAATGCTGTTTGTCACTGACCCAGAATTGATTAGACTTGGAGATGGAATTCAAGTCAAGAAAAAATCATAAAAATATAAACCAGAAAGAAAAGTATTAATTATTTTGGTAACTAAAACTATCAGACAAGCTCTATGTGGAAAAATTTTATGAAAAATTTAAGTGATAAAAGATTGTTTGATGACCTTGAATGGGAGAATGGGGTATTAGTTATTTACATGGATTCAATGTGCAAAGGCATTAACCTGGCAAGCTTCAGTTCCATGGTCTATAAAAAATGAGAATAGAAATAGCTCCTTATATCAAAGGATCAAATGAAGTGAGGCATGCTTAGCACAGGGTCTGGAACATCATAAACTCCCAGGAATTATTGTCATTAACTATGACCATTATTATTTGTTCAGTCATCAAGTTCCTTCCCCATCCGGTTTCCTTCAATATGACACCCTGCTCATATTCATTTATGCTCCTCTAGCAGCTAACAAAGTGTTTGTCACCAAGAAAAAACGAAATGTGTGAGCTTATTCTACTGAATTATAGAAGACTTGATTGTTTCAAGGAGCAAGAAGTGGAAGTACTTTAGAGGCTGATAGAAACAAGGTGCTTCAAACCAATTTGGTCTTTTGAAAAAAATTAAAAATGAAGATATTTATCCATTAAAAATGTCTTATTAAAAGCCATCTATCTTAGGAATGCCTGGGTGGCTCAGTTGTTAAGCGTCTGCCTTTGGTTCAGGTCATGACCCCAGGGTCCTGGGATCGAGTCTCACATTGGGCTCCTTGTTCAGTGAGGAGCCTGCTTCTCCCTCTCCCTCTGCTGCTCCCCCTGCTTGTGCTCTCTCTGACAAATAAATAAAAATCTTTAAAAAAAAAAAGCCATCTATCTTAATGCTTACGAATATATACATTTAAAAAATGTAAACATGACACAACTACAAATTTCCTTTGCAGCAGTACTATGTCCTGTTCTTGATTAAATGGAAAGAATTAAAGACAAGCATGAGGGGATGGGGGTTGGGGTGTTTGTGGTTTGGAGACTTAGTTGCTATTTATAAGTAAAAAATGGAAGAGGAGGTGTCATAAACTGAAACTAGGGAGGTCTAATACTAACTAAGTCACAGGGTTTGTCTCCATGGACTGAGTTAAGCCCCTTAACAACTTCTCTGTTTTATTTTCTCCATCTGTTTTACCAGGCTATTGGGAGGATTATTTAGTTAATGTTGAAGACTATATTTATCAATTCCACAAAATGTCTGTTATTTAATGATGAGAGAACACTAAACGACACTGTGGGAGTATCACCAGGGCTAGCAACAGCGTTATTGTCAGTTGAGTCCTTCAGAGACCCACAGGACAAAATATGATATGCAGTTCTCAAGCATTTGGAATTGTGTTTCAATAATTATTTCTCCTTCTTACTCCCCAAGTCAATTGGGTTTTCTACTTTGTGGGCTTGACAAGCAATTTGTTTTTTATGACGGTAGAATTTTTGAGTGGTCTCAACATCATCCCCCAAATGATTTCTTTAAACAGAAATTACAGTGACACAATGCACTACAAAGTGATAACCTTTTTTTCTGCCTTATCTCAGAATGTGAATGCTTCACTGTAACTCCTATCAAAGAGCTTTTCTCTTTTCCTTTAGTGAAAGAAACAGTCTCATTTTTTAGTAATCTGACCCTAAACTACAGACTGGGAAGCCCTCAGTCTATCACATTTAAATACAATTTCTCTGTAGGATATACAATACAGAGAAAGCCTGAATAAGAAATAATAACGTATGCTGAGTACTTCAAGGAGAAAAGCATTTCCTTTGTGAATCAGCATTTATAAACAGTCTGCTTTTAACGATTCCATAATAGAAATCATTCTGAGTCAGCTTTAGCATACTTCAGATTTCTAGTTAAAGAATATTATCTCACTACCTTGTAATGTGCAACCACAGTACAAAACTTAGAACCATGGGAAGAATAATATTCCGAGACACTCTTACTCAGCATACAATATGTCGGTCTTACAATAAGGCCTAGTAAATAAAATCCCCACTAAAATGAAACCTCCATATGAGATAGACAATTCTTTCGGGTCAGTAGGGTAGCATTTGGTAAATTACCTCTGTTTCTTCCTTCCATAAGAGATTGATATTACTTCACATATGTGGGCTACTAATGCTCACCACGCATCAAACTCTTCTGAATTACTCTAAGGATCATGCCTGGTTTGAGTAAGACTGAAAATATTATTAATGGATAATTTAGACTTTAGACCTGAGGCTAGATTCATGCTGTTACTCGGTCAGGATACTGGCACTTTCCCTTCTTTAATTTATGTTTGCACAACAGTGACATGAGCTAAGCTCGAATATCCTTCCAGAAATCTGGCCCATATCCCTCTTTGTGTGGGTTTAATTTGCACCCTTCTTAGTATTTTTGTGTATTACAGTTGCTTTCATACCAGGTTGAACAGAATTCAGACACGATTGAAAGGAGTTCCATTTTCATAATTCAAAATTAATCATGCCCCAGCAACATGAATGTAGCTCTCTGGGTGGTAATCCTGAAGTTAATGTTCTCCCTTGAAAATGAAAACACTCATTTATGATCTTTATTGAAGGTCATCATGTCTACAGAGTGCGTGTCTGGCATGACTTTAGAATGTGGTTCCAGTAATTTCTTCTGTGCTCCATGTTAATCATGTTAATGCAGGGACTCAATTTCATGTCAGAATCATAAACAGAGCTGGAGTCCCGGATGCTTTTTAATGTGGAGGAAGGTGGTGGTAACGGAGGTGTCGGGGAAGGGTCATTCCCAAAGGAAGTTTCATAGAAGGTGGACGCTAAAAGACAGATTCGGTGACCTGACTGCTTAACATCTCTTGTCTTTTTTCCCCTCTATACTAGCAAAGGGGCTTGTAGTAGATAAACACTTATTTGAATTGACAATCACTCCTGGAAAAATTAGGCGACTCCGCCAATGAGCGTCAATATAAATTTCACATTTCAGCATCCTCCATTCCTGCTGCCTTCTCCAGTCAACCAGTTCTCCTTCCTCCCCACCTCCTTCGTCCCACCTTGTGGCTCCTGCCTCCTGCCAACCCCCCAAACTGGCCGTGGATCCTAGCACAAAACTCAGCTCTGGATCATCACTCACATGTCAGTGATTATTTGAATGGACTGGAGGTTGACTACAAAATTTCACACTCGTTTGAATTGCTGTGTGGAGGAGGTGGTTTTCTAGGCAACATTCACATGTCCCTTAATAATTTGAACTAAAGGTAGTGGTAGGTGAGTTATGAAGTCACTGCTCACTCCCGCTTGTAAGAAAACCAGTCCCATTTGTGACTTCACATATGATAAATTCCTTCTCCTCGTATTGCCTTGCTAGATTGGGTCAGGGATGGACACCTAAGATGTGGCAAATCAAATTAGCTCTTTGGGGAATTAAAACTTGAAAATCAGGACACCGGAGTGGTGTAGTCAGTTAAGCATCAGACTCTTGGTTTCAGCTCAGGTCATGAGCTCGGGGTTGTGGGATCAAGCCCCACCTGGGGCTCTGCCCTCTGCACAGAGTCTGCTTGAGATTCTCTCTCTCTTTCCCCTCTGCCCCTCCCACCCCCCCTCAAATAAATAAATAAATCTTAAAAAAATAAACTTGAGAATCAAAGAGGGAATTAATTAGCATGGGGAACAAAACTGAAAAAAAAAAAAAAAGCCAAGGGGAATAATGTATTAAAGGCAGCATTTCCTGATGTCCTTCTGTGAGTGAATGAAGAAAGGGAAGTCAGTCTGTAAAAAGCAAAAGAAAATGAAGCAAGTATGTTGAAGAAGATAAAGATGAGAGTTTCTTTTGTGAATCTAGGAAGTAGAATACGCTCTTAATTACTTCTCGATTCTTCTGAGGCCTGGCTTTCATCTTGTGTGTGGGTTTTACAAGACACTCATAAAGTTCCCTGTTCTCTTTCTGCCCCAGAGCAAGTTTTTTCCTAGTGCTCTTCTGTACTTTCTTTTTCTCCCTCCCTCCCTCCCTCCATCTGTTTCTCATCCTCTCTGCCTTTCTCTTTTTCTCCCTGTCTCTCAAGCTTGTTGTCCCCCTCCCTTTCACTTCATTCTTTGGCAATCTCTCTCTCTTTCTTCCTCGGTCTCAGTTTCTTACTCTCCATCTCTGTCTAAACTTGAATTACTCTAGATTTATTTTCCTTGCAGTTAGGTTGGATGATGAAGTGTTTAAGCACCTTGGTAGGACCAGTGGGCAATCCAAGTTTATTTATAAGTGAATATTGTGTTTGGGGGGATTTCCTCTGTGTCCCTTAAATTGCATCCACTTTACCCGAGTGCCTGTGAGAATAGCATTGGCAGTAATGCTCTCTAAAAACACTGGCTATTAGAGGCTCTGCTGGCCTAATTTGAAAAATAGTGTGAACTGTTAACAAAGCTATGATCTATTTCCAGACGTGAGAATGGAACTTGTGAGGTCTGAGAAGCCTGCAGTTATTACTAGTAAATCATTGGTATCCTTTTTAACGATGTACTGATGGGGTCGCCAGTCCCTTCAACAATACTCCCTTGGTATTCCCAACTCTCCAAGCCTTCTCACAAAGGCCCTTCTGAAATCATGGAATAGAAGAGAGATGTAAATGTAGAAATTTGGAATTAAATCTTTTGGGAATTCACTGAATATAAAGGAGTGTGGCCTCTTCCAACTATTTTAAGGTCTGAGGACAATATAGGAGAAATGGACCTTCACCTTCTGCTTGGAGCTATAGTTTCACATGTGGTCATTTAATGAGACTCAGTTATCACCTGACTAAAAAAGTAATTGTCCTAAATGACTTAAGTTTATTCCCTTATATTCCCTATAAGCTCGTGTTCCCACCAACCTCGTGTTTAAGAAATAGAACACTCAATGTGTGGGATATAAGCAATAGCACGGAGGACCATAGGAGAAGGGAGGGAAATCCAAAGGGGGAGAAATCAGAAAAGGAGATGAACCATGAGAGACTATGGACTCCAGGAAACAATTTGAGGGTTTCGGGGGACGGGGTGTAACAGGGTGATGGGTATTGAGGAGGGCACATGCTGTGATGAGCACTGGGTGTTATACTTAACTAACGAATCATTGAACACTGCATCAAAAACTAATTATGTACTATACAGTGGCTAACTGAACATAATAAAAAAAAAAGATACAATTAAAAAAAAAAGAAATAGAACACTCAAACATAATATAAGCCCCTTTCGTAACCTTGGTGTAAATTGCACTCTTTCCTTTCAATTCATTTTCTTCTCCTCCTTCCCTACGCTCTGCCCATATTTCCTTCCCTAGAGCCCCAGACAAAGAAAAATAAGTAAAGAGAGTATTTGTCCTTGCCTTGTTCTTACCTATTGTTTACAGCTCTTTACCATTAAGTAAGTTTATTCTAAGTTTTTCATTGATGTTTTTAAGCAGAATGGAAAAGTTCACTTATACTCCTGGTTTACTGAAAGCTTTTTGTCATGAATGGAGATTGACTTTTGACTACTGTTTTTGTTTTTTTCCTACATCTATTGAATGACGAAATAATTTTTCTTTATTCTGTATCAGACAATGACTATAAATTCTAGCTTCTAACCCATAAGTCTCATGGGAGAAAATCTGATCAGGCCAGTGTCAGGTGTGAATGTGGCTCCAGCCAACTGCAACCCAGGGGAGGAGACAGGTTAGGTTCATGTACATCATTGCCCGTCCAGTAGAGACTATGCCCAGTAATCAAGGATGTGGCATGTCCAAAGCATATGTGGGACGAGAAGATAATTGTTATATACCTCTTATATGCCTTCTTTTTTGGTGTCTTAACTTTATTTATTTGATATATCCTCCTCCATCTAAAGGCAGTTGTTCAGTTAATAAAAGATGAATGCAAAATGTTTTAGCATTCATTAAATGCTTATAAAAAAGACACAAAAGAAAACAACTCTAAAAATAGAATCAATAAGCCATCAGAAAGTCATTCTTTTAAAAGTATTTTTTCAAAATCTTTAAAAAAATAAATAAAAGTATTTTTTTCTTCCTTTCTCTATAGTTTACTATTGAAAGAGCATATAAGATTCTTCTTGCTAGATAAGGCTAAACTTTTAAACTAGTTCATATTTAAGACACTCAGCGTATAAGAGATTATCATAAATTGGTAATTTTTTTATTATGTATTTTGGCACAGTGCTTAATTTGACATTAACTGACAGTTATTCTACTAAATAAATTGGTATTTTTTTTAAAGGATTCAGTGACAATGTAATAAACTTGAATGCATCTGTACCTGGATGATAAATACATTATTGATGTAATATACAGCAAATGAAGGGGCATCGTGCAGGTTTTGGCTAGGTGGAAAAAAAGGAATAGTGAAAAGAACTGTATGAAATATGGAAGTCAATGATTTGACATTCTCCTATATATGCTTGAGGGATTGGGGAGATTTTCTATCAATCAGACATTTCCAAAATAAAGCCATCTATCAATTACCAATCCAAAATACTAAGGATTTTTAACTTAATGAAGTAACTTCCTGGGAACTTAGCTTTAACTGTCAATATTTGAATTGTTATTAGCCTCGCTCATTTTAGTTTAGAAAGCAACTTTCTAATAAGACTTTATAATGGAAAGATGGGAGGTGGAAATTTACACAATCTTCTGTGTGTGCAATTCACTTGCTTCTTGGTATAAGATGTGGAGGAAAGTAGTGTTTCAGCCAAATTGTTACTAAACAAATCTGTAACTATTTTTATATCCAGAAACTGGATATACAAATGGACAGTGGCCACATCATATGTGACAATACAACTCTGACCCATCATCTGAACAACCAGCAGGAAAGGGAAACCAGTCTCTGCAACAGTCAGCCCAGAACAGATAGGACTTGGTGGATAGGACTCAGTCAATGACGGCCAGCCAGCATCCCTAATTTTTGCCCATGCTCCCAACTTAGGACCAACTAGTGAATGTCAAATGTGCTCCTCAAACCAAGCACACAGGATACTCTACTTCTAGTTAACCGCCCCCTAGCTTGCCCATGCCAACAACCTTCAATTAAAGTTTATATGAAGCCTTCCCTCTTCCCTGCCCCCCCCCACCCAGTAAAGCTTCCCATTCTCATGACTGCCTTTGAGGCTTTGCCAAACCCAAGAGGTGGTGGCTGACTCTCTTGTTATAGCAAGCTCTGAATAAATAGCCTCTGTTTGTTCTCGTTTGGTGGTCTTATTTGGTGGTCTTCACTTATTTCCACAACATATTTTTCTGTACCAAGGTACATTAAGTATTCACTTTAAAACTTAGTAGCAGAACAGTTCATTCTAATTTCAAAACTATTTAAAATATTCCGTGGATATCTTTGAAAAGATACCTAAGTATAGTGGTAGACTCATTGCATGCATTATCTATTTTCAGTGACTCTCATTCAAATAAACCTCCATCAATGAAGAGAATGGCAACTGAGTAGTAGTGGACAAGATATCTCAACGCATTTCTTAAAGACAGGCAAGTTACCTGACGGTTAATGCAGAGGAGGTCACAGCCTGGTACATAGCACAAAAGAAGCATATTTTCTCTGAAGAATCACAAAGAGTTTGAACAAAGAGTTTTAAAATCAGATTCTTTTTTTTCTAGAGAAATTAAATTAATTTTGCTAAGAGAACTAGAGGATCTAATGCCCCCAAATCGAGATCCTAGAGATGCTTTTATTCTGGGTTTTCAAAATAGCACATAACCAGCTCTCTGCCTTCATACTCTAAAACATCACTAATCAAGGGGCTACATCTAACGTAGAGTTTCTAACAGGCATAGCCAAATGGGGAATTCTGCTTCTTAGCAAGATGTAATAGGTCTGGGTAAGACCAGAGTTTCCATGACCACAAATAGCTTAAATCACAAAGCTTATATTTGTAAGGCATCAGAATGCTGTGGAGGGAAAGAAGTCCTATCTGGCTAAAATTCCACAGATGGGACCATCATTCAGACATGAGCTAACAATAGGCAGCTCGTTTCCTTTGGTGTTTGGTGATTCTGAGGATGGACTTAAGACACAGTTTTGACCCAAGCGAAGGGCCTCTACAAGAGGGGAAAGAGAAACCCAGCAAGGCTTTAAGCACCTGCTGCACAGAGAGGAAGTAACAATACTGGATATTTGAAGGACCCCAACTGAAGGCTGAGTTTGTGAAAAATGTGCTGAAGTCAAACAACGTCCTGGGGAGGGTTTGAAAATAAGAGATGTAAAAGATGAAAGCCATGGAGGGAATGGTGAATTGACACTGTATGCCTGTAATCACTTTTCTCCTTGAGACACTTTCTGTTGCTGGATAATATCTGGTGGCTGAGGAAGCTGAGGATCTAGGCTTGGCATCTGGCAGAATGTTGCTTTTCAAGGCAGAGATTTAGACAGTCATATTACTGATGACGTGTGACGTTTGAAGAGTCCCAGTCTCAGTAAGTTAGAGAAGTAAGGTACAAACTCTGACTCAATAGGAGGTGCCATAAACATTTTTAAAAAACTGTAAGCTTTTGACAGTATATATGGTCAGAAACTAAAGGGACACATATAGATCAGGGTGGAAGGAATATAATGTTGGATCAACCTAAATGTATTGATATCAGTGCATTAAGCAGAGATTCTGAATTCAGTGTGTTAGTTGAAACATGGGGAATGGCTTTAACAGTTTGCTTGGTTGATCTACACCAAATTAAATTGAAATTTCAGATCTTCCTTTATAAAGGCAAGTATGCAAAAGCTCTTGAAGATTGGAATCCTAGAGTACATTTATCATTTAAGACCTTCTCAACCATCCCCTTAGTATGTCCCTGGGGGAGTCTAGAGGATACTGTCAGTATAGAGCCTTTCAGAAATACCTTGTTTTGGGGAGTCCTAGAGTCCTTGAAGATGTCTGTAGAGGCTGTTCTCCATGGGCTAAAAATAAAATCAGAATGCCATTGAATGGGACTCTCTGAATTCAGTGTGGATGGTGTTCACCTGGCATGGCAGAAACCAACTAGTGACATTTAATCACCAGAGCAAAGGTCAGTGTGGTTACTGTAATGGGCATCACAGTCAATTCAGTAATTAAAATCATTTGACCTGCAGAGATTTTTGCCATTGGCTAATTGATCATGGTCTCCCTAGATCTAAAATTGATGGCAGCCTACAAAAATCTTACTTGATTTATGTATTTAAAAGAGTTCTAAATCTGGTTAATGTTAATAGAAGTCTGACTTGAATTACCAAAATAGAGTTATAATCCCTCAAACAATTCCCATACTTGATTCAGTTCACAGACTCAGAACTCCCGGAACGTATGGGAGGCCAGGGCCCTTTGAGGAAGGACTCTGCTACTCTGCCAAAAACACACTATAAATCTTCCTCCTTCTTCAAAGAACTTGTGGCCATTTTTCAGAGTGACTATGAATTTGGGAAGGGGAATAAACAAACTTTTCATGGATTACTGGGTACTGGCTCCAATTCCTAAAGACGCCAAACTCTACCCTGGCCCATAGGTGGTGTATGGGCTTATGGAAGTTAGGTGATAAATGGAGGTGTAGCTCAAGTCAGTCCATCTCAGACTGTGTCAAGTGGGTCCATAAACCCACCCTATTTTTTCCCAAGTCCAGTTCTGCAATTCTTAGTTGGAATAGGTACACTTAACAATTGGCAGAATCCTCACATGAGTACTTTAACCCATGGAGTAGGTGTATGTTGTGATACTTCAGCAGACAATGCTCACAGCAGGTGAGGGATGGGTGTCCAGCCAGTCAGGGGGACAGGGGAGAGAAGCCAACAGCACCCACTACTGCAGGGATCCCTGAGGCTGGGTAAGGGAACGGGCCCTGACATTTTAAATTTTTACTTAAATTTAATTTTCATTTTATTTACTTTAAATGTTCATATTGTTCCTTCCCATGTTTGAATTTTATGTCCATATGATATTTTATAAAAATTTTAAACAATTCAAAGAAGAGAAACCAAATTCTCCTTTGATTTTTCTCTTAAAAAGCTAACACAGTAATGGTTTAAAGACATCTTTTTAACAATTCCTATAGTTAAAATCGGGGACACCCACCTTTCAGCCCAAAATGGAAGCCTCCCTCTTCAGAAAATGTGGGAGTAACTGATACCTATTGGTATCAGTATAATTTCCTAGACTTATGCAAATTCTCATTTCCCCATGTTTCTGTTGACATTTGCATTGTGGCATGAGAGCCAAAAGGCCTTTGCAGACATAAAATAAAGGCATCATATTAGTGCTGGGGAATGTAGAAACTATTGGGCCCAACTGCCTTATCTTAGAGATTATGTTGGGGACACAGAGGGAGGAAGATGACCTGGCTGAGGGGGCAGATATTTAGAAGAACCAGGATTCACAGCCACTACATTCCAGTGCCCTATTAACATACTTCCCAAATATTTGATGAAAAACGTCTGTTTAGTTTTATTTTTCTGAAAATCCACAAAAGCCTTACATATCAGGGGAGACAGAAATAAAACCAGAAGAGGCTCATTTGGTTGTGTATCAATATTCACTATTAAGTATAAAAAATATGGAATGATTTAATTTCTAAATTTGTCCTTTACAGTAGGTTTTTATTCCAGAGAAGGGGAAAGAAGAGTGTGGGGAATTTGAAGACAGGAATTAAAGATTCCCATTGTTGGATGTCAAAGAGGGGGGCAAGATAGGTGCTTAAGTTGAGTCAGAGACAGCAAGTAGGCACTGACTACCATGTAAACAAGTGGTCAGTCCCCAGGACGTCAAATAAAGTGAGCGAGAACTTAACCAGTAACAAAAGTCTAATAATAACTAAGCATAGAAATGTGTTAAACATACCATATGGCAACATGTATAAAAGTGAATAATATTTTTATAATTTGCTTGCATATATATATGCAAAATATTTTTGGAAGGCTACAGAGGAGTTGATCATGAATTACCTCTTGACAGGGAATCAATTGGTTGGGAATAGGGAAAGAATGAAGAATTTCCAGTATCTATTCTTCTTATAGTCTTCAATTTGAACCATTTAAATATGTTGCTTACTCTAATTTTGAATATTATGGACAAGTATGATGGATATTATGAATATCATGGACTGACGGTAGAGCTCCAAATTTAAAAGAAAATGACAATAATAAATAATATTTAATAATAGCTCATGTTTGTTAGGCACATATATATATACCAGGCATTTTTACATGCATCACCTCATTCAATCCTTAACATCAATCTCATTTCTCAGATTTTGGGAAACTGTATTATAATTTCCCCACGTGTTTCTTGGTAAACATTGCATATTAGTAAATCTATATTTTAGAATTGGACTGAAATTGACTTTCAAATAAAAACATCATGCAGTAACTAAGGCATCAAAAGACTGAACTGTGGATCCAGAATCATGTTGACTGCAGTTGCAGAGTACGAATATTTTCTCCTGGAGCCATAAAGTTACCCACAGCTGTGGACCTAGAATCACTTCACCCTTGGTGTCTTCCCTGTCTGCCACTGCAAAAACCTTGGAAGCAGAGGGTTGGATGGTGGCATGTTGAAAGCCATGTGGAAAGCATTGCCTCATTGACTATTAAGTTTGAGTGTGAGTTTAAGTTCACCCTTTTAAAACTCTTTATATCATTTAGTAGATTGTCCAGCATTACACTTTGCACACAGATATCCCCATACAAATTCTACACATAATTCTAACATTTTATCTTTGTAAGAGAAGCAAACCAACAAACTATGCGAGATCAAACTGGACTCTACATAGTGTTATATTTCTAGAATCTTGCTTTATGTTTTGTTGAGTGTCTGAAAGAAGAACAAATATCTGCTCTTCAAAGGTTGTAAATAATTCCCGAAATATCAAAATGTATATTCTCTTCACACACGTCCTGTATTTATGACTCTGAGTGCTTCATATTTTTGTGCTAGATATTAGTAAATTTATCTCAGTTATTCCACACAGCTTTGAAAAGAAGCTCTCATATTTATGAGTATTAGTTTTATCATTTTAATTTCCTGATCCTCAACCTATAATTTCAGAATAGATCCCCTTACTCTAGGCTAATTACTAATTATTTTAGTAAAAAAAAAAAGATTTCCTGAATTGACTGTCTTTTTGCATATTCAGATCATATTTGCCTCAATAACAGCATTTATCCTATTTTAAAAGAAGTTCAGAGATAGGACTCATCAAACAAGTGCTGTGTACTAGCATAAGTGCATTCTTTTGCCATATGAACTCAAATTGAATTCTACAAATTGTTTTTAGTGACTTATCAGTATGAAACTAGAGCAATTAAGATTCAGGATTATGCATTTCACACATCAGTAATGTTAGTACAGTAACTATAGCATTCTAATACTGGATGTCATTTCCTAGAAGTACTTTTATTAAAAAGAAACTACAATTTTCAAGAACAAAATCAAATGTCTCTGACACTGAATTTCATTTGAAACCCTGTGTTTTGTGGAATGATGATATAACATATTTAACCTATTCTCTGTGTTACTAGATTTATTTATTTTTAATTTTTTCTAGCAAAAGAACAATTGGCTTTAAAATTCCACTCTGATGCCTCTCATGTCACTAAAACCCCATTCTACCTGAAAATAATCTGGCACAAGTTCACACCTCACGAAGTCTAATGGCGATGGAAACATTTAAGTATCTCTTTGTCAGGAAGGAAATGCTATCTTTAATGTACTTCTCTATATACTGTGTCAACTTCATAGTTAAATTATACTGTGGACTCAAATCAAGCCCTACTCACGGTCGCACCTCTTATCCCTTTATTAACCTTTAGGTTTTTACGATCTGTTAGGCATAGATAGACATCTGCTCAACAGACCAAATTCATACCTAGCCACCTGTCTATTTCAAAGGCTACCAGTAAAAATACCTAGAGTGTATAAACAGCACCTAGCTTCACGTTGAGATGAACATATTTTCTATGCACTGCAATCCTCATGACCCTGTTTTCAGCAGCTCACATGGTGGACACCTGTGGCTAGTTGGTTCTGGATTTGGGTGAGGCATACCATCTCAAGTTCAAAGTACGTTGCATTATTTAACAGGAAGAGGGTGCAAATTAACCATGGGAATGCCTAATGAAACATTTTAAAAATATACTTGCACACATGTGTAAACTTAAATTGGATTAAATTTCCTGGATCCAGGTGATATTAGAGGAGTCTCAAAATTGTTAAAAAGCAATTTAAAGTATTTAAAAATACCTTTAATTTGTCCCATGTATTTCAAGATCTTATGTAAAAGGTTACTAGCACAAGCTGGACATGCTATCATTTAAATATTTTTTCATTAAATTTTTCTAGTTTTTTTTCTTAAAGACTCTACCTCAGCAATTTTAATTTAGGTTAAAAATAAGTAATGCACTCAATAGTCTGGGTTGAATTGAAGACAGCAGAGATAACATAAGTTCACCCTTAACTAGAAAGAATCTGAATGTCTATCAAATAGTACATGGAAATAAGAAAGTTATAGCTAAGAGTCATTATTATTTTATTTTTTCTATGACAACTACTGAATTTAGAAACAGTTACAAGCACAAATATAATGTTCATCATATAATTGATGAGTCCATGTTATTATATAATAGAGGCAAACAGTATTTAAATCACACCATGAAGCTGAATTGAGTTTTACTTAAAGAAAATATGAACCAAGAGCCAGCTATAAGCTAAGCCTGGGATTGTGTTGTAGTTGGAAAAAAATGTAGTCTCTGTTAACCTTTGGCAACCTTATAAGAGGTACAAAAAAAAAAAAAACAAACAAACCTTTAGGGAATCATTTTGAATAGGGGCAAGGAAAATGTAAATAGAAGTGACATTGTCCATTGTTACTATAAATATGTTCTTTTGTTGAATTCCTAATAGGTTATTCTTCAGGCAGTATTCTTTGTAGGCCATGAAGTTTAGAAATCAGAAAAAAATAAAAATTTCATGAAATGTCATTGATTCTAATATAGGAGTTTTATGCTGTCTTGAATAATAAATGATAGAAATTTTATTTGAAAATACAGTATTAGTTACTGATATTTCCTCCTCGTTTTTTTTTTTCCCCTGGAGGAAGAATTTCATTAGAAAAATCTACTAGAGTAGATTTGTTATCAGGACCTGACTCCATGATATATGCTTAATTTTCAAGTATCTGAAGAATCTCAGCAGATTTTGAGTATGGCTGCAATGACCAGAAAAGTGTTTGTTCAATGAGCACATTATAAACAATCTTTACTATTTTTAATTTACAGTGACTTTTTGTGTTCTATTTTTCCATGATTTGAGAGAAATCAAGAAGTTGCTAAAAGAGTGTATTTTTGGATGCCTCTGAAATCTGATCGTGAGCAATTTAACATTCATCACATTGTGTATCTTTTTTAAAATTAACATAAGATTTGTAGCTAAAGATAATCTACTTATTGCCTAAGCGTATGTAAAGAGTAGATGATTTCTATTACATTGAATGTCCTATGTCTTTGGCAGATTAAATTTTATTTCATTGTTTTTATAATGATACTAATGAGAATAGTAGGATGGTAAATGGTTTTAAAATAAGATGGAAGCAAAAGATATATAAGCTATTGTATATTTTCATTGGCTTCTACACCTTTCTCTAAAAATAAGATGTATTATTCATATACATATGTATGTGTATTTATATATATTCACTACATATTATTCTATATATTCCATATATATCTTTATATTCCATTATAGGTAAAAGACATGGACACATATGGACACAGATTTCATGATTCTTTTTGGCTTAACTGGGTGTTTTCCTGGACTATGATTAAAATATCAGCAAGTAAGATACAATTATGTTGTCAAGGAATCAGCAGGGAACATGAGATTTGTTACTGCTTCGTTACTTCCATAATTCTTGGTGGCTAGCCCTTTAATACAGGTGTTTGTGGTTATCAATCACTGAGAGAATCTCTCAGCTTTTCTCCTCTTTCAATCAACTTTCACTGACTTGTTGATGCAAGGAGTGTGTTTGCCTTGAGCAATTGGCTTAAAAGCACTTGTAAGTCAGAGAGGAACACTTCATGTTGTTGCTGTTCAAACATTGCAATTATAACTTTCTGCCAAATTTATGGATGGAGAGAGGAACCAACTTCTGGGTTCCTGGTGGAAATTACTGGTGTCATGAGTAAGTGGAATAGGTAATTTTGAGTTAACAGCACTCTCAGGAAGGTGCATTTCCAATCTTGTTTACCCCTATGTTTGAAATTTGAAGGTACTGTCCTACTGATGACAACTATTATAGAAGCTGGAATGTGAACAGCTTGTGTAATGAGCATTTCCTCAGACCACACTAAGCTAAGGATTCAGTAGTGTCACAATAATAATGAAAAAAAGCTCAACTCCAATTGCAGAACTGTGAGAATTACAGGTTCCTTCAGATCCCTCCCAGCTATTTTAAGCATTTCCTGTTAGGAAGGGGTTTCAAAATGCTCCCAAGAATAACTCCTTGGGATTTCATAAAATATATAGTTACACTTTAAGTGTACTTCTCCTCCCCTGCCAAGACTAGATACAAGTCTATGGGAACTTAATTTAGGAATAATTTTAGTGCACACTATTCAGGAGTTAATATTTCTGTCTTTCTTACAAATCTTACAAGATGTCTTTTTTTTTTTTAAGATTTTATTTATTTGAGAGAGAGAGAGAATGAGAGATAGAGAGCACGAGAGGGAATAGGGTCAGAGGGAGAAGCAGACTCCCCGCTGAGCAGGGAGCCCGACGCGGGACTCCAGGATCATGACCTGAGCCGAAGGCAGTTGCTTAACCAACTGAGCCACCCAGGTGCCCACAAGATGTCTTCTATTCTCTCTCCTCAGGAAGAGATCCTTCCATCAAGTATCTCCGTTCCACATATGCTGGTCCATGTGCTGGGCCCTTTAGATTTGCTGTTGCAGGCATTCTGACATTATGAAACAAAAATTTTAATTGCGTTAAATGTATACATAAAATTTACCATTTAGACCATTTTTAGGTGTACAGTTCAGTGACATTAAATACATTCACATTATTGGCCAACCATCACCATCATCCATTTCTGGAAATTTTCAACATCGCAGATTGACACTCTGTACCCATTAAACAAGAACTCCCTGTTCTTTCTGCCCCTCAGCCCCTGAAAAGCACCCTTCTACTTTCTGTCTCTGTGAATTTGACAACTTAGGTACCTCCTATAAGTAGATTCATACTGTATTTGTCCTATTGGGTCTGGCTATTTCGCTTAGCATAAGTCTTCAAGGTTCATTTATGTTGTTACATTTATCAGCATTTCATTCTTTTTTTTATTTTATTATTATGTTAATCACCATACATTACATCATTAGTTTTTGATGGAGTGTTCCATGATTCATTGTTTGTGTATAACACCCAGTGCTCCATGCAGAACATGCCCTTCTTAATACCCATCACCAGGCTAACCCATCCCCCCACCCCCTCCCCTCTAGAACCCTCAGTTTCTTTCTCAGAGTCCATAGTCTCTCATGGTTTGTCTCCCCCTCCAATTCCCCCCCTTCATTTTTCCCTTCCTGCTATCTTCTTCTTCTTTTTTTTAAACATATAATGTATTATTTGTTTCAGAGGTACAGATCTGTGATTCATCAGTCTTGCACAATTCACAGCGCTCACCATAGCACATACCCTCCCCAATGTCTGTCACCCAGCCACCCCATCCCTCCCACCCCCCACCACTCCAGCAACCCTCAGTTTGTTTCCTGAGATTAAGAATTCTCAAGAATTTCATTCCTTTTTTAATGCTGAATCATATTCCATTGTATGTATAATGACATTTTGTTTATCCATTCATCTGTTAGTGAAAATTTGGGTTATTTCCACCATTTGGCTATTTTGTGAATAACACTGTTATGAATATTGGTATACAAATATCTGTTCAAGTCCCTGTTTTCAATTCGTCTGAGTATTTACCCAAAAGTGAAAGTGCTGGATCATTGGTAATTTTAGGTTTAACTATTTGAGGAAACAGCATAGTGTTTTCCATAGTGGTTGTACCATGTTCCATTCCCACCAGCGATGCACAAGGCTTCCAGTTTTTCCACATCCTCACCAACACTTGTCACTTTCTGATTTTTGATAATAGCCATACTGATGGCATGAAGTGGTTTATCATTATGGTTTTGATTTACATTTCCCTAATGATTAGTGATATGTGTTTTTTCGTGTGCTTTTTGGTTTTCTGATATTTTAAATTCATGCTACCATATCTAAATTTAGCCTAGTTCTATGCTAGAGCATTTTCATGTATGCTATGTAGAGAAAGCAGTAGATTTAGCCAACGAACTGAAGACCCCGATAACGAGTTGCTGGTTCTTAAACTGAAATTCATGTCTAACAAATTCCAGGAATCTTTTCAGACATGTAATACTATCCTAACGTTACTGAAATTAGTACCTTGAAGAAGGCATAACCATAAAAAAACACAAATGTCCAAAAAAAAAAAAAAAGCCATCCTAGGTTGGAAAACTGGAGATTCATCATATGCAAAGGCAAAGTTTTATAAGAATGTTTCCTATAATAGTGGAAATAGAACTAGCATATTTTGAGCCCACTGAAAATATCTGTATGTGAATTGCCAGACACCTTGATCTTGGACTTCTCAGCCTCCAAAATTGTGAGAAATAATTTTTTGTTGTTTAAGCCATCCAGGCTATGTTATTTTGGTATGGCAGCTTGAACCAACACAAACCTCCCTGTATGAGCAGATTTTTCATGCATAAAAAATATCTAATGGAATATTTGGTCATTTATCTCTAAAATATGTCAGTGTTATGCTATAGGAAGATGATTTGTGACTTTCTAGTACTTGTCTTGAATTAATGCTGTATTCCTCCTCAATCCCAAACAGATCAGTGAGCGAATATTCTCACTTCTATCTAGTGTTATAGAAGGGAAGCTGTATTTCTGCCTTATACCATTGCCTTCACCATTTGGTAGCATAATGAAATAACTTTAAACTAAAATAAAATATTTTACCTAAGTACAGAGTTTTAAATTTAAGCATATTAATTGTCAGCATTATATATTATTTCCATATAGAAATAAAATATTTCAGGCCATTCAATTTGCTTTGATTTTCTAAACAACTTGAAAAGTAAGTTTCATAATTCAGTGTGCTTAATTCTACATTTATAGGCAAATTCAGTATATAAACAAGTGATATATTAAATTCTTAACAATTTCTCTCTCTCCATACTCATAGGGAGAGAATATGAATTATATGCAAATCAGGAAGGAAACAAAAATAACTTCTTTAAAAGGAGAGAGGGTGTTTTGTTTCTATTTTCTATTTCAAAACTCAAACAAGTGGAAGATTCGTAATTATAGACTATAAACATTGTTAGCAAATTCAACTGACAAATGTGAGACCACACAGCTAGAGAAGATAGTTTGTTTCAAGAGTTATCACAGCTGTCATTGATTATTTCATTGGCATATACACAGTGTCAATTTGGTCAAGACTCTATTGATAAGCATTGGATAAAAATGACATCAATAGTTGTGTAGACACAAACACTTCCAAATTGAGAATAAAATATCTTTCTAGTCACCTTTAAGGAAAATCTTGCAGATGGTGTGTTTTCCTCAATTCCAGGACAAATAAAACAATTTAACAGGGGCTGTGCATTTCTAGACATATTCCAAAGAGAAAAAAAAATCTGTATGGATCTGATGAAATATTACAGATAACAGATTTATCTTGAAAGACATTTCAAACAACTATTTTAAAATAGTTTGCTACATCAAAAACTAATGATGTACTATACAGTGGCTAACAGAACATAATAAAAAATAAAAATAAATTAAAAAAAATTTCAAAGCATATGACTTCAGAAAATAAAAATATATTAAAAAATAAGAACCTATAATACTATAAACATTTTGTCTTTTGTTGATAAATTTCCTCACAAGTCAATGATTTTCAAGTCTTTTTATTATAACATAGGTTTTTAGCACAAAATTTCAGTGACCTTTATTGTAGCTTAGTTACCTGAGATTTAAATATATTCCAGGGGAGAATGATGAAATAATATATAATTAGTTTCTCAGTAGTAACAAATATTTATAGAAAGTATTCTCATTTTGTTCATTACTGATATGCATGCTCTACTTAGTGAAATCAGACCCAAATGTAATGTCCTTCTTTGGGCAAAAAGTACCTTACACTTAGCACTCTATTACTAACATAGAAATTTACATCCACTTTGCCTGCTGAAAGCATTTGAGGAAGGAAGCTTAAAGTTACCCAAGTTAAGTGCCTTTTCTTTTCTTCTCCTTCCTTTTTTTCTAAATATCAGTCATCCACTTATATGAGTTGTGTGTGTGGGCACAGAATTTTATATGTGTTTGTTTGTTTGTTTATATTTAAAAAAAAAATCCATCCACTCTCCCTCCTGGAGATGCCAACTGTGAGACCCTCCTCCCTTGGCCCAGGCTGCCCATCCCAGAAGCTGAGAATAGGACATTTAGACCAAAAAAACCCTACAAAAAAACATGAATTACAACAAGATTTCATGGACTTTAATTCCCACAGTATTTAGCAAGCTTTGAATTTAATCAACATTATAAAACAGTTTATGTAAATGTCTGGGTCACTGAGAAAGGAGGGATTAGATTTAATTTAAGGTATAGAAAATCAATTAAGTTGAATACAGTTTGAGAAAGACTGGACTTTATTCAAATCAATTTTCTCCGGGCCAAAATAAAAACACCCTTTCTCTTATGGACTATTATGCAAAATTCTTTGACTTTTATATGTATTGTGAGACTGTTTTTGGCATAAGTAGATACAAAAACAGTATCATTTGAATGTATTTAGTGTAACAAAAAAAGCTATAGAAATTCTAGAAGAAAAAAGCTATTGAGATCCAAATTAGTTTGTAAGAAAACATCAAAAGGACAATTAATTCATTCTATTGAATATATTGTTTTTAAGTCTCTATAATAATTAATAAATTAAACTGCTTTTAAAAGGAATTATAAATGGAGTCTATTAACTTTTTATTCTAAAGCCACATATAAATATTTGAGAAACCCAAGTTAATTCTCAAGGTAGAATATTTAATATTCTTGTGTATTTAATGCAATGTCAAAATCTCTTTATAATAGCTATAGATATCAGAAGGCTATTAGATGTTGAATTCTTTTATCTCCCTTAGTAATAAGGGTTTACTTAGACTTTCTACTTAGTAAATAACATTTTTTTCTTTTATATGCTTACTTTAGATTGGACTGAAAGTTATAGCTATGTGATGAGATTAAACATAGGGAGTTCCACAAAATAAAATTTTATTTGTAGCATTTGAAAGTACCCTCTACCTTCCTATTTACATGATAATATAAAGGGGAAAGATAGCATTCTTATATCCATATATATTTTATATAAAATATATGTATATATTACATATATAATATGTAATATGTATTTAATATATTAATAAAATATATATTATATATGTGTATATGTATAATCTCTATGCAATCGCTTTACTGGTCAATTCCAGAAAAAGTGAAGCTTTTAATTGAAATCTTTGGACATTTGCCTGAATAGTTGTTTATTCACCCATTTCTTCATAAAACATTTTATGATCTTCCTATGTGCTAAGCAGTGTTATGGCAACTAGAGGTTCACAGTCATCTTCCATTTTTCTTTTGGAATATATGTATGTATGTATGTATTAAGATTCTTCATGTAGGAAAAAAATGACCTCTTTATGATGTGTTCCAAGTAACTTCGTTTTCTTAGTTTATCATAGGCATTTGCTTAGGTATGTCTTTGATTCACATATACTTGAATTATTGAGTATTTGACTTCTATTTAATTGAATTTATCAATCATAGTTTACCAATTATGGATTCTGAATTTTAGTCATAGGAGAGATGGATCTTTGAGAACTTGAATAAATAGTACATCTAAAAAAGTTAATGTAAAATCTTAGATACACATACATTTTATGAGTCTCTAAGGAAGATGACCATTTATGCCATGAAAGCAAAATAAAACAAAAACAAACAAATTCACTGTTTTGAATTTCTATTACCCATAGAAATGAAGAAAAGAAAAAATAAGAAAGGGAAACATGGAATTATAAAATGGTTAGTTGTTTTTTTTTTAACTCTAGAAGTATCACTGTTCTATAGAAATTCAAGGCCCGAAGTGTTTCTCAATTTCTAAGCATAGGCAATTTCCAAAAGTGAGAAGACTAATCTTTAACTGTCATTTGTAAAAAGCATAGGTTTTTAGGAATCAGGAGAGTGTGTTGCCTAGTCACTCACTTTTACGGAGCATACGAGAAACCTTTTCTTGAATACGATTTGCCATAGGAAAGCAGTTTTGAAGCCTGACTCTGTTACAATCATCACAGCTTTGTCTGACCTTGCATCTAGCTTCATCAGGCATCCAGGTGCTAAGCATTCTTCACAGTATAAAGCAGTTGACAAGTTGAAGATAACCAGAACTTTTGTAGAAGTCAAAAATGTGGTTTCTAGCCAAGACAATAAGAGCAATGTCCATGTGAGTGACAACCCAAGACACCAGGGGTGGGGTAGTTAAAATGAACAGTCACTGTTGGAGTGTTTTACAGTGACAGAAAATGTTTGCTTTTTATTAGTGGTGTGTGTGTGTGTGTGCGCACACTTGTGCATAGGGGGTGGGATACTAATTTGTTTCAATAAGAAATAGATCATTTTTATCTAAAGTTTTGCTAAAAATATGACACTTGTGCAAGCACATTTTTTCCCGAAAGTAACTTGCTTTGCTCTACTCAGTCCACATTCCTACTGTTCATTAGGAAGCCATAAATAGATCAGTTTATATAAAGAATAATACAAAGTTATTTTACTTCAAACATCTTTGAAAAATATTTACTTTAATTGTCTCCCTAGGCTTGTTGTAGTGTTGAAAGTGTTTGACTATCCCAGTGCTAATGTAGAAAAGATTCTGTGCCAGTTACACCATTAAGATATTTAAAACCCTGTATTCTGATAGAGTGGGTAGTGGAGAGCCTGGGGAATTTGGAAAAATCATTTTGGTAACCAAACATTTATGATTTTAAATGGAGAAGCTGAAGATTGTTTAATGTCAAGAACTGCAAGACAGAACATCTGAGCAAGATCAGGCATATTATTATTGAATTCCACCCCCTAATTCATATTATTAAACTCTTCAGATCACTTTAATCTTATAAATCATTAAATCACTTCCAGTCCGTTCCTTACTGCCCTCTCCAAACATCTCTAAACACACTTATTGCTCCCTATTTATCATTTGCATGCTTTTGAGAAATGTAATGCCAGTTCTTCTTGGATCCAATACGTCCATATTGTTGATATTTAGGAAAAAAGATGAAAAGTAAGAAGAAAAATATCTGTGTAGCAAATCCTTTGATATTCTGATAATTTCCCATGTATGAAAAAAAATCACATGCTCAGACATTTAAGAGCTAAAGTACAGTATTATGGGTAGGATTGAAATTCAGATATAGTAGAGCTTCATCTTAATCTCATTGAACATCATATTAATTTAGAAATCACCCTTAGAAAATTCAGTGACTCTTCCAAATTAAAATGGAATAAACACATTTTACATACAAAGTAGTACCTATGATTAACTTATTGGCCTTCAAGAATTAGACATGAGTACAGCCCTTCAATTTATTAGGAAATCATACCATTGAACCATTACTGAAAAAATAGTATTTATACATATTGTGAACATTTTAAACAGTCGTTTTATACCAAATCAGTAGATGTTACAGTTAAGAAAATACATCCTTTGTATCTTCTTCACTAATATTGATAATCACCTTAAAATGAAACAATCATAGCAAAATAATTTGAGGGTTAATTTTATCTGACCACAAGTCAACAAGCTAATAATTTACTTATGTTACTTTCTCTTTTCCTGACATTTTTGTCATAATCTATTAGGAAGATAATGTAAGTCAAAGTGTGGTTTACATATTTACACATCTTGTTGGATGTTTTGAGTTTGTAATTGGTAAAAAATTCATTAGAGATGGTTTAAATAAACTCACTTCCCAGAGAAACTAAAGAGGATATATGTATTCAGTTTCTAGGCAAGAAAGAGATAATTGGGGTTAAGTTGGGGGTATCATTTTAAATATGACTTTATGACTGGAATTAATGACTACACAGTGACTTGATCAAATAGGCTAAGGGCAATTCTTTGAGATAGTATCTCCAATTGTAGAGTCACTACCCTGTAATTGAAATGAGTCTCTTTCTTCATCCAGTAATACCTGTTTGTTCCTAGGGTAGATGAAAAACAAGTATTAGTAATTACTGTAACTATACTCAGTTCCATAATCTCTTTGTTGAAAACATTACAGCTCAAAAAGACATGAATGGAGAGACTAAATGATTCAATAAAAAGCTTTCATTTATCTGAAGCACTTGAATTATCACTGTGACTCTTATTTTTTTTTTAAGATTTTGCTTGAAACCCACTGTGTGTTAAATTTAAAAGATAGTTTTGTTGTGTGAGAATATTATTTCTGCCTAAAAGGACAACTACCCATATTTTTTGGAAGATCAAGATGTACCTGTGGGCAATACTTTGGAGGCAGGAAGTCGATAGTTTATCTTTTCTCCATTTTGACTTAAAAAATGGCATTTTCCCAGCACCAGCAACTTATTTATCTGTAAGTCTTATTATAAGGAAAAAGGTGGTTAAATCTCATGGCTTAAATGGATATGGCTATTAGGGACAAGCAAAAAAAACCCAGAAATTGCTGGATACCAATTCTTATTCTGGAGTAGCTATTGGTATAGGAGAAATTTCAGGGCACTTGGTCACCAAACCCACTGGCCCTCTGAATGGACTTTAACTTCTTTTTCTTAACCTGGATACTTAAATCCATACTACTCTGCAAAATCTGTTGTTCTAGCAATATACAGAGACTTGGATGACTAAATATTTGTGCTAGCTCTTACGGGACCATAAAGCAAGTAGATAGAGTCTTGTTATTGACAGAATTTCCATTCTAATAGAGGAGAATGTTATATTCTAAGGAAATATAACCAAGTGCTATCAAACCAGAGTCAGAAGTAGTTTATTTTAATTAGGATTGCAGAAAACTTCACAGAGAAAGTGACATTTGAGCTGACCTTGGAGAATCAATAGAATTTGATAGATGGTGGTAGGTGGTAAATGGGGGAAAACATTCTAAGAGGAAAAAACACAAGAAAAATCCATGAGATGCAGCAGAATGAGCCAACTATTTGCATGAATTTGAAATTGTAGCAGAGCTTTATTGTTATTTTTGTGTGATATATAGCACAACTTTATTCATAAAAATTAAAATTTGATGGTTTGCCACTTAATAAAGCAATACTCTAGTGTAAGAATTAAGATGGTTTGGGTTTTAAATAAATCTCACATATCTGTTATTGAGTGTCATTGTGTCATTCTTTGTTTTACAAAAAGGTATTAGGGGCACCTGGGTGGCTCAAATGGTTAAGCATCTGCCTTTGGCTCAGGTCATGATCCTGAGGTCCTGGGATGGAGTCCCACATTGGGCTTCCTGCTCAGCGGGGAGTCTGCTTCTCCCTCTGCCTCTCTCCTTGCTCATGTTCTCTCTTACTCTCTCTTAAGTAAGTAAAAAAAAAAAAAAAAAAAACTAAAAAAAAAAGACATTAGAAAAGTTTGAATGCTCAAACTTTAGTGAGTATTAGGATAATAGACAAGACTTAGCTTTTTTCCAAGTATATTTGATCTTTATTATGTCTTTTCAGAAGATGATTAAATTTCTACTTTTATACAATTTTTAGTCTTTTCAGAAGACTATTAAATTTCTAATTTTATACAATTTTTTTCTTACAAATGGGCAAATATCATGGAGTAAAAGAAAAAAAGAATATAATTAGCTTCTAAAACACACATAGTTTGAATCATATATGCTAAAAATAGTGGTAATGATCAAAGTGTGATTTTGAAAATACAATGATAGGAAATGGTTTATATTTATATTTATATCTTATGAGAGAAAAACCAATTCAGTCTGTTTGATGTCATGTTTACTCTTTGGTGGATGAGATCATAAAGCGGGTGACAATCTACTGATGAAATCTAGGTAAGGCCATATGTAAAATGCTGATGCCTGTGTTCATTGGTGTCAACAAATTGTGAAGAATGTGTACAAGAGCCATGGGAATGATTGAGAGGCTGAACATTCAATTCATGATAAAATATCACAAGAGAATATAGAGAGATTGAGTACACAACATAATTGCCTATGTGAATATCAAGAACATAATACTGGTAAAGAAGTGAAATTGTCTGGCTAGCTTGATAGCAGAATGTTAGAAATGATAAACTAAACATTATCTGATGAAGCATTTTTGTCTTAATTTTTATATAGCCCATCCAATGGAAATTAATAGCACATTTGCTATGTCTACTGATATGATAGAGCTGGAAATGACAAGTATTTGGTCATTCTAAACTCTTAGTTCCTTGTTGATGATTCTGAGAATCACACTGATATTTCTGGACACTTAATGTTTCTGGAGCTTCAAAAAGGAGCCATAATTAACTAGAAAGAAGCAATCCGATTGGTTGAAAATTTAGCGCATGGGCACGTGGGTTATTTTACTTAGTCTCTCAAATATGTATGTGTTGTTCTTAATATAATATCTTTTCTTGTGGACATAACCTTATTAGAATACTAATCCTGATTAATACAATTTAATTTTCTATGATTAATGTTTATTTCAGGTGGGAGTTTTCTTAAGGGCAAGCTAATGTGTAAACTTAATAATATTCAGAATCATTGTCACTTTTTGTTACTTGATTTTGTGAAATCATCCATATTTTGGACACACTTGCTTTTCTCTATCTGATGATAAATGTAGTTACCATAGAATTATGACAGACAATTGTCCTCCAAGCATTACAATGTTATGGTCATTAAAAACAATTCCTTAAGAAAACAAAGTGATATTCAAACATTCTTCTTTCCTTTGTTTTTTTAAGATGTGTCAAAAAATAAATGAGAGGGTGGAAAGTACAATCACAATCTAGACACTTTTTAATACTTTATTGATAAAGAACTTCACTAACAGTTTATCAGCTTGGAGTTGATGAGTTGTTTTGTCATGTGTACGATACAGAGTCATATGGCTGATTTGCGTGGGAGATACAGAATGAGAATAGACTGAGTTAGGTGGTAGCTGGAGGAGATAAAGTGAGAAATGAGAAGGGAATGAAGACGTCAGTGCAAGTAGAATAGAGTGAGTAGAAGGAAAGGGCAGATGTGTAAGTCAGCTCCTTTTTCTCCAACCATTATTCATATGGGAGCTTGATCTTCCAGATTAGAATTTTATTAATAGGACATTTTTATACCTTTAAAGCGACTTCCAATCCATCTTCTTAATTTTAGGCAATACAAAAATACAGTGTGATGGGATTTTTTCAAACCTCCCAAACTTCCTGGTTTTAAAATAGGAAGGGTAAGTAATCTCAATCAGGGATCCCTGATCTTTTTGAGGGTAATTATATAAGGTAGGTTATTACTTACCGTACATGGAACTGTTTCCCTTGAAGTCTTCTGAGTACAAGTTTACATAACAGCACCTCAAAGTCTCTTCCAACTCTAAGATTTTGTGACAATCCAGGAATTTCTAAAGGAACTCATTGTATTAGAATGGACAGAAAACAAATAAAAATAAATGGAAAACATTTACTTAGACTCAAAATATATATGTATCGAATAGAGCATTTTATAACAAATATACCTATAATCAATATGTTGCCACTTTTCCTAATGAAATCTCAGATCATAGCAAAGTGATATTAGAAGTGATGAGTTTTGATTTAGGTGAGTATTAAAGATAAACTTTTTGTTTGCATTTTATATAATTTACTATCTTTTTCCACTTCAAGAAACAGTTCAGATGGTTCATCATGAAGTTCCTAACCCCCAATGCTCAATAAATATTTAAAGAGAACTAGCTAATGCTAAGTAATAAAGTTCTTCGAGTTATAAAACCAGCAGTTTGGCCTCTAAACTGAACAATCAAATGTATTTTAGGTATTTACAATCTATCAAATTGCTTATGAGTATCTGCAAAATAAGAATGACTGGAAAAAAGAAAGAAAGAAAGAAAGCATCTTTGAAAGAGGGTGGAAAGAACCTTTAAGGCTAGGAGACTAGAAAAATAAAATCTTGTAATATACACCAGAGATTATTTTTAATCTGTTATACTGTGCTCTGATTGGTTTCATTTGAGAAATAAATTTGCTGTATAAAATTTATAAAACATTCTCTATATTTTGCACTTAAAATTTCACATGTAGCCAGCTAACATGACTTTTACTTCTGTTAACACATAAGTTCTATATAGACATTTTTTTATTTTTCTAATATATGGACTGTCAGTTTTGCCTTTATTCTTTTTCTCTAGTTTTTAAGGTGAATTTTATAACTAAGTCAAGAAAATATACAGGCTAAAATTCTCAACTCAAATTCCAAAGACTTTTTAACGTATGATGAAATTGAACTAGATTGTATATAGAGAAAAGAGAGTTGAAATGTATGTGGCAAAATAAGAAATTTTGATGTTCTCCAAAGTTAGAGATCGTATGGCTGATATTCTTTTGGATTAGCTCATTTGATATGAGTACCTACGATTTTTACAACTACATAAATTTCTTAAATGTATGAAAAATTACTTTATAGAGAATCAAAAACAGGGAAAACAAAGATAATCTTAAATGTTATTGCACAGTATCAGTCAACCTGGAAAAGCATATTTAATGTCTTCAGGAGATATAAGTTAGGCAGATAGCATGTATCGGAGTTTGGTTTCCAGGGATGTTTGGCTCAGCTGGGCGATTCCCACTTTTCATCTCTCATACCATTAGGTAGCAGTTACGTGGAGGCTGAGGCTAATGGTCTCTGAAGACGTGTTGCACTCATTCCTGTGGTCCCTGAGGTAGCATGGCCGGAATTCCTGGGGTCTCTCTCTGTAGGAAGTAGCTTTTATTTTGTGCTGGCTTTGTGAGTTTTAGTCAAACAGGCAATTTCTCTTCCAATATCATTCCAATAAATCTTTGAGCTTCCTATTAATAATATCGGAGTTTACTACATGAAACAAAAGTCACAACCAAACATTTTCTTCAGAAAGATTATTCTCTATCTTGGGTTTTATGTCAGGGTGTTATGGAGCAATTCCCTTAAAATCATTAGAACCCCTATTATTCAACAACAACAAAAAATTCAATAAGATATGTCTTTAAGACCCTATGGTCTCTATGGTCTTTTGAACAGAAATTTTCTTTGGGGCAGCACCTTTGATCTTAATGAAGGACGTCCTTGCCTCATTTGGGATTTTATCTTTGCTGATCTCTTATGTGGGTAATATTTTGCTGGGGATAAGAAGGATTTCTATTTTTGAAACTAGCAACTTCTGGTTCCCATCTACATCTATATCTGATCTATATCTATAGCTAAATTATGTTAAAATAGGATTACTTTTCCTTTACTGCATCTCTCTCTTTCATATTATGTCTAGAAGAAGCCAGGTAGAACTTTCAATATTCAGTGCTGAAATTTCCTTAAGTATCCACAAGATCATTAAGATCCCTTTCTGTTTTTCACATTTCTACAGATAAATTTCTACAACACTTGTGTCAGCATATAATAGATGTCTTTTCTTCATGGTCCCTCAGGCCCTCATCAACAGTCTCCTTGAGTCCCTTTCAGTTTATAATAACCATTTCATCAATGTCCTTCCAGCTTCTGGCCATGGCCTGGTATGAAAGCAGATGTCACATATTTTATGTCTTTTTCATGCAACTACCCCACATCTAGGAACCAAATTCTGTTCCAGTTATTTATTGCTGCATAATGAATTACTCCAACATTTAATAGCATACAATGACAACCATTAAATTTTGATAAAAATTCTGTGGATTAGGAATTCAGGCAGTCCACAGCAGGGATGGCTCATCTGTGGGGCCTTATCTAGAGTAGGTCAATGGCTGGAGATGGCTAGGACTGTTTAAATAGGGCCATAAGTTTGCAGGGTTTTTTTCCTACCCCTCTGCTATCTGCTGGAATTGGAATATCCAGGATGATTCCTTTACTCACATGTCTGGCAGCTGGGCTGGGATGGTTATTTTTCCATATGGTCTTTTTACCTGGCTAGGCTGAGTATTCTCATAGCATGGTGGTCTTAGTTTGTTATTTTTTACATGGCTATTGTGATAAGTGAGCATTTCAAGAGTCCAGTATAAGAGTTTCAGGGCTTAAAGGCTAGCCTTGAATTCAGATTCATTTTTGAAGGATACTATACAAGGATGTGGCTATCAGGAAGCACAGTTCATTAGGCGGTTATTTGGAGACTTAATTGCCACAATGCCTATTGCCCAAGTAAAATATGTGGCCAGAGGCCAAGCAGACCACAGAAATTATAAGAACATTTTTGGTAAGCTGGAATTTAAAATTAGGGTAGAATCCATGAATCTTAATTTACTTCCACCATTATATAATTTTCATATTCTCTCATTCAGATTACAATATACCAACATTCTTTCTTTTGGGATTTGTGTGAAGCCTTAAAGATCTATGGCTATCATATACATTTTGTAGATATTAAGTTAATAAATGTTAGATTTTTTTTCCCTCTGGGGCTGTCTTACAAATTTTTCTGATGGTTGTTACGAAAATTAATGATTTGTAAGAATTTTAATTCAATCCCAAGACTTAATTATGATTGTTTCTTCTTCCCATCATTTTTTTATACCATGTTGTTGTATGGATGATATGTATGATTAAAACTGAATCAGTTTGAAATATACTTGAAAATTCTGGCCTATTTAAAATTTTTATTGCTAACCTCAAGCTTTAAAAAAAAATGGCTCTTTCTCTTTGTTAACTCCAAAAAACTGTCATTGACCAAAACATATTTTGGGAATTCTAAAGAGATAAATGTTTTCTGTATGTTAAGACTTAAGCTTTGGAAAGAGTAGAATCACAAGGGACAAATTGTGTGGGATACTGATACTCTGTTAGTAAAATAGAGACTCAAAATGCTCTTTGAGTATGTCATTATCAGCTGAGACATTCTGGGCACAGCATGGAACACATACTGTGACTAATGATCCCAAGGATAAGAAGTGTGGAACAGTGCATAAAATGGTATTTGAATACACAAACCTTATGTCGCCCATCACATTTGAGCAGGAATATTGTGTCTAGGAACATGAAACAGACCACCCGTTCATAGGGTCAGGGAACCGGAAAAGAGAAGATAAGATAATGAATTAAGAGGGAAAAAAGAGGCAAAACACAAAGCACAGATGGCAAATGAAGTATGAGATAAGGGGAAAGAGGGTGGCAGGGATGCTCTGGTTACATGGTTTGGTTTTTCACCTTTTTAAGTGAGTAAACTAAGGATTATTTTAATAGCCTGCTCATAGTTTGTTTTCCTTTCCTTTTCTCCTCCTCTGTGTACATTAGTTCAAATTATTTCCATATTGGAATAAATGACACTGATATAGATACAGGTGGGAGAAATGGTTCTCTGCTAGTGTTTCTATAATTCAAAACAGAAACAATCCTCCATCCACCTTCTCCTTTTCTTCTTTGGGTTCTTTAATGTCTTCTTCCAGGTTTCTCCAGATTATTGCAGTTCTAGCTGCAAAACACACACTAAATAGAGCACATCCATTGGGAGAAAGACAAAGAAGTGGACAATTACCATGTGATCTCATTGTGAATCCTTTTCTTTTAATGGAGACAAAGCTCTTTGTTTCCTATGTTTCTTCCTCGTTCCTTCTTTTTATTGATCAGTTCATTTTTCATTTTTTTTTAAAGATTTTATTTATTTTAGAGAGAGAGAGTGTGTGAGCTGAGGGGAAGGGCAGAGGGAGAAGGAGAGACTATCAAGCAGACTCTGCACTGAGCTGGGAGCCCTACATGGGGCTCGATGTTATGACCCTGAGATCATGCCTTAGGCTAAAGCCAAGAGTCAGACACTCAACTGACAGAGCCACCCAGGGACCCCTTATTTTTATTCTTGGCTACCACTGGAGCACGTTTCTGGGGGACATGGGAAAACACCCATTATGTGCACCGTAAGTGTTTTCACAGGGAGAGATTGGTTTGAATAGAGTTCACATTTAACAAACGAAAATAATCCTGGTAATTCTGTTTTGTAAGTTTTATTTCCGTTAGGGTTGAAGCTTAAAATCAAGTCCTGTAATCTGTCTATTCTTAGTTTAGAGCAGAAGGCATGATTAAAGAGAGTTTCCTTTTGATCCTCAGTATTTGACAGAGATTGAACGGTCAGGACCACACAAGATTAGCTGAAGTTGTTGGAAGTAAACTTTTAGAAGGGAAATGATTATGCTACCTTCCTACAAATATGAATTTTTGGAACTCTTTCCTGAAAAACTTCTATACACCTCTACAGTACTCTTCTAATAAGAAAACACCTGGAAATCTGTGTATCTTGCTCAAGGCATTTTGCTGGAGAGGTATTTGAAAGGTAGCAGAGAGAGAAATGAAACCACCTGGAGCCTGTCGCTCCAATGGCAACCCTGGGCCCTCCCGGGATGGAGTTACGTCCGCTTTGCTGCAGCTTTCAGGCAGCTACTTTGTTCTTTATGGCTCCTCTCAAAACAATATCCATCAAAAGGTGTCAGTTATGTTTTATAGGTGGCAGCAGCTCCACTTTTATGAAGAGTTGTTATTAAATATATGTGACTAATATTAATAATGCCTATTTAAATATTTATGAGGGCAAAAACATGACCAAGTCCTGGGGGAAGATAAAACTGCTCACAGAATCAGGAAGCCCTGGGCAGAACAAAAGTACCTCAGAGGTGTTAAAAAATTACTTCCTCACCAAAAAATATGCAAGTCTAAGAGAAAACCTGGGTGAAGAATAATCAATATGAAGAACAGAATCAAAAAAGCTTGAGCAAATCTTTTAAAATTGTTGTCACTATGCAGATTCCATAAAATGTGCATAATATTTTGAATCTACTTGGCTCTTTAGATTTCAGGAACTTATAAAAACATTATGTGAAATAGAATTTGGAGAATCCCATGCTAAAGATAATCGTATATTTCTTCAGGTGGCTGACCAAGAGAGACAATATTATTTTTAAAAGAGGTGTTTTTAATGCTTCAGAACCAATCATTTTTTTAAAGATTAAACAGAGCTTTTTGTTACTATACCATTTGTGCATATTTATTGTAGAAAGATAGAAAAAATAAGCAAAAGTAAAAAAGTAAACTCAGTATTATGACCACACAGATATTTTCACTTTTAAAACTTTATGTCCTCAATGAATTTTCTCTATATTTAATCTAGATTTAGATTTACATATGTATATACATGATATATATACATACATAAAATGAGCTCAAACTATCATGTTACTATGCAACTTTTTAATTTTCATTGACAGTCACTATTTCTGCATGTTAATAGGTATTCATCTTATCAGGAGATTCAGATTATTCAAATATTACCTAAATTATCTTTAATATTTGGTTTGGCCAGGCAGGAATTCAACACAGGCTCATTTGTTGCATTTATTTGTTATGTCCCTTACGTCTCTTTTAATCTATTTAGTTTTCATTTCAAAGATTTATAAAAAAGCCTGGGCTGGTTTTCCTGATGAATGATCTGTCTTCATGACTTGTCTGATTGTCTCCTTGAGGTATCTCCTAAGTTATTTCTCTATCCCCTATATATTCTGCAAATGTGAATGTGAGTCTGAAAGCTAGATGGATTCAAGTTATTTTTCCTCTCTAGAATGCATTCTAGATATTATTGTGGACTTCATATTTTATCAGCCCAGGAGGCTCATAATATATGCCTGAAACACCATAATGGATGCTGAGTTTCACCACTAAATTACAGTGATGACTAATATCCCGTAGTACTGTTTGGTGCTTTCCTGATTATAGTTGGGTACTACATCAATGTCCAGTTCCTCATCTACTGTCTACCTAATGGTTTTAACATTGCCTTTGGTCTTTTGACATTGCTGGTACTGTTTTCCAGCCTAGATCTTTTTGGTTTTAATGTAATCAAACTTATCCATCTTTTTTTTATGGTTTTTGGATTTTAATTATTTACTCCAAAATTAATAATGACTTTATAGTTTAAAACTTTTAAAGTATTTAGATCTTCATTCCATTTGTAGTTTATGCTGGTGTATGATATGAGGCACAAGTCAAACTTGATCTTTTTTTTTTCCAAGTTGTACCGTTTGACCTAATACCATTTATTAAAAAGTCCATCTTTAGCTTAGTGATTTGAAAGGCTGCCTTTAGCATATACTAAATTTCCAAATGTGCGCGGTTATATTTCTGGCTTTTTTGTTTCATTTCCTGTCTTTTCATATGTCAATACTATTAATTTTTGAGACCTTATGATACAGTGTATTATCTGGTAAGGGTAGTTCTATCTCATTTCTTTTTCAGACTTCTTCTTGCTGTTCTTATATATATATTTTTCCATATGAACATCAGAGTCTATTTGTCTACTTCCATAAAAGTATCTGTTTGCATTTTCTAGTTTATTTTGGATTCATAAATTATTAAAGATAATTGACATATGTAAGATTTTCTTTCCTTCTATCAAACGGCACAACAAATCTTTACATCCAAGTCTACTTTTGTGCCCTTGAAGAGTGTGTTGAGTGCTCTTTATGTAAAAATCATTCCTTTCAAAAGGACTAATGTCTATTTTGTTTTATTACTCCCAAACCTGTAATTTGGAAAGCGTGTATATATAGGCTGACATTAATAGTTCCTCCTCTTTCCGATGGGCTAGCATACCTTTATAAAATGTCTTAATTTCTTCATTTCCTGCTGTCTCCTTTCTTTTTCAGGTATGCTTTGTCCTAACATATCATTGCCATTTGCTTTTAATTTATTACGTGTTTGAAGCGAGACCTTCCATCAATACCTATGTTAACTCTCCTCTATGTGTCTTCTTTTTTGAAAGACATCTTTATTTTTTGTAATTTTTTAAAGACATCTTTATTTTACAATGAGGCTGAGCCATGTTTTAAGTCATATAAACTCGATTTTGCTGTTCTTAAGATACAGACTTGACAGCTTAACTTTAGAATTTAATATCTTAAGATCTAGATTAATTTTGTTTTGAAACAAAGATGTCCGCACATTTTTAAGCCCACAAATAATACTTTTAAAAGTTAGTATGTCTATCACCCAGCCACCCCATCCCTTCCACCCCCCACCACTCCAGCAACCCTCAGTTTGTTTCCTGAGATTAAGAATTCCTCATATCAGTGAGATCATATGATACATGTCTTTCTCTGATTGACTTATTTTGCTTAGCATAATACCCTCTAGTTCCATCCACATCATTGCAAATGGCAAGATTTCGGTTTTTTTGATGGCTGTATGCAGTGTAAAATAAAATAAACTATGCTTACCTATTGTGTCTGTTGCTATTAGAGAATCTGGGTTATTACTAAAATTAGCAAATGTATTATAAAGTACACATATGGACATATTAGTAAAATTAAATTCTATTATTTTTTAGGAAAACAAATAATATAAATATTGAAATTAACTTTAATCTTTTCAGTTTTGATCCCTTTTAGTTGATTTGAGAAAAGAAATACTGTTATGGAGGCAGATCATAGGCAGAGGCAGTGCTCACCTCTTGAGAGTTGAAGTAATTCATGAAGATCTACATTTCCTAGTTCTCTGTAACAGTGTATGTGATAGAACATTTCTGAGTTCTGGAGAAACTAAGCTATTCTAAAAGGATTGGTAGAAAAAAAAATAAACCAATACCAAATGAAACATAGTGTAGTAAAAGAAGTTAGGTAAAAATAAATCAATTTTAAAAAATAAAAATAAATTTAAAAACTGAGTTAATGAAATAATCTAGTTGTCAAATAGAGGAGGAATAGAAATATATGACTTAACTGAGAGCAACTATAAAAACTAAGCCACCCAATTATAGCAGAAAGCACATTAAAACTAGTATGAAAAATTTAAAGTAATTAATGGATGAAGAAAACTGATATTCTTATAGCAAATAGTTTTATAAATGTATGAGATCTCTTTTTTCAGGTAAAGGAACTAATTCTTAGAAAGGTGAAGTTTACTTACCCAGATAATTCATCTTTTTATTTGAAAATTAGGATTGAAATTAAAATTTTCTGAAAATTAGTTTAAAATATTTTTTACTAAAACATACTTTTTGACTTAAATGTATTGCATATTAATAGTGCTAAATGTCATGAGAAAATTTATGCACAAGTAACTAATTATATAATAGTTTTTTGATGGGAAAATTACATTTAGTACTTTTAAAATAAGCTTAATTTATTTATTTAAGCCAAACATGATTAGTATAGTATCATTTTCAACTTTTTTCATTAAAATTGAGATTTGAGGAATGGCCACCTTATAAATTCATCACATTGTAATGAATAAGGTAAGAAAATTAACAACACTGAAAGACTCAAATTAATGAATATGATGTTCTAAGCAGAAGATAGGATATATGTACAGAAACATTAATTTATATTTTCCTAGGGAAAGAAAGTAGCATACATGTTCAGGTGCTAGGTTTATGAAGACATGACATTTAATATACCTTAGCAATATTTTATTGGCCCAGGCAGTATTTTATATCTACAAAACCACTTTTTGTAAAAGTCCCTTATATTGACTTTTTAAAAACTTTACTAATATATAAGCAGCATAGAAATATAACTAGGAAATACAAAATAAAAAAAGTAAATGGCTCATAATTTACTCAGAGATCATCAGTTTTTAACATTATTGTGTTCATCTTTTTAGACAGACATATACGCTTTTTGTCCTCTAAATGTCCTCATTTCATAAGTACTGTTTTGTAGTTGTGTTTTAAATTTATTTTCATGTCTTATTTCATTTGTGCTGTGATTTCTATTTGTGGACCATTTAGATTTTCTTTCAGTGGTTTCACATTATAAATATTAACATGAACACCCTGTAGCTAAATCTTTATCAACTTTGCTATAAGGTTGTTAATATATCTCTATAGGCTTTATAGTATTGCTATTGTTTGTAGATTTCAGGAGGTGAAACTACTGTCTAAAGTGGCAGTATTTGAGAATCCCTAGCATGCTTAACTGGAAGGCTTTGGATACTTCATTAATCAATATATTAACTTATTAAGTATTACATATAATGAAAGCCATCACATATTAAATTATATCATGTGATGCAAATGGCATATATGTGAGGGAGGCATCATATTATATTTTTATTTCACATAAAAAAACTTTCCTGAAGGTTACACATGAGGCTCATTTTACTCAACAAAACTAAGATGGCTTACCATATTTTTCCCATGCAGACTTCTGAAGAAAAATTGAGGAAACTTTCTACTGATCTTTAAATGTTCTTTCTTATATTGTAGAAAAGTGAATGGAAAGGAAATATTCAAAGTGACAGGTCGGTTTTCTACCACATTAACCAAGGCTGCTAGGTTTTTTATTTTTAATTTTTTAATTTTTTAAGATTTTATTTATTTATTTGAGAGCGAGAGAATGAGAGATAGAGAGCACAAGAGGGAAGAGGGTCAGAGGGAGAAGTAGACTCCCTGCTGAGCAGGGAGCCCGATGTGGGACTCGATCCCAGGACTCCAGGATCATGACATGAGCCGAAGGCAGTCGCTGAACCAACTGAGCCACCCAGGCGCCTGGCTGTTAGGTTTTTTAAAGTAGTACATTAATAATAAAGCTCCTTCCCAAATGGGCTATAGGGATTAAAACAGTGAATGAGTGGGTAAACAGGTGTTGTGTTAATCTATGATCCACTGAAATTAAAACTTTTAATTTTTTTTAATTTTGTGATTTACTAAAGCAGTCTTGTTATTGTTATTACAGCTATTTTATACATCAGAAACTAAAATCATATGTTGATTATGAATTGGTTTAAACGATTCAGATCTAAAAACAAATTTAAAATACATTAATACATGAATAAAAATTTTTCTGGCATCTTCAGATTATGAAAATAAGATAATTTCTATTGGAATAAACTGAATTATATCACACTGCAAGGTGTTCTTAAGGTCTTTGAAGAATGAGACCTGTGTATTTTTTAGGTCATCTGACATGATTTTAGAGATCCTTGAATTGACTTATGATGAGGAATTCGTTTAAACAATTGGAAATACAATCTTCATCACAGGTTACAACTTCCTACAGCTTTGAATAATGAAAAACCCTTTTGTTATTGATTAGTATGAGGGTTTGTTAATATTAGGGAAAGAAAAAGGTATAATTGGATTCACTTTAAAAAGAAAATTGCTGGGAAAGGGGAGGTATGTAGATTGTAATTGCTCTAATTCTAAAGAAATCTAAATTCTTCCAAATGCTTAGTATAACAAAAGGTGGCTTCAATTTAATGTGGAAAATCCTATTATAACTATGTCTATTAAAGCATAATAGACATATGGAAATAGCTGTGACTCAAATGAACTTCTATATATAATACATTTATGGTGTTCCTGTAAAATGCCAAGATCAAAAGCAGTCATCTACTATGTTACTTGGGACTCTTTTGCATATAGGATTATCATTTAGGATTACAATTTATTCAGAGTAGATTTTATTAGAATTAATTTTGATATTCAAATAAACTTTCCTTCACCTAACCTTTTTGTTGGCCATAGAGATTGTCCTGTGCTATTTCAGCTGATGTTAGTTAACTTTTAAAGAACAAAAGATTTTCTTTGTTTAACTTATTTCGTAGGGCTTAAGTGCTTTACCTACACCCTTTTAAGGGATGCTGAGACTCCTAGTGATTTCATGAACAATTATGCAGTATGACTAAGTCTCACTAAATTAGAATGAGGTAGGTTTCCAAAATCTAGTTGAAGGGATATTGAAACAACATTACATTTTTAAACTAATATGTACAGTCAGTAAAGATATAGGGATATCACTACTTTAAGACTATGAGTCTGAGAAATTATTTTTTAAAATAATTATAAAAAATGCAAAGATAAAGTAAATTTTTAAATGACAATTTGACTTACTGCGGTAATTATGGAACTATAATTAGCCTTACTATCCTCTAAGAAGCCATGACATCAAATAAGCCATTGTGAGTATTTTATAAAAATATTTAAACAAAAGGCACTTAAGACACCACTATATGATTTACATGTGAAAACATGTTACCACATGAAAAGTCCCATTCTAAAGTTTCCCCCCAAACCTCGAGTGTTATCCCCTGAAGCAACAGCACAGGCTCTGCCATGGAGGTCTGTGGTGATGAGCAGCCTGGGTCCCTTTTCCTCTTTGGTATTGAAGCCATACCCAAACCTCCAGACTTCCAGACCCAGGGATTTGGAAACATGCTGAGGTTCCACTCCTGGGGCCAGGAGAAATTAAAAACATAAAAGAAAGAAAGAAAAGAAAAAGAATGTTCTTCACAAAGAAGAGTTGCAGAGATTTGTGTTTATTATCTGGATAACATTTTGACTGATGTTATCTTGAGAAATAAAATTACAACATAAAGTATGTACAATAAATAAATTAGTATGTGATAGGCTGACTTAGACCAGTTAATTCTCCTTTGCTCTGAGAAGTGGCACATTGCTGAAATTCATTGTCCTAAATTACACGAAACCAATATTCTCTCTCCGCTTCCCTTCCGTACAGGTTGTAGTACTCCTGCAGCAGCCTCCTACCTGAGCTGCCCTTCTGACCTCTAGCAAATTCTTCCCCCTGAAATTCTTTCAGGTCATTTATCTTTCCATTTATCACTGTGGTTCAAAATCTTTTAATGGCTTCCCATCACCCTTAAACTAGGGTTGCCAGATAAAATATAGGATAAGTACTACATGGTAAGTAGAAGTATTGTATTATTGTGGTACTTGTACTGGATGAGATATTTTATAATAAAAGTTATTCGTTGTTTACCTGAAATTCCAATCTGCATATTTAGTTGTAATATATCTGTATTTGACAGATTCGCTAAATCTGTCACCCTATTTGAACCCACAAAGCAAATCCTTTTTACTGGACTACCAACCTGACTCATTCTGGGCCCTGCCTGCCTTGGCTGCCGTCATCATCCTCTACCAGTCTCTATCACACTCTTCTCTACCCCTTGTTTGACAAACTGCAGGGTGACCCATGGGCATATTGTCAAATCAACTTATGGTCTCTACCTGCATTAAAAGAGAGAGATAGAAAAAAGAAAGTACAGTAGTCCCCCCTTATTGGCGGTTTTGATTTTTGCAGTTTTAGTTACCCGTGGTTTTGGTTACCAGTGGTCACTCACCATCCAGAGACAGATGATCTTCCGTCCTATTGTCAGAAGGTCAGCGGTAGCCTCAGTCTGCATCACAATTGCATGTCATTTACCTCGCTTTATCTCATCACGTAAGCATTTTATCATCTGATGTCATCACCACAAGGGTGAGTACAGTACAGAAATATTTTGAGAAAGTTTAAGAAAGATCACATAACTTTTATTTAAGCATATTATAATTGTTTCATTTTGTTATTAGTTACTGCTGTTAGTCTCTTACTGTGACTAATTTACAAATAAAATTAGACTTTATTATAAGTGAATGTATATGAAAAAACATAGTATATGTTAAGGTTCGGTACTATCTGTAGTTTCAGACATCCACTGGGGGGCTTGGAATGTATCCCCCCAGGATAAGGGGGGGCTACTATAATTGAAACAGAGATCAAAGTTTATAACATTTAGGAAGGAAAAATGTTTCATAAAACTCTTAAGTTACATATGTGTATGTGTGTCTGTGTCTGGGTGTGTACTAGATGGCAATATAAAATCAGTTTCTTACCGTGGGTCAGAGCCAGTTTTGGAAACCACTTCCTAGCCATATTGCCATTCATTCATTTCCTCAAACCTGCAAGTACAACCACTTTCCCGCTTTTGGGCCTTTGCAAGGGCTGTTTTCTCTGCCTGGTATAACTGTCTTCGCCATACCTTATTCCTTTCATGTCTCTGGCTCCTTGTCATTCTTCGGTTTTAAACTTAAGTGGCACTTTATAAAGGCATCTGTTGGATATGGAAGGCCTACTTGGCCTTCCTCTAATGATCTGGGGCTGACAAATATTTTGAATAGTAACTCAGTCTCTCTCTCTCTCTCTCTTTCACTCACACACACACACACACACACACACACACACACACACACCCTTAATTTTATATGACTTTACAAAGAAAAGTTCGTACTTTTCTGAGTAGGTTCTACATAATATATATAGCATGTAATGTTACTTTTTTTAAGTTATATTTCAGTATCCCTCTTTGTTAAACACAGTCACAAGTAATGAAATCTAAGAATAGGAATCTGCTTCCTTAATGATTTTGGTTGATCTAATTATTTACATATTTGTTACAGTGTTTAAGTACCTGATTATTGGAAAGTGGCCTTCTGTGGGGTGTTCTGTTTTTAATCTACAAGAAGGATTCACATGTCTTAAAGTGAAATAATTTGTAGAAATCTGTTTTGAGGATCAGAGAAAAACTCTTCTTGAATATGCTTACGTGGACTAACAGCATTGATTTGATTCTAAGTGATACTTATAAAAGTCTTTGCATAATGTCACTCTTTTCCATTTATACAGACTTCTAAAAAATAAGCATGCTTGTCTTCCAGCTACTAACAACAGATGTGCTTAGCATAAAATATCAGAAGTAGATTTTGCAGACTGTAGCTAAGATCTAGTAAAATTGGAATGAAAATTGGCCTTCAAGGGAGCTGTATGCTATTTTCTTCTGCAAACCTGTTTCTTATTTTCCTTAGAAGTGAGGGGGAAAGGATGAGCTCTCAGTCATACTTCTGCCTGAGCACTGCCTCTGCTTACCATCTTTTTCAAGAACTTTTACTAGAAAGTTCAAATTGGTCCTTGTCTTAGAGACCGTCAACAAAAGGTTTTTAAAAAGAGTAATCTCTTATGCCACTTTTATCTGAGGAAGTTTTAAAATTCAATTGCCTTTGTCATGGAGAAGTATCAGCCATTAAGCACCCCTTTTAATTTTTTTCTAAAAATTGCTCTGAATCTAAGTAGGAGCAATAAGGTAAACTGAAAAGCGTATGAGATTGCCTCCTTTAATTTATGACAAAGAAAGCTACTGCACATGCTTCTTTTAATATTTATAAGCACTTTTCTAAAATATTATATTCTGTAGCACTCAATTTTCCTTTTAATAGCAATTGTGAGAGGTTTTCAAGTTCCTAAGAGCAATATTTGAATTTACCCTGATGTTCTGGTATATTATATTTGTGTTAATAATTTTGGAAATACACAGTTATTAACGGTAGCTTACATTTCTATAGCATTTTGTGGTTTCTGAAGCAGGAATGTATTCTATTAAATTCTGAAATATTATTTTTTCTCAAAGCATTGTACTATGTTTTGTTTGTAAAATTTTAACAAACTAAATTCAATTTTTTAAGCTATTTTTTTAAATCTCTCCAAGACTTGGTATCTTTTCCATTCACTTTTTTAGTTGGCCTTATTCAATTATGGTATGAAACAATAAGGTCTTTATTAAATCTCTTAATCATCAGAAAGCATTATGTAGACATTTTGCAAGCAGATAAAAAATAATCTCTTCTTATAGAATTACAAGTCTTTATTTCAAGTAGGAAAAATGGCATTTTGTTTATTTATTCAAATTTATCATACCATACATTTCTAGAAATACTATGCAGCTGAAATACCATGCAAAGAAATTGACCATACCAGTGTGTACCCCATTTTTTGTGGAACTGATTAGTTTTGTAATACTTGCATGATGACAAACCAAAAGTTTGTTCTGCATTAATGCACAAATAAAATTTATTCTTTAATTTGCTACTGCAGAATACATTTTCAAAACTAGTCACTATTTGAAAAATTGTTTCTGACTTGTGGTTGGCCAGAAGTCTTGATTGCAGAACAACCCCATTCCTGAATGTAGGGCACTAGGCAGCTGTTGTTTTTTTCTCAGAACTTGACAGTTGCAGTAGTTTAAAGCCAAGTCTTGATGCTTTGCTAAATTAGTTAACCTCTTCTCCCATGGAGAAGTACTACCATTTTATAACAGTTGAGCATCAAGCTCACTCTTTTCTTGGATGAGCACACCCTTGAAATCACAATAGTGACTGAAAGTTCAAGAGACCAACATTTTTTGGTGATCCTGAGTTCACACTTTAATGTAAAAATTCTTATAAAAGGAAAGTAGTAAGTAAAGAAACGGAAGAAACTGATACTGAAACCGTAAAATAGGTCTGTGCTGTTTCACTTTTGAGATTTCATCTATAAGTTTTATAGTCCCCAGTACTTGGTCTGTGTTGTGTATCATGCAACACTTTGAGAGCCTTCTAGATATGATTTTCAACATGTTCCCTTTTCTCTTTATGTACGTGCTACATAAGTAACAAAGTTCAGTAATAAGTAGCTGTAGTGATAAATTTGCATGTCAGGGCTTTCCTGGAATGTACTGAAATGTGTTCTTCAGCATGTCCAGTTTTACTATTCAAAACACTGGGACTTCGGCAAAGCCTCCAGAAGGGTCATGCACACTAGGATTTTAATTGTAATATTTTTGCTTATGCCAGTAATCAGATAGATGAATTGGAATTGTTTTCAAAATGTCAGGAAGCATATGCTGACAGCATCTGTAGATCAATTGTCATTTCATGCTTATGGCTGAATGGAACAAATTTAAATGTATGGAATTTGGCGTGGCTCTACTGGCTTTGCAAAGGACACTGTCTGGTTGATATAACCATGGTGGCCATGAGAATGTGCCTCTCAGATCTCCAGCTGCTTAAGACACTTAGGGAGCTTAAGTGTCCAAGGGCCTGGAAGTTGCACTATGAAATTCACACTGTTGCTTGTGCCCATGGTCTCCCCTTACAGCGCTCCCTGCCATGATTTAGCATGGCCGGCGTACTGAGGCAAGCATGTTCCTGGGAGATGCAGGAGTCCTCTGAGGAGTAATTTTGGCTTAAGGACTCACAGACTGCCTGGCCTAACTTTTCTTAGAACTGCACGGCAGTGTGAGATGCCACCACACTAACTCACTCCCTCACTCACTTCTTTTCCACTCTCTTTTCCAGCAGCCAGACTTGCATCATGGCCTAGTGACCCTGCACTTCTCTAGGGCCTTCTCCCATGAGAGTTCTTTCTCAGGTAATGCTGATTTGGTGTCTGCTTCTCAGAGGACCCAGACTAATACAATAACCAATTCTTACATTGTGACGTCTTAAAAGAATTCTCTCTGTGAACATGTAAATCTATTAATTTGTTATTATAATTGAGTGCATGCTTGTTACAAAATATCCAGGGAAATCAGAAATAATTTCATAAGCAAATTCAAGTAATTTGGTGAGTAGACAGGCTAAAAATTATAAACTAAAAGAAGTGCTTTTTATACCTCCATACCCAAAGATATAGTGAGAAAATATAGGGCTTACCTCCGTATCACATAAATTAACAATAGGAATAAATGAGTTAATGCTTTAAAAGATTTTTTGCAGTGTGATTGGACTTAGCATGTAATCCATAAGGGTTAAATAGTAACTTACTTTATTAATGAGGCTTTATATGTACTCATATTTCTAATATCAGGATTTTAATGGTATCTTCATATGTTTTTATTTTCATGCTAGAAATCTAGACTATCACTAGACTATAGATCCCTCTTGAGAAGACAGACTATGATTACTTTAGTTTGTATTTCAAGTACTGGTGAAGGCCAAATTCAGAGAAAGTGCACAATGACTGTTCTCACACCTTCTTACTCAGATTGTTGTCAAGGCCAGAAATACTGGCATCACCTGGGAATTTTTAGAACTGCAGGATTTAGGGTCCCTTACAGACTCTATTGAGAAGTCTGCACTTCTCAAGATCTTTAGATGGTTCATGTGCACATTAAAGTGTGAGATGCTATGATCCAGAAGACTTGTCTATTGAGTGTTCATTCTTTCTACATCCTCCTTCCTAAAATAACCCTAGTTGTAATCAGGTAGTCTCCCCTGCCTCACAACCCTCTGATTCAGGGAAAGCTAGTAGCATCTTCAGCATCAGGGGAGAAGCTACATTTATTTAACCTAGTGGTGGCCTGATCTTCTTTGCAAATGATTTGTTTATCCATAGGCCAATGAGTTGGGAGGAAACATTCTCTGGGGAGAGCACTTCTGGGTAAGGTGTTATTTATTTCTCTTCTCTTGATTTTGTTGTGTCTTTATGGGACTCCTATTACTGTCTTAGTTTCTTTTCTACTTGCCTGATAATGTAGTAAACTGAAAGAAGATGGAACCATAAGACAAAGGGAGCCCTAACCTCTTTGAGAAACAGTTTTCATCACTGGGAACCAAAACTTATTGACCTTTTCTCAGTCCAATTGCTCTGCCAAACACTCTTTTTGAGTGTTTGATAAGGGTGGTCCAACTTTCTTCTGGCAACTCGTTTTTCACGGCCTGTGGGACTCTAGCCTCTCCTTTTGTGCTCTGACTCATCTGAATACTTCTTAAAATCAGCCTCCTTCACTGCCTTATTTGCATTTAGGATGTTACCTGTGGATGGCTTGTATTCAAGACATTTAATCAAATTCAGACAATCAAAATTATTTCAAATTCCATTTCCTTTCACCATCACCCCTTGTAAGGGAGATGAAGTTATTCATTCCAGTTCTATCATCAAAGTTAGTATATGTTTTGCGATATTGTGATTTATAAGAAATATATATATGGCCATTCAAATGACCAAAATATATCTCTCATATATGCTTGGTCTTCATCCATGGTTCCCCAAACTTTTGGAATTTCCTGAGTGATAAGAGCAATGGGAGCATCTTTTGTTATAATATTTGGTCTCTTGTCTCCAGTTCCTAAAATAGCTTTGGAACCATAGAGGTAAAATGGACATTTTGTTATTCATAACAAGCCCTCTGCCACGACAACTAGGTTTCTGTTAATGAGGTGGCTTTTGGAAAGCACCTAAGGATGGGGGCTGGTTGCCAGGGAAACCAACCATGAATAAAAGGTTGGAACTTCTAGTGTCACCCCCTGATTTCCAGGGAGAGGAGAGACGCTATAGGCTGAATTTCAGAGAGCTTCTGGGTTGGGGCACAGGTGGAGATGCGGGGATAGTGGTGCACCTGGAGAGGGCAGGGAAGCTCCATGCCCTTTCCCCATACCTAACCCTAAGCATCTTTCTGGCTGCTTCTGAGTTATATCCTTTCATAATAAACCAATGAGGTCATTACTAGTAAGTAAAATGTTTCCCTGAGTTCTGTGAGTCTCTCTAGCAAATTAATGGAACCTAAGGAGGAGGCTGTGGGAGCCTAGATTTAGAGCCAGCTGGTGAGAAGTACAGGTGACAACCTGGACTTGCAACTGGCACTTGAAGTGGGGGTTGGGGGCAGTCTTGTGGGATTGAACCCTTAACCTGTGGAATCTGATGCCAAGTAGATAGTGTCAGAATTGAGTTGAATTCTTAGACACCCAGCTGCTGTCAGAGCATTGCCTGGTGGTGTGTGGGGGATAAAACCCTCTTTAACATATTGGGATTGTGATCAGGATGCATTTGTGTTTTTAAAATAGCATGTATCAGTTCTATATTGAGTTGTGTAATCTTCAATCTTTTATCCTAGTACTTTGCAGTTTTTAATCTAGTATGTTTTTAGCATGACAGAAATATTCATTTAAATGCTGTTTCAACTGAATTTAAATCAAACGATTCTCTTAAGGCAAACACCTATGTCTATGCGCCTTGTTCTACATGTATAGATTCTACCTCTTCCAGTTTGCAATCTGATTGGTCAGTGTCCAGCACTAAACATAGTGACTCACATCACTCCAAATGTATAAAGTGCTAATTTTATTACTCAATTTTTTTTTCTCTTTACATGTTTAATTACTGGATTAGTTGGAGGTGGAGGATTCTTATCAAGAATCCTGGGATACAAGCCTACATGCATTAAAGGCTTATTTAAACATTTGTTTACTCTCTCTTGATTGAAGGATTTAAAACTCCTAGGGAAGAGCAGAAATAGTCATTACCATGTGAACTAGGACTAGAGTCAAGATACTACAAAATTCAGTCTTTATTTAATAGGGTTGACCCTTTACATGGAAAAATTCCTGCTTTTGATTAAGAACTAATTCAGGGGTTATTCAGAGACAATTATGTTAGACCTGGAGATTTCTCATGTGTATGCCCTCCTGGGATGCAGGTGCTTGAAGCAAAACCTTGAAAGAAATAATAGAAATACAATTCCCAGATGATAGCTTAGAATCATAAAAGATAGAGTTCCATTAAGAAGGAATTAGAGAAAATGTGTAAATTTCTTTACATCTATACAGACTTAAAAAATCCTCCCTTATCCATATAATAAAGAAAGAAAAAGCTAACTCTCTAGTAAGGCAAAAGAGATACATTACAGAACAATCTGCATTTGTAACATAGTCTATAATGCAATGACACCTAGGAAATTTATCAAGATTTTACAAAATTAGAAAATATACTTTCTTGGAAGGTTACAATTATTTGTGGTATAGTATGATACAGTTTATAGATGTGATCTGTAAGATGTTGTAAACAAGTTCCTAATTCATCAAAGAGAGACAATGATTGCAAAGGGACAATGTACAATGCTTATTTAATCATGATGTAGGATATGGTGACCTGGTCTTCTGCATTATTAGGACAAATTCTTGGTAAGTTCAATAGTATCAAGTTCATCAAACTTGAGAAGGCTGCTTCACATTGATTAAAATCAAAAGTGACATATATAAGCTACAATGCAAATTTATTTTCTTATGATAGAAATATAACTGTCATGGCACATTTCCTTGAGGCAAGCTACACGAGGAAGCCATTATCAGAAGATTGCTGGTTGACGAGAATAGGAACTGGTGTCTGAGAGGTGGGAATAGGACAGAGGGTACTTACATGATTTGAATATTTTATGCCCACAGGCTAAAATGGACAGATGTACCCATTTTCTCAATGGATTCACTTGCTCGTTCCAAGAAGGGGCCGAACTTTTGACTCAGGGAAATCTCTTCCTGGTATGATGATGCATGGCTGCTGTCAGCGCTCCTCTCTTTTTTTTTTCTCATATGCGTTTCTCGCACAACCCGCGCACATTTTCCCTTTAGCAATGGTAAATTTTTAATCCACTCGCCATCATGTTCTTTTTGCTTGCAAGTGAGTCTATCTTCAAATAACAATATCTCTGGCCTTGTGTATAACATGTAGTGTGTGGAATTTAGAATTTCACTCCATAAGTAAAATCCTGTTTCTCATCTCCTGCCTCTTTGGGATCATTTCTTGCCCTTCCACGCCTGACTAGAGGAGCCAATGAAAGCATAAAAGTCGATTTATAGAACCACACAAGATATTGTCTTCTAATTAAAGTCATTTTGCACATTTACATTATTGTGAACTGTATTTTTACTACCATCATTTTGTAGAACAATGATGATTAATGAGATAACATTTCAAAAATATACCCAGTATCTATTTCAAATAATGACATTTACATGGAGACATGGAAAATCTGTACATTATTTGAGGCTTGCCTAACATTTACACTGCTACTGCGTATGTAACAAGAGTACTCAGTGACATTTATCAGGTGTTTCTATATGTGGCAGTTACAGGGTTGATTAAAAATAACTGTTTAGTTTTTAATGAAAGATTAAACAATTATTTTAAGTCAAGGATTTTATGTGAATTAAAAAATAAGTTGCATTGGATTACCTTGTATTTGAATGAGTTGATAAGTAGTTTAATAATTTTGAAGCAGCACATTTCTGTAGAAAAATAGAGCAGGGTAAGAGAGTAAAGAGTGAAAGGTGATTGGGGAGAGAGATAAGGTACTGTTTTATTTTATTTATTTTTTTATTTTTTAAAGATTTGTTTATTTTAGAGAGAAGGCGAGCATGCACATGAGCGGGGTAGGGGCAGAGGGAGGAGAGAAGCAGACTCTCCACTGAGCATGGAGCCCAGTTGCGGGGGCTTGACATGGGGCTTGATCTCATGACCCTGAGATCATGACCTGAGCTCAAATCAAGAGTCAGACGCTTAACCAACTGAGCCACCCAGGCATCCTATGAGGTGCTGTTTTAGACAGAATTATGAGGGAAGCCCCAGCATTAAGGTAGGACATAAAGGAAGTAAGAGAGGTATCCTCTGTCCTCTTGGACAGCAGTGTGTTTCAGATAGAGGTAATTACAAGAGTAAGACTCGAAGACTACCTACACTTCAACTTTTTTGCAGGGGGAGCGGGAGAGGGAGAAGCAGGCTGCCCGCCGAGCAGGGAGCCCGATACGGGGCTCCATCCCAGGACCCTGGCATCATGACCTGAGCCAAAGGCAGACGCTTAACGACTGAGCCACCCAGGCGCCCTACACTTGAACTTTTAACAAAGAGAATTACCTTTAAGTGTGGCCATGAGTACATTATTCTACATACTGAAGATCTCAGATTGCAATGCAATCTAAAAATAAATGACCCAGAAAATTTAGGGGGAGAAAACTTTTAGTGCTAAATTTGAGGGAATGTAGAATCCAGTGTCATTGTCCTATCACTTAAGGAGCAGGCATGTAACATATCTAGTATTAGTCATGCCAATTCTAAGTGACATATTTGAAGAGAATGCCAACTAGGATGTGGGAAGGTGGTGGTTGTTATGTAAGGACACTCTTATGTCCTTATATAGCATTATAAAGCATTAAAAGGATTATAAACCAGCCTAGGGCTTGGTGTAAATTATTATAATTATTAAGAAATTGTTGTTTTGCTTGAATAATAGAGATGAGTGAGAAAATATAACTATCACTAGGGTGAACAAATGATGGCTGACCAACTGTTAATCTTCAATTAAACACGGTTTCTAACTCTTAAAAATCTGTCAAGAAAGATATTTTCCTGTTATTTCCCAATTTTATGAAATTTTCTCCTGTGGTACGGCCTCTGTGAACTCAGTAAGTGCATGCAGCCCATTAGAAAATGCCAAAGCAAGCCCCCTCTGACCTCCTGTCCTCCAAAGTTACAGCGATTTAGCCACTCAGGCCTCTGTAGAGTGAAATGTGGTGGGTAGAGAGGAGGTACAGGTAGCTGTCAAATTTCAAACATATTCCAGTGGAATCTCACTTTTTGTAATACAATTATTAAAATACCCAATTGTTCTTTCCAGCATTTGGTCTAAATTCATACTCTTCTCTTTGACAGTAGTGCTCTCCCCTACCACCTGCTGGGTTTTTTTTAAAGATTTTATTTATTTATTTATTTGAGAAAGAGAAACAGCATGAGAGGGGAGAAGGTCAGAGGGAGAAGCAGGCTCCCCGCCGAGCTGGGAGCCGGATGCGGGACTTGATTCCAGGACTCCGGGATCATGACCTGAGCCGAAGGCAGTCGCTCAACCAACAGCCCCCCAGGTGCCCCCACCTGCTGTTTTCCTTTCTGTCCGAGCAATTTCTCATGTTTAAGACTCAAGAGTGGGATTAACTTCTCCAACAAGGCTTCACTTACCTCTGTCCTTATCTCGTTTTGATAGGTGCTGCATCTTTACTCAACAAAACCATGTATCTCTTTTGGTGTAATTTAAAACCATTATTTAGACCTCTCTGTTACCATGTGTTTGTCTGCTTCCATAGTGTAATATAGTTTGTTTTCATGCTGTTTTGACTCAGTTTTGGGCCCTGAGTAGAGGCAAGTTTCCGTTCCTGAGCAGCTAAATGAGCACTGAACCCTTCCCTAATGTGGCTCTCACACTTTGGGCCACTATGCACAGGCCCTAATTGCCCTAGGGCTAGGTACCAGAAAACTAGAGGCACTCCCCTATCCCCTCATCTTGAACATGCAAAATTATTCAAATTGGGCAATGCACAGAGAGCACACAAAACACAGTTAATCCCACCCTGCTCGCCATACATATGCTAATACGTAGAGCTCCAGCTTGCTGTTACCCTGTCCCCAGGTGCAGCTCCCTTTGCGACTCCATGCTGCCGCTTTCTTTCAGAGCTACAAGTAACAAACACTTGTGACTTTCATCTGAGTGTCACTGCATTGTGTCCTGCCATCAAAAAAAGTTTTTAAATTTTA